>NC_081298.1:65357000-65669000 GCF_030435805.1 Mustela lutreola | reverse complement strand
CTGTGCTCGTTCTCTCCCCCCACCCCTCTGATAAATTAAAAAAAAAAAAAATCTTTAAAATAAATAAATAAATAAATAAATAAAATAAAAAAAATGAAAAGAACCAGAATAGTGGGAATGAATTAAAAATAAAAGTTGTATCTATGAAGTAGTGGTGGTTGTCCTCTTGTTTTTGTTTTTGGTTTTGCCTGGCTTTCTAGGGGAGGGGCCTGCTGTGTGGTTTTTCAGAGAGTCTTGCTAGAGTTGAGTCCTCCTACCCCCATCAAGGGACTGGGCTCTGAGGAAACCGGTTTTTCAGGCTTTTGTTCTCTGGAGGTTTTTTGGTTGGTTGGTTGGTTGGTTGGTTGGTTGGTTTTTCTCCCCTTAGCAGCTTTTGGTGGTTCTTTGGAGGTTTAGAGGAAAGCAGACTGCACCCAGACCTCCCTCTCAGAGAGAAGCCTCAGTCTGTTCCCCTCTGGGTGCTCCAGAGCACATAAATTCCCCCTCTGCCACTGGCAGAGCACATCCTCCATCATGGTCTCTGGGGTCACAGGAACATCTGCTTGTATCCAAAACCACGAGAAATACTAGCAGCAGCTGTCTAGGCAGGTCCAGACCGCCAGAGAGGTCCCAACCAGAGATTGCACACTGAGATTTTGACGCTGGGCTGGGCTGGGCTGAGAGTGTTCAGAATCTCTGGGTCCTAGAGAGCACCACATGGACCTCTCTCAGGGGAGGGTGTGGAGCATGATGCAGACCCTGGTCGCACAACAGGCATGCAGAACACAAAAGGCTGTGGTTCTAGACATTACCAGCTGGTGTCCAGACCAGACTCCCTCATGGGCGCCACCACCCAGATGTTCTCAGGCATGCTGGTGGCTCAGGGACCAAGACCTGGCTTCTTCGCTGAGCTCTCTGGTTCCCTCACAGCAGTGGCAGTCCTGGGTCCATGGGCTTAAGTCCCAATCCCCATCTGCCCAATTCCACCAATTTCCCCTTAAGATCTTTTGCTCTTTTTGAGTGCTTTTAACAAGACTCCAAGTTAATGCTGGTTCCCAATCATAGGGCACTCTCGTATTGGGGTATTGCTTTCCAGTAGTTCAATTCTGGTTGCTCCATCCCATTTTTGTTTATCTTCCAATATCAGTCCTATGTTCCCACTCTGCTTTACCTGTCCCCTGGTGTCTTCTGCCCACGTAGAGATCCAGAAGTGTGTAATTCTAATCTCAGGCTGATTTCATGGGTGATCAGAGTTCTTTGGTTGGTAATCAGCTCACA
Source organism: Mustela lutreola (assembly GCF_030435805.1). Classification (NCBI taxonomy): domain Eukaryota; kingdom Metazoa; phylum Chordata; class Mammalia; order Carnivora; family Mustelidae; genus Mustela; species Mustela lutreola. Next base: position 65,667,743 of record NC_081298.1, on the reverse strand, counting down.
TTAGGGGACAGGTTGACACAGTGCCTCCTACTTCTCCACCATCTTGTCTCCTCCTGACTCCATGATTTTTTTTTTTAAGATTTTATTCATTTGACAGACAGATCACAAGTAGGCAGAGAGGCAGGCAGAGAGAGAGAGGGGAGGAAGCAGGCTCCCTGCTGAGCAAAGAGCCCAATGCAGGGCTCGATCCCAGGATCCCGAGATCATGACCTGAGGCGAAGGCAGAGGCTTTAACCCACTGAACCACCTAGGCCCCCCACCATGAATTGTTTTAAGTTCTATGATTTCCTGGTTGATCCAAACATTCTTGAGCAGATAGGCCCTTAGCTTCCAAGTGTTCAAATTCCTTCCAAACTTTTTTTTATGGTTGAGTTCCAGTTTCAAAGCTTTGTAGTCTGAGAATATGCAGGGAATAATCTCATTCTTTTGGTATCAGTTGAGCCCCGATTTGTGACTCGCTATGTGATCTATGCTGGAGAAAGTTCTGTATGCACTCGAGAAGAATGAGTGTTCTTTTGTTTTAGGGTGGAATGTTCTGTATATATCTATGAAGTCCATCTGTTCCAATGTGTCATTCAAAGCTCTTGTTTCTTTATTCATTTTCTGCTTGGATGATCTGTCTATTACTGAGAGTGTTGTATTAAGATCCCCTACAGTTAATGTATTCATATGAATGTGACTCTTTATTCTGATTAACAGTTGGCTTACATAGTTTGCTGCTCCTTTATTGGGGGCATAAATATTTACATTGTTTAGATCTTCTTGGTGGATAGACCTTTTAAGCATGATGCAGTGTCCTTCTGAATCTCTGACTAGTCTTTAGCTTAAAATCTAATTTATCTGATATGAGAATTGCTACCCCATCTTTCTTTTGAAAAAAGAGAATTGCAGAATGATGCTACAACTGCATTCTGATACTCTTGTGGCATCAAGCAAGTGACAGAGGAAAAGATCTGTGTTCTAGGTCATCTGATGCCTTGAACAATTTTGCAAACAGGGAAAATTTGACAAAACCCCAAATCAAGTCATCCCAGCAATTTTTATCCATTTGTCATGTAAAGTATATGTATTTCTAGGGAACTAAATTGCCCACTTATCTAATTCAACTTGTCAAAATGTTTCTAATGGCTTTGTGTTGTTGTAGAATATTTATGATGATTCGTTGAGAAAATAAAAGTGTATTGACTCTAAGAAGAACTAGAATGACATAAGTCAGTTTAAATGCCGTTTTATAGAAAATCTCTATCTTTGCAATTCAGTCTTGCATCTCAAATTAGTTATGTTTCATCCTTTAAACATTAACTAAGTAAGAACTATGCTATTAACAATGACCATTATTTATTGAATGCTGATCATGGATGCATATTAAGATGAATTGTAAGATTCTGAAGCCCCTGACTTGGAATATTCTCTGATACACAAGTCTTGTAGATGACCTTGACTTGTTTGATTAGCTAGAAATTTTTCACCTGTAAGTGTGAAGATCAAATACAAGTCAATGTTAGCTAAATAGAAAATTTCATGGTTCCTATAAGTGAAAAGGCTGGTGGTATATTACATCTGGTCACCTGGCTCAAGGGACTGAGAGCATTTTTGATCATAAAATCTTACTCATCTCTTTGCTCTGCTTCTTTCTTTATTGTTTTTGTTATTCTTTATTGCATAGCCTCTGTTTTGGCAGTGGCTAGGTTATGTTCTTAGACCTTTCAAGTACCTAAGAAAGATGGCTTCTGTTGTGAGTAGTTTCATCAACGGTTGGTTGTTGCTTTTTGACCTGGTTTGGAAGGTAACCTTGTTCCATGACTCCATCTTCCTGGAGCTATAGAAAATCAGTACTTACCAAAGGGCTTTGGAAGCTGTTAGACTATTGCATAAGTATTCAGGAAGCTCTTGGGATGTGCTTATACTGAAAAAAATCATTATTTATCTGAAATTAGAATTTAATTGGATATTCTATAATTTTATTTGCTAAATCTGGCAGCTTTACTCAAGAGCTTATTAACCTCTATGAAAAATTAATATTTCCAAATATAGTAATATGCATGTCCTAAAGGTACATTCATAAGCAAAATGATCATGACCCAACCAACCAAACAATACATATCAAGAATGGCATTTTTCTCATGTCAAGAATTATTCAAAATTCTTTTCATGCAGTAACTCATGTAGCCTTGTAAAAACCCATGAGATAAATAATTTAATTATTCTTATTTTACATATAAGGAAATTGGGTCCCAACGATGTTAAATATCCTGAATATGAAGTAGCCAGAGGGGCTGAGAGCCAGTGTTGAACCAAGTTGTGTGGCACCAGAGATGTCTTGCAGATAATCTTTTCAATAATTTCATGTCTCTTGCTTTCCAGGGAAGAATTAACAAGCTACTCTGGTAAGAACCAAACTTTCTATTTTCTGTTGATATCTTCATAGTCTCCTTCCTTGGGCTACATTTGCAAAGAATATGAACTGTTTCATCTACTTGAATTCCAAGTGCATTATTATTACTTGGTAAATTAAGAGACCCATTTGCCCTATTAGACTGATATCCAGTTATCTGTCCCATTCCCAAATAATCTGTGGAATGAGAGAAACCTAGATTCACATCTAGAAAAGTTGTCTTACTAAACTGCACAGCCTTTTCTTCTTGCTATCACACACTATGTCAGTGCAGAAGGGCAGTCCTTAGCCTTGGGGCCAATTATGTTTTCTGCTTTTACATGGCCACCTTGCGTGGCTCTGTGTCCACATGCAGAACTCAGTACTTGTACAAGAGCATTTCAAATGAGCCAGGGTTGGGACCTCAAACCTCAGTATCCAAATACTCTTCTACACGTGGGGAACAAAACCATCCCCAGTGTAACCTTCCACCTTATGGGTCAGAATTCCCTTAATCCCTTTAATTCTTTCAGGAGGAAAGAGAAGAAAACATAAAGTCTGGCAACCCATTTCAGTTGTTCAAACCAATACATAAATTAGGCTTTCTTCCTGCCACTCTTCCAAATCTAAAAATTCTATAAATGTTGAGGTGAGACATTTTTCTAGTAAATTTCATTGTAACAACTAGATTCCAATTCTCAGCTCTCAGAGGAACATATTTCTGCCAAAGCTGCTGCAGCTTAATGGTCAACACTGTTAGGGTTAGAGGTTTGTAACCAGATTTATAAAGATAGTCTTAAAATTTCCCAAATATATGTTGACTTTTTTTTTTTTTTTGACTGCTTAAATCCTACCAAAATAAGCACAACTTCCTGACTGACTTTCAGCCTGTCTATGGAAAGGTAAACCATTTTAACATAATTATATTATGGTTAAAAGTGTCTGGTTAAAATGTGCAAACTAAGGAGTCTTTTAGAATCAGTTTAGATGCCAGTTCCCTACAGATGTATACAAAATCAAAGGTACCTTTTTAAATCCATGTAAAAAAAATGTATCTGTACTACTTAGCCAAAAAAAAAAAAAAAATGGAGAAAAAATCATTTACTGCAATATGTCAGGGATCAAAATTTCCCTGCTCTCCTCTAGACACCAATACTACATTCCCAACACAGCAAATACATTTTTGTTACACAGGTGTGTTCATGGTAAGCAGAAGGCATTGTGCTGCCACAACAGGCAAAGTTTCAAAATAAATTTGCCACCAGCCATTTGTCACTGGTCTTGCCTGAGGAGCAAGGGAGACACACGGAGCTTGGCCTCAATCCCATTCATTCTGTCACTTTCTTAACCACTTCTGCCACCTCCTGGGTCAGATAGGACTTGTCTCAGGATACAGCAGCTTGCATTTTTCCTCAAGGAAAAGTCAAGATAGGGAGCTGAGCTGATAAAGAAATAAACAGAAGAAAATCTACGAGCATATAGTTTCTTCAAGTGAGCCCCTAACTTCATGCATTATAATCACCAGGGCTGTTTGCTAAAAATGTTTATTCTTTGAGAACACACTGGATCAAATCTTACAGATTCCTCTGGGTAGGGCAGAGGGATCAATAATTGAGAGATTTATGGCATGCTTCTAAAAATGAGGTAATTATAATGTCTTTATGGCAGTGACCTCAAGCGTCTAGAAAACTCTAGTATAAACTTGGCACATTGTTTTGAAGAGGGATGTTTAAGAGCTTATGGCATCCAATAGGCTGGGTTCAAGTCCTGACCTGTCATGGAGAGTGTCTGTTACTTAACCTCTTGGAGTCTCAGTTTGCTGAATTTAGAAAACTAGATAGGAACATAGGCGTGAAGCATTTACACAGCATCTGGTGTTTCCTGAACACCCAATAAATAAAAGCCTTATTATGAAAAAGCACACCAAATAAACTTGAATTTCTGTTACAAAACAAGAGATTTTCCAGAAATATTTTATTTGAAACTGGACCTTTCAGACTGTGTTGCTGTCTGCTCTGCCTGTATTCAGACTTCCTTGAAAGGTTTAGGAAGCTCTGATCAGAGGAAAGGATGCCTTTTTTTTTTTTTTTTCCTCTTTAAGGCATTGCTATTAACTAGTCCCTTCTTTGAAATCTTATTAGTGTTTGCTATTATCTAGCAAACTTTCTTGGAAGATTTGCTGTTGTAAAGACCCAGGACTAACTGCAGCTGAGAAAGTGACTAATTCTAACTAAAATATTCTTTAGACTGAGGTACCAGAATGCTAAATCATTGATTTTAAAGCAAAAAAAAAAAAAAAGAAGAAGAAGAAGGTATTGTGAATACCATAAATACCATATTGGCATGATCAGCATATTCTTTCTCTTAGTCGAGCTATAGAGAAGCCACATATCTTAAAGGGAATATTTTTTAGGGACACCTGGGTGGCTGAGTGGGTTAAAGCCTCTGCCTTCAGCTCAGGTCATGATCTCAGGGTCCTGGGATCGGGCCCCACATCGGGCTCTCTGTTCAGTGGGAAGCCTGCTTCCTGCTCTCTTCCTCTCTGCCTGTCTCTCTGCCTACTTGTGATCTCTGTCTGTCAAATAAATAAATAAAATCTTAAAAAAAAAAGAGAGAAAATTTTTTAAAGTGAAAAATTGTATTCATAGAAATAAAGTGCCAGATCCTAAAGTCTGTCCTATAATCTACATGCATAGGCCATCAGAAGGTTACTAAAAAGGAGACCGATTCACAACAAAAGGACTTCTGTAAATCAAATGTTAATGGCAATAGATTATGGTATAACTTTGCTGCAAGTTCTGGAATCTTCCCAGTCTCTTGCCCATAATTGCCTATAGCCATCTCCACTTGGGATTTACATTTGTCATCAACACTGACAGATTCAAAATCCATTATCTAAGACTTCCTTTCTTGTGAACACCAAACTCAAGATCACCTCCAAAGTTGTCTTCTCTATTGGTGTTTCTCTTCCCTGTCTTCTCTGTGAAGGCTACAGTGTACTTTTTATAGCTCTAACAAAAGTTACTTTCTAGTTATGTTAATTCATTAAGTTGAAAAGACTATAACCTGTTGATGAGTCTTTCTATATCTGAAAAAATGTTACACACATACTTGTTTATCAGGTATCTGTCTGCCTCTCCATCCCTCCATGCATCCTAATTCTGTTCAATAATAAATAAATAAATAATGACAGTCCAGTTCCTGTTCCTAAAACTGTGACTTCTGAAATGTTACAACAACTGGTACATTTGAAATTGTACCTGGCTTAGTCCAGGACTGGTATAAGAAATGTTCAGTGTAAGTCTGTGGTATTTATGTAAGAAAGCAAAGAAATAATAAAGTCTTGATAGTTTTATACCCAAAGGACTTTGAGATCAAAACACAGGAACTCCCACCGAACAAGATGGGAAAACTCATGCAACAAGAATGAATCAGATTCTATTCACTAATATAACTGAAGTATATATTTTAAAAGTGAGTTCATAAGGATACTTAAAGAGAATATCTAGCTAAACAACACCAACATCAACAAGACAGAACACAAGATACCCACCTGGGTATTTAGAACACTACTTCCTTACTCTGGAACTGGCAATTCAAGGAAAATTTAATATCTTCCCTGCTGATCTCCTATTAACTGTATTTTAGTGTAATCAAATACTCTTAGCTAATGATGAAAAGGGGTTTTTTAGAGAAGAATTTAATAAATGAGGAAGAAAAATCAGAATTAAAACATTGCCATTTTGCGCTTTTTAATAAAATAATTGTTTTAGGCAGAGGGGTAAACAATTAAATGAAAAAAATGATGGGGAACTTTATAAAGGAGGATTTAGGCTATTATCACTAGAACATCAATGATCAATCTTTCAATTACTGAAAGTGAGACAGCCAGATATTTTAAACCTCTTAGAAGCATGATTCCTAAAGTTGAACCTGAATTTATGCAGGCTTTTAGATAATGGTTCCAATTTTTAAGGAAAAATAACTCCTCCAACAATTTAAATAACATCAGAGAAAGGAGACAGATAAATCAAGAATGTAGTTCATACCATTGGACAATTGGCAAGGCTTTTGCAATGTGATAGCACGTGAAACAAAAAAAGGAGGATTTGAATAGAAGAAATCTTAGGTTAACAAAGACCTCAGAAACAGAGCAACCAATCCAATATATGTAGTTTGAACAAACTACTTCAAAATAGTTATTTTGAGACAAATGATAAACTACCACATGAAATGGCATTAGATACAAAAGAATTGACACATTTTTTAGATTTGATAATGGGATTTTGCTAAAGAAAAAAACAATCCACAATTTTGTGAGATCCACATATCATTGTATAGTCCCCCACCTTACTCTTTGAACTTTATTCTTGATAACTTTTTTTTTCCTTGCCCTGAAGTTGACTTCATCCGAAGTTAATACAGCTACCCTTCTTTTCTTTTGATCAGTGTTAGCGTGGTATTTCTGTCCTTCTTTAGAGAGAGCCACGTTTCTGAACTATATAATTTTCCTTTAGCCTGGAAAAAAAATAAAACTGCTTTAAGATTTTTTTTCTGCAGGGAAGGACTGCTTGAAAAGAATTTCCTCACATGTTGCCTACCTGAAGATTTCTTAATCTCTATTTCACTGTTTTTGCCATGTTTTAAAAAATTCCAGCCTAGTTAACAGTGTTCTATTAATTTCAGGTGTACAAAATAGTGATGCACCATGTCCATGCATTCATTACTCAGTGCTCATCATGATAAGTCTACTCTTAATCCCTGTCACCTATTTTACCTGTCCTCCTTCCCACCTGCCCTCAGTTTGTTCTTTATAGTTAAGGGTCTGTTTCTTGATTTGTTTCCCTCTCATCTCTCTCTTTTCTTCCTTTTGTTCATTTGTTCTCTTTCTTAAATTCCATATGTGAGTGAAATTATATGATTTTTTTTCTCTGACTGACTTATTTTGCTTCACATTACACTCTCTATAAAGTTACGTTTTAATTTTTATTTATTTGACATAGAGAGAGATCACAAGTAGGCAGAGAGGCAGGCAGAGGGGAAGTGGGAAGCAGGCTCCCGACTGAGCAGGGAGCCAGAGATGTGGGGATCTGCAGGGCTCGATCCCAGGACCCTGAGATCATGACCTGAGCTGAAGGCAGAGGCTTAACCCACTGAGCCATCCAGGTGCCCCAAATACTCTCTAGATCCATCCATGCTGTTACAAATGGGAGGATTTCATTCTTTTTATAGCTAATACATCATTGTGTATGTATATTACACCTTCTTTATCCATTCCTCTATCAGTGGGCATTTGGGCTGCTTCCCTTGTTTGGCTATTGTATATAATGCAGTATATTTTGGGGTGTATATATCCTTTCAAATTTGTGTTTTCATATTCTTCAGGTAAATAGCTAGTAGTGTGCTTACTGGATCATAGGGTATTTTTACTTTTAACTTTTTGAGGAACCTCCATATTGTTTTTCACAGTGGCTGTACTGCTTTTCATTCCCTCCAGCAGTGTAGGAGAGTTTGGTTTTTTACCTATATTCTCTCCAACACCTGTTCTTGAGTTTTTGATCTTAGCCATTCTGATAAGTATGAGTTGATATATCACTGTGGTTTTGATTTGCATTTCCCTGATGACGAATAGTGTTAAGCATCTTCTAATGTGTCTGTTGGACATCTGTATGTTTTTGGAGGAACATCTATTCATGTCTTCTGTTTATTTTTTAATTAGATCATTTGTCTTTTGGTGTTGAGTTGTATAAGTTCTTTTTTTTTTTAACATTTTATTTTAATTCCGGTTGGTTAATATACAGTGTTATATTAGCTTCAGGTATAAAATAGAGTGATTCAACAGCTCAAAACACCAGCCTTTGCTCATCATGGCAAGGATACCCTTAATCCCCATCATCTGTTTAACAAATTCCCAAACCCCCTTCCCCTCTGGTAACCATTAGATTGTTTACTATAATGAAGAATTAGTTTCTTGCTTTGTCTCTCTCTCATTCTCTGTCTCTCTTATTTTTTTCCTTTTTCTTGTTTGTTTTGTTTTTCAAACTCCACATATAAGCGAAATCATACTGTATTTGTCTTTTGTGGAATGAGTTCTCTTAGCATTATACTTTCTAGCTCTGTCCATGCCATTGCAAATGGCAAGATGTCATTCTTCTTTATGGCTGAATAATATTCCACCCCCATCTTCTTTATCCATTCATCAATTGATAGACACTTGGGTTGCTTCCACATCTTTTTATATTTTCTTTCAGCTTTTTATTTAAATTCTAGTTAGTTGACATATAATGTAATACTGGTTTCAGAAATAGAATTTATTGGAGCGCCTGGGTGGCTCAGTGGGTTAAAGCCTCTGCCTTTGGCTTGGGTCGTGATCCCAGGGTCCTGGGATTGAGCCCTGCATCAGGCTCTCTGCTCAGCAGAGAGCCTGCTTCCTCCTCTCTCTCTGTCTCTGTCTGCCTCTCTGCCTGCTTGTGATCTCTGCCTGTCAAATAAATAAATAAAATCTTTTTAAAAAGAAATAAAATTTATTGATTCATCACCTAATTACATCACCCAGTGCTTATCGCAAGTGCCTTCCTTAACAGCCATCATCCACCTAGCCCATCCCCCACCCATCTCCCATCCATCAACCCTTAGTTTGCTCTCAGTTAAGAGTCTCCTATGGTTTGCTTCCCTCTCATCCCCCACCCCTTCCCCTATATTCATCTGTTTTGTTTGTTAAATTCCACATACAAGTGATCATATGGTGTTTGTCTTTCTCTGACTTATTTCATTTGGTGTAATACTCTCTAGCTCCATCCATGTTGTTGGAGATGGCAAGATTTCAGTCTTTTTCATACCTGAGTAATATTCCACCATATTGTTTGTATGTATATATGTATGAATAAAGCACAACTTCATCATTCATTAGTCAGTGGATATTTGGGATCTTTCCGTAATTTGGCTACTGTTAATAATGCCTCTGTAAACACCATGTTGCATGTATCCCTTCAAATCATTGTTTTTTATCTTTTGGGTAAATACCTAGTGTTTGTGCCAGTACCATATTGTTTTGATTACTACAGCCTTGTAATTAAAACTTGAAGTTTGGAATTGTAATACCTCCAGCTTTGTTTTTCTTTTTCCAGATTGCTTTGACTACTCAACATCTTTTATAGTTCCAAATTTTAGGATTGTTATGTGGAAAATGCTATTGGTATTTCAACAGGGATTCCATTAAACCTTTAGATTGCTTTGGGTTTGTATAGACATTTTAAACAATATTTGTTCTTCCAGTCCATGAACATGAATTGCCTTTTTGTCATCTTTAATTTCTTTCATGAGTATTTTATAGTTTTCAGAGTACAGTTCTTTCATCTCTCTTGTTAAGTTATCCCCCCCCCCCGGGGTATTTTATTACTTTTGTTGCAATTATAAATGGGATTGTTTTCTAAATTTCTCCTGCTGGTGCTTCATTATTACTGTAAACAAATGCAATGGATTTCTGTACATTGATTTCGTACCCTGCAACTTTACTGAATTCATTTATCAGTTCTAGTAGGTTTTTTGGTGGAGTCTTTTGGGTTTATAATAAACCCATATAGTATCATGTCATCTGCAAATAATGAAAATATTACTTCCTTGCCAATTTGGATTGTTTTATTTCTTTTTGTTATCTCATTACTGTGGCTAAGTCTTCCAGTGCTATTTTGAATAAAAATGGTAAGAGTGAACATCCTTATCTTATTCCTGATCTTAAAGGGGAAGCTCTTATTTTTTTTCCCATTGAGTATGATGTTAGCTGTGGGGTTTTCATATAAGGTTTTTATTATGTTGAGTTGTGTTCTTTCTAAACCTATTTTTGAGGCTTTTATCATGAATGGATGTTGTATGTTGTCAAATGATTTTTCTACATCTGTTGAAATGATCCTATGGTTTTTATCCTTATCTTACTGATGAATTACATGGGTTGATTTGCAAATAATGAACTGCACTTGCATCCCAGGAGTAAATCCTGGTTGATACAATGAATGATTTTTTTTTTACTGTATTGTCAGATTTGATTTGCTATTATTTTGTTGATGGTTTTTACATCTATGTTCATCAGAGATACTGGCCTGTGATTCTTTTTTTTTTTTTTTTTTTTTGTAGTGTCTTTAACTAGTTCTGTTATGAGCGTAATGCTGACCTTATACAATGACCTTGGAAATATTACATCCTCTTCTATTTTTTTTGGATAGTTTGAGAATAATAGGTACTATCTCTTCGTTAAATGTTTGGTAGAATTATCCTGTGACTGTGTCTGGTCCAGGACTTTCATTTGTTGGGAATTTTTTAGATTACTGATTCAATGTCCTTGCTGATAATTAGTCTGTTCAAATTTTCTATTTCTTTCTGCTTCAGTTTTGGTAGTTTATGTTTCTATGAATGTGTCCATTTCTTCTGGGTTGTCCAGTTTGTTGGCATATAATTTTTCCTAATATTCTCTTAAAATTGTCAGTATTTCTTTGGTGTCAATAACTATTTCTCTTTGTTCATTTGTGATTTTCAGGGTTTTTAAAAATGAATCTAGTTAAAAGTTTATCAATTTTCTTGATCTTTTTAAAAAAAAATAGGTCCTGGTTTCTTTTTTTTTTTTTTTTTTTTTTTTTAGTTTTTATATTGTTCATTTCTGCTCTAATATGATTTCTATCCTTCCACTGGTTTGGGGTTTTGTTTGTTCTTTTTATAGCTCCTTTGGATGTAACATTAGGTAATTTGAGATTATTTATTTATTTATTATTTTTTGCTTCTTGAGGTTGGCTATGATTGCTATAAACTTGCGTGTTAGAATTGCTTTGCTGCATCTTAATTTGGACCATCGTGTTTTCATTTTCAGTTGTCTTCATGTATTTATTTTTAGAATTTAAAAAAAAAATTTATTTATTTTTAAAATTTCTTTTCAGTGTTCCAGAATTCATTGTTTACGCACCACACCCAGTGCTCCATGCAAGGCCCCTTGGGCCTTCACGTGCTCTCCAAGTCAGAGATTTTAGAAAACATCTATTATTAACAGGTTTGAAGAATTAGTTTGGTTGTTAAGAAATTCAACAAAGTCACACTTTTCATCACCTGTACCATGATCTGTAAACATTGAATTGAATGAGCAAGGTTTGACAGGATGAAGAAAGAATGGGCTTTGCAGTGGGGTTTGGGGCACTGCTTACTCAGTGCTGCCCCCGTGTGGCCACTCTCCAGATAGTAGGTAGTAGAATGGGTTCAGATTGATGGGATTCAAGGGAGAGTAAGATGGAAGGAAGTTAGTCCCTGAATTCCTTAGCTCCTAAAAACCATCCTCTAATGCATAAGTATTATTCTAAATCGACTTTTTTTTTCCTTTTGCAATTTCTTTTCTTTTCTTTTTTTAAAATTTCTTTTCAGTGTACCAGAATTCATTGTTTATGCACCACATCTAGTGCTCCATGCAATACCTGCCCCCCATAATACCCACCACCAGGCTCATTCAACCTCCTGCCCCTCCAAAACCCTCAGATTGTTTTTCAAAGTCCATAGTCTCTCATGGTTCGTGTCCCCTTCCAATTTCCCTCAACTCCCTTCTCCTCTCCATCTCCCCATGTCCTCTGTGTTATTTGTTATGCTCCACAAATAAGTGAAACCATATGATAATTGACTCTCCCTGCTTGACTTATTTCACTCAGCATAATCTCTTCCAGTCCCATCCATGTTGATGCAAAAATTGGGTATTCATCCTTTCTGATGGAGGCATAATACTCCATAGTGTATATGGACCACATCTTCCTTATCCACTCATCTGTTGAAGGGCATCTTGGCTCTTTCCACAGTTTGGCAGCCATGGCCATTGCTGCTATGAACATTGGGGTACAGATGGCCCTTCTTTTCACTACATCTGTATCTTTGGGGTAAATACTCAGTAGTGCAATTGCAGGGTCATAGGGAAGCCCTATTTAATTCTTAAGGAACCTCCACACTGTTTCCCAAAGTGGCTGCACCAACTTGCATTCCCACCAACAGTGTAAGACGGTTCCCTTTCTCCACATCCTCTCCAACACATTGTTTCCTGTCTTGTTAATTTTGACCATTCTAACTGGTATAAAGTGGTATCTCAATGTGATTTTGATTTGAATCTCCCTGATGGCTAGTGATGATGAACATTTTTTCATGTGTCTGTTAGCCATTTGTATGTCTTCATTGGAGAATTGTCTGTTCATGTCTTCTGTCCATTTTTAAAAGATTCTATTTATTTATTTATTTATTTATCTATCTATTTATTTATTTATTTTTAAGATTTTATTTATTTATTTATTTGACAGAGATCACAAGTACGCAGAGAGGCAGGCAGAGAGAGACAGAGAGAGAGAGAGGAGAGGAAGCAGGCTCCCTACTGAGCAGAGAGCCCAACACGGGGCTCGATCCCAGGATCCAGGGATCATGACCCGAGCTGAAAGCAGAGACCCTAACCCACTGAGCCACCCAGGCGCCCCTTCTGCCCATTTTTTGACATGATTATCTGTTTTGTGTGTGTGGAGTTTGAGGAGTTCTTCATAAATCCTTGATATCAGCCTTTTGTCTGTACTGTCATTTGGGAATATCTTCTCCCATTCTGTGGGTTGCCTCTTGGTTTTGTTGACTGTTTCCTTTGCTGTGCAGAAGTTTCTCATCTTGATGAAGTCCCAAAAATTGATTTTTGCTTTTGTTTCCTTGGTCTTTGGAGACATATCTTGAAAGAAGTTGCTGTGGCCGATGTCGAAGAGGTTACTGCCTATGTTCTCCTCTAGGACTCTGATGGATTCCTGTTTCACATTGAGGTCTTTTATCCTTTTTGAGTTTATCTTTGTGTATGGTGAAGAGAACGGTCAAGTTCCCTTCTTCTATACGTAGCTGTCCAATTTTCCCGGCACCATTTATTGAGGAGACTGTCTTTTTTCCACTGGGTATTTTTTCCTGCTTTGTTGAAGAATATTTGACTGTAGAGTTGCGGGTTCGTATCTGGACTCTCTACTCTGTTCTACTGGTCTATGTGTCTGTTTTTGTGCCAGTGCCATGGTGTCTTGGTGGTCACAGCTTTGTAGCAAAGCTTGAAATCAGGCAACATGATGCCCCCAGCTTTGTTTTTCTTTTTCAACATTTCCTTAGCAATTCGGGGTCTCTTCTGATTCCATACAAATTTTAGGATTGTTTGCTCAGCTCTTTGAGAAATGCCAGTGAAATTTTGATCGGAATGGCATTGAAAGTATAGATTGCTCTAGCCAGTTTAGATATTTTAACAATGTTTATTCTTCCGATTCAAGAGCATGGAATGGTCTTCCATCTTTTGTGTCTTCTTCAATTTCGTTCATGAGTGTTCTGTAGCTCCTCAAGTACAGATCCTTTACCTCTTTGGTTAGGTTTATTCCCAGGTATCTCATGGTTCTTGGTGCTATAGTAAATGGAATCAATTCTCTAATTTCCCTTTCTGTATTTTCATTGTTAGTGTATAAGAAAGCCAATGATTTCTGTACATTGACTTTGTATCCTGCCACATTACTGAATTGCTGTATGAGTTCTAGTAGTTTGGGGGTGGAGTCTTTGGGGTTTTCCATATAAAGTATCATGTCATCTGCGAAGAGAGAGAGTTTGACTTCTTTATTGCCAATTTGAATACGCTTTATTTCTATTTGACTGATTGCTGTTGCTAGGACTTCTAATACTATTTGAACAAGAATGGTGAGAGTGGGCATCCTTTTTGTGTTCCTGATATCAAAGGGAAGGCTGTGAGCTTTTTCCCATTGAGGGTAATATTCGCTGTGGGTTCATGTAATTTTTTAATGTCTTCTTTGATTTTTTTGGTTGACCCATTCTTCTTTTAGGAGCATGTTATTTATCCTACATGTATTTATAGTTTTTCTAGGTTTTTTCTTGTAGTTGATACCTAGTGTTATAGTGTTGTGGTCAGAAAAGATGCATGGTATGACTTTGATCTTTTCGAATTTGTCAAGATATGTTTGTGGCTGGGGCACCTGGGTGGCTCAGTGGGTTAAAGCCTCTGCCTTCAGCTTGGGTCATGATCCGGGGATCCTGGGATCGAACCCCGCATTGGGCTCTCTGCTCAGCGGGGAGCCTGCTTCCTCCTCTGTCTCTGCCTGGCTCTCTGCCTACTTGTGATCTCTCTCAAATAAATAAATAAAATATTTTTTAAAAAATGATATGTTTGTGGCCTAATACGTGATGTGTTCTGGAGAATTTTTCATGTGCACTTGAAAAGAATGTATACTTTGCTGTTTTAGGATGGAATGTTCTGAATTTATCTCTTAAATCCATCTGGTCCAGTATGTAATTCAAAGTCATTGTTTCTTCGCTGATTTTTCTCTTTGGATGATCTGTCCCTTGATATGAGTGCAATGTTCAAGTCCCCAACTATATAGTATTAATAGGTGTTTTATCTTTTCCTTTTGATAAGTCTAGCTGAAATTCTATCAATTTTACTAATTTTTTCAAGCAACCATCTCCTAGTTTTATTGATCTGATCTTTTGTTGTTGTTGTTGTTTCTGTATCATTTTTTCCCTAATCTTTATTAATCCCTTCCTTTTGCTGGCTTTGGGCTTTGTTTATTATTCTTTTTCAACCTCCTTCAGGTGTAAGGTCAGGTTGTTTGAGATTTTCTCTTCTTCTTTCTTCTTCAGGTTGGTTTGTATTGCTGTAAACTTCCGTGTTCGAATTACTTTTGCTGCATCCTAAAGATTTTGGACCACTGTGTTCTCATTTTCGTTTGTCCTCATGTAATTTTTTATTTCTTTGAGTTTTTGGTTGGCCCATTCATTGTTTAATAGCATGCTTTTTAACCAAACCATGTATTTGTTGTCTTTCTGGATTTTTTCTTGTGGTTGATTTCTAGTTTTGTAGTGTTGTAGTGTTGTGGTCAGAAAAGATGTATGGTATGACTTTGATCTTTTTGAATTTTTTAAGATTTGTCTTGTGGTATAATATGTGATCTATTGTGGAGAATGTTCCATGTGTATTTGAAAAGAATGCAGATTCTGCTGTTTCTGATGGAATGTCCCAAATATATCTGTTAAGTCCATTTGGTCTAGTGTGTCATTCAAAGGCATTGTTTACTTGTTTAATTTCTGTTTAGATGAACTATCTATCGATGTAAGTGGGGTATTAAATTCCCCTACTATTATTGTTATTATCAATTAGTTCCTGTATGTTTATTATTAGTTGTTTTATATATCTGGATGCTCCCATGTGGGGTGCATAAATATTTACAATTGCTAGATCTTCTTGTTGAATTTTCCCATTTATTATTAAATAATGCCCTCCTTTGTCTCTCTTTACAGTTTTTGTGTGGTATGGATATTTTAATAATACTAATTGTTCTGATCCTTGAATATGGAATTTCCATTTGTTTGTGTCTTTTTAATTTCTCTCATCAGAGTCTTATAGTTTATGGGGTACAGATTTTTCATCTTCTTAGGAAATTTATTCATAAGTATTTTATTGTGTTTGATGCTGTTTTAAATGGGAATGCTTTCCTTCTCTTTTAGATATTTCATTGTTAGCATCTTGCAACACAACTGAGTTTTTATGATTTTATATCCTGAAACTACTGAATTCGTTGATTGGTTCTCACAGCCAAAATATACCCAGCTCCCGATTTCTGGATTTTTCCCAATGTCTCTATTTTATTACCATAAATAACCCTGGATTCAACTTCAATTTGTTAAAAAAAAAAAAAAAAGGAAATAGATAATAGCCTTGAATAATTTGTCTTAGGCTAGTTTCCTAGAAGTAAAATTACTTTCTCAATAAATGTGAATGTTACTAATATCCTTTTTACATATCACTCTCTAGATATGTTGTATCATATTCTTCTTTACCTAATTATAGAAAGCACTACTTCACTACATCCATGTCAAAACAAATTATTTCCTTTAAAATCTTTTTACTCTTACTAGCAAAAATACAAGAAAATATATTAATTTGTATTTCTTTCATGATTTGAAGAAAACATAGTTCAGTATACATTAGCTAGTTGGACTTCACCTCTCATGATTTTCTGGATGTGTCGACTAATAGGTTACCTTGAAATCTTAGTTGTCCAAGTTTTCAATGTTTTTACTTAAATTTATTTTTTTTAAGATTTTATTTATTTATTTGACAGATAGAGAACACAAGTAGGCAGAGAGGCAGGCAGAGAGAGAGAGAAAGAGAGAGAAGCAGGCTCTGCACTGAGCAGAGAGCCCGATGTGGGGCTCGATCCCAGGACCCTGGGATCATGACCCGAGCCGAAGGCAGAGGCTTTATTTATCCCACTGAGCCACCCAGGCACGCCTTTACTAAATTTCTGTATAAGGAATAATGAGAGAGACAACATCAGGTGATGGCAGGAGACACAAGTTTTAAAATTAACTTATTTAATTAGAAATAAAGGTGAATATTCCTGGTGTAAATATTAAGTATTAGATGCATATTTACAATCATCTTTATGTAGTGTTTTTTAAAATAGGAAAGAATTAAGTGATTTTTGTCAAGGGTTGAAAAAATGAACATTCAGACTTTTTTTTTTTTAACAATTTTATTTATTTATTTATTTGACAGAGAGAGAGATCACAAGTAGGCAGAGAGGTGGGCAAGAGAGAGGGGGGATACAGGGATGTAGGCTCCCGGCTGAGCAGAGTCTGATGCGGCGCCTGACCCCAGGACCCTGAGACTAAGGCCAGAGCTGAGCCTAAGGCAGAGGCTTAACCCACTGAGCCAACCAGGCACCCACATTCTGGCATTTTCTAGCTTCAGGTGTTATCAGTCTATGCAAACACAAAGGCAGTTTGGTATAGTTCCTGGTAATACAGCAATTTAGGAATGAACTTAAAAGTAAATAAAAAGTTATCTGATACCATTCCCTTAGTACAATGATACAGAATTAAATCCATAAAATATTTAAGGGTAATAGAGAAATTAACTTATTTGGATGTTTCTTTGTTCTTTTACTCTCCTAGATTTATTTGATTTAATTATAATTTCACAGGCTGCACCTCATTACAGCTAGTATTTTTAAAATAATTTCTAGAACACACTGGCTTCTCCATTGTCCTATTCTTTTTTGTTTTGTTTTCTGTGAGCTCCATGTATGTCTTTATTTTCTCTTGCGTTTCCATTGTAATTAGGTCTATATTGGTTGCTCTTCCATTGTCCTATTCTTAATGTTCATCCATCAGAGTGTGTATTTTCAGCATTCATTATATTTGTTTACTGCTTATTAAGTAAATGTATTCTTGGGAGCCTTTTGAATATATATTATTTTACCTTAAGCTGATATTATATGTTACTGTGTATACTATATGCTATAATATATATTATATACCATATAGTATTGTATATGTTATGTAACCTTAAAAACTGATGTCCATTTAGTTATTTACTTTTTATTTTCTGTTACTCCTGTCAGAATCTCACTACTGCCAATGGATGTATATTATCATTTGTAATTCCAGGGATCCCTATTTTCTTCCCACTTTTTTGGTTTCTAATCAACTCGTGATCATATTCTGGGAACTTGAGACTATTAACAGTGTTTTATCTAAATAATAAGGGAGATACTGAATGTCAATTGAAAATATGGCTACTTCTCTCCCTGTCCTAAAATGTTTCTAGTAGAGAGATTTCTTAATTTTTTATTTTTTTTATAAACATATATTTTTATCCCCAGGGGTACAGGTCTGTGAATCACCAGGTTTACACACTTCACAGCACTCACCAAAGCACATACCCTCCCCAATGTCCATAATCCCACCCCCTTCTCCCAAACCCCCTCCCCCCGGCAACCCTCAGTTTGTTTCGTGAGATTAAGAGTCACTTATGGTTTGTCTCCCTCCCAATTCCATCTTGTTTCATTTATTCTTCTTCTACCCACTTAAGCCTCCATGTTGCATCACCACTTCCTCATATCAGGGAGATCATATGATAGTTGTCTTTCTCTGCTTGACTTATTTCGCTAAGCATGATACGCTCTAGTTCCATCCATGTTGTTGCAAATGGCAAGATTTCATTTCTTTTGATGGCTGCATAGTATTCCATTGTGTATATATACCACATCTTCTTGATCCATTCATCTGTTGATGGACATCTAGGTTCTTTCCATAGTTTGGCTATTGTGGACATTGCTGCTATAAACATTCGGGTGCATGTGTCTTGTCCCTTTGGATCACTACATTTGTATCTTTAGGGTAAATACCCAATAGTGCAATTGCTGGGTCATAGGGCAGTTCTATTTTCAACATTTTGAGGAACCTCCATGCTGTTTTCCAGAGTGGCTGCACCAGCTTGCATTCCCATCAACAGTGTAGGAGGGTTCCCCTTTCTCCGCATCCTTGCCAGCATCTGTCATTTCCTGATTTGTTGATTTTAGCCATTCTGACTGGTGTGAGGTGATATCTCATTGTGGTTTTGATTTGTATTTCCCTGATGCCGAGTGATATGGAGAACTTTTTCATGTGTCTGTTCGCCATCTGGATGTCTTCTTTGCAGAAATGTCTGTTCATGTCTTCTGCCCATTTCTTGATTGGATTATTTGTTCTTTGGGTGTTGAGTTTGCTAAGTTCTTTATAGATTCTGGACACTAGTCCTTTATCTGATATGTCGTTTGCAAATATCTTCTCCCATTCTGTCAGTTGTCTTTTGATTTTGTTAACTGTTTCCTTTGCTGTGCAAAAGCTTTTATATACATATATTTTTATCCCCAGGTCTGTGAATCACCAGGTTTACACACTTCACAGCACTCACCAAATCACATACCCTCCCCAATGTCCATAATCCCACCCCCTTCTCCCCAACCCCCTCCCCCCGGCAACCCTCAGTTTGTTTTGTGAGATTAAGAGTCACTTATGGTTTGTCTCCCTCCCAATCCCATCTTGTTTCATTTATTCTTCTACCCACTTAAGCCTCCATGTTGCATCACCACTTCCTCATATCAGGGAGATCATATGATAGTTGTCTTTCTCTGCTTGACTTATTTCGCTAAGCATGATACGCTCTAGTTCCATCCACGTTGTTGCAAATGGCAAGATTTCATTTCTTTTGATGGCTGCATAGTATTCCA
This sequence comes from Mustela lutreola, assembly GCF_030435805.1. Classification (NCBI taxonomy): domain Eukaryota; kingdom Metazoa; phylum Chordata; class Mammalia; order Carnivora; family Mustelidae; genus Mustela; species Mustela lutreola. The sequence goes on along the minus strand of NC_081298.1, from coordinate 65,648,294 downwards.
TTGTGTATATATACCACATCTTCTTGATCCATTCATCTGTTGATGGACATCTAGGTTCTTTCCATAGTTTGGCTATTGTGGACATTGCTGCTATAAACATTCGGGTGCATGTGTCCCTTTGGATCACTACATTTGTATCTTTAGGGTAAATACCCAATAGTGCAATTGCTGGGTCATAGGGCAGTTCTATTTTCAACATTTTGAGGAACCTCCATGCTGTTTTCCAGAGTGGCTGCACCAGCTTGCATTCCCACCAACAGTGTAGGAGGGTTCCCCTTTCTCCGCATCCTCGCCAGCATCTGTCATTTCCTGACTTGTTGATTTTAGCCATTCTGACTGGTGTGAGGTGATATCTCATTGTGGTTTTGATTTGTATTTCCTTGATGCCGAGTGATATGGAGCACTTTTTCATGTGTCTGTTCGCCATCTGGATGTCTTCTTTGCAGAAATGTCTGTTCATGTCTTCTGCCCATTTCTTGATTGGATTATTTGTTCTTTGGGTGTTGAGTTTGCTAAGTTCTTTATAGATTCTGGACACTAGTCCTTTATCTGATATGTCGTTTGCAAATATCTTCTCCCATTCTGTCAGTTGTCTTTTGATTTTGTTAACTGTTTCCTTTGCTGTGCAAAAGCTTTTGATCTTGATGAAATCCCAGTAGTTCATTTTTTCCCTTGCTTCCCTTGCCTTTTGCGTTGTTCCTAGGAAGATGTTGCTGCAGCAGAGGTCGAAGAGGTTGCTGCCCGTGTTCTCCTCAAGGATTTTGATGGATTCCTTTCGTACATTGAGGTCCTTCATCCATTTTGAGTCTATTTTTGTGTGTGGTGTAAGGAAATGGTCCAATTTCATTTTTCTGCATGTGGCTGTCCAATTTTTCCAGCACCATTTATTGAAAAGGCTGTCTTTTCTCCATTGGACATTCTTTCCTGCTTTGTCGAAGATTAGTTGACCATAGATTTGAGGGTCTATTTCTGGGCTCTCTATTCTGTTCCATTGATCTATGGGTCTGTTTTTGTGCCAGTACCATGCTGTCTTGATGATGACAGCTTTGTAATAGAGCTTGAAGTCCGGAATTGTGATGCCACCAACGTTGGCTTTCTTTTTCAATATCCCTTTGGCTATTCGAGGTCTTTTCTGGTTCCATATAAATTTTAGCATTATTTGTTCCATTTCTTTGAAAAAGATGGATGGTACTTTGATAGGAATTGCATTAAATGTGTAGATTGCTTTAGGTAGCATAGACATTTTCACAATATTTATTCTTCCAATCCAGGAGCATGGAACATTTTTCCATTTCTTTGTGTCTTCCTCAATTTCTTTCATGAGTACTTTATAGTTTTCTGAGTATAGATTCTGTGTCTCTTTGGTTAGGTTTATTCCTAGGTATCTTATGGTTTGGGGTGCAATTGTAAATGGGATGGACTCCTTAATCTCTCTTTCTTCTGTCTTGTAGTTGGTGTAGAGAAATGCAACTGATTTCTGTGCATTGATTTTATATCCTGACACTTTACTGAATTCCTGTATAAGTTCTAGCAGTTTTGGAGTGGAGTCTTTTGGGTTTTCCACATATAGTATCATATCATCTGCGAAGAGTGATAATTTGACTTCTTCTCTGCCGATTTGGATGCCTTTAATTTCCTTTTGTTGTCTGATTGCTGAGGCTAGGACCTCTAGTACGATGTTGAATAGCAGTGGTGATAATGGACATCCCTGCCGTGTTCCTGACCTTAGCGGAAAAGCTTTCAGTTTTTCTCCATTGAGAATGATATTTGCGGTGGGTTTTTCATAGATGGCTTTGATGATATTGAGGTATGTGCCCTCTATCCCTACACTTTGAAGAGTTTTGATCAGGAAGGGATGTTGTACTTTGTCAAATGCTTTTTCAGCATCTATTGAGAGTATCATATGGTTCTTGTTCTTTCTTTTATTGATGTGTTGTATCACATTGACTGATTTGCGGATGTTGAACCAACCTTGCAGCCCTGGAATAAATCCCACTTGGTCGTGGTGAATAATCTTTTTAATGTACTGTTGAATCCTATTGGCTAGTATTTTGTTGAGTATTTTCACATCTGTGTTCATCAAGGATATCGGTCTATAGCTCTCTTTTTTGGTGGGATCCTTGTCTGGTTTTGGGATCAAGGTGATGCTGGCCTCATAAAATGAGTTTGGAAGTTTTCCTTCCATTTCTATTTTTTGGAACAGTTTCAGGAGAATAGGAATTAGTTCTTCTTTAAATGTTTGGTAGAATTCCCCCGGGAAGCCGTCTGGCCCAGGGCTTTTGTTTGTTTGGAGATTTTTAATGACTGTTTCAATCTCCTTACTGGTTATGGGTCTGTTCAGGCTTTCTATTTCTTCCTGGTTCAGTTGTGGTAGTTTATATGTTTCTAGGAATGCATCCATTTCTTCCAGATTGTCAAATTTATTGCCGTAGAGTTGCTCATAGTATGTTCTTATAATAGTTTGTATTTCTTTGGTGTTAGTTGTGATCTCTCCTCTTTCATTCATGATTTTATTTATTTGGGTCCTTTCTCTTTTCTTTTTGATAAGTCTGGCCAGGGGTTTATCAATTTTATTAATTCTTTCAAAGAACCAGCTCCTAGTTTCATTGATTTGTTCTATTGTTTTTTTGGTTTCTATTTCATTGATTTCTGCTCTGATCTTTATGATTTCTCTTCTCCTGCTGGGCTTAGGGTTTCTTTCTTGTTCTTTCTCCAGCTCCTTTAGGTGTAGGGTTAGGTTGTGTACCTGAGACCTTTCTTGTTTCTTGAGAAAGGCTTGTACCGCTATATATTTTCCTCTCAGGACTGCCTTTGTTGTGTCCCACAGATTTTGAACCGTTGTATTTTCATTATCATTTGTTTCCATGATTTTTTTCAATTCTTCTTTAATTTCCCGGTTGACCCATTCATTCTTTAGAAGGATACTGTTTAGTCTCCATGTATTTGGGTTCTTTCCAAACTTCCTTTTGTGGTTGAGTTCTAGCTTTAGAGCATTGTGGTCTGAAAATATGCAGGGAATGATCCCAATCTTTTGATACCGGTTGAGTCCTGATTTAGGACCGAGGATGTGATCTATTCTGGAGAATGTTCCATGTGCACTAGAGAAGAATGTGTATTCTGTTGCTTTGGGATGAAATATTCTGAATATATCTGTGATGTCCATCTGGTCCAGTGTGTCGTTTAAGGCCTTTATTTCCTTGCTGATCTTTTGCTTGGATGACCTGTCCATTTCAGTGAGGGGAGTGTTAAAGTCCCCTACTATTATTGTATTATTGTTGATGTGTTTCTTTGATTTTGTTATTAATTGGTTTATATAGTTGGCTGCTCCCACATTGGGGGCATAGATATTTAAAATTGTTAAATCTTCTTGTTGGACAGACCCTTTGAGTATGATATAGTGTCCTTCCTCATCTCTTATTATAGTCTTTGGCTTAAAATCTAATTGATCTGATATAAGGATTGCCACTCCTGCTTTCTTCTGATGTCCATTAGCATGGTAAATTCTTTTCCACCCCCTCACTTTAAATCTGGAGGTGTCTTCGGGCTTAAAATGTGTTTCTTGGAGGCAACATATAGATGGGTTTTGTTTTTTTATCCATTCTGATACCCTGTGTCTTTTGACAGGGGCATTTAGCCCATTCACATTCAGGGTAACTATTGAGAGATATGAATTTAGGGCCATTGTATTGCCTGTAAGGTGACTGTTACTGTATATGGTCTCTGTTCCTTTCTGATCTACCACTTGTAGGCTCTCTCTTTGCTTAGAGGACCCCTTTCAATATTTCCTGTAGAGCTGGTTTGGTATTTGCAAATTCTTTCAGTTGTTGTTTGTCCTGGAAGCTTTTAATCTCTCCTTCTATTTTCAATGATAGCCTAGCTGGATATAGTATTCTTGGCTGCATGTTTTTCTCGTTTAGTGCTCTGAAAATATCATGCCAGCTCTTTCTGGCCTGCCAGGTCTCTGTGGATAAGTCAGCTGCCAATCTAATATTTTTACCATTGTATGTTACAGACTTCTTTTCCCGGGCTGCTTTCAGGATTTTCTCTTTGTCATTGAGACTTGTAAATTTTACTATTAGGTGACGGGGTGTGGGCCTATTCTTATTGATTTTGAGGGGCGTTCTCTGAACCTCCTGAATTTTGATGCTCATTCCCTTTGCCATATTGGGGAAATTCTCCTCAATAATTCTCTCCAGTATACCTTCTGCTCCCCTCTCACTTTCTTCTTCTTCTGGAATCCCAATTATTCTAATGTTGTTTCGTCTTATGGTGTCACTTATCTCTCGAATTCTCCCCTCGTGGTCCAGTAGCTGTTTGTCCCTCTTTTGCTCAGCTTCTTTATTCTCTGTCATTTGGTCTTCTATATCACTAATTCTTTCTTCTGCCTCATTTATCCTAGCAGTTAGAGCCTCCATTTTTGATTGCACCTCATTAATAGCTTTTTTGATTTCACCTTGGTTAGATTTTAGTTCTTTTATTTCTCCAGAAAGGGCTTTTATATCTCTCGAGAGGGTTTCTCTAATATCTTCCATGCCTTTTTCGAGCCCGGCTAGAACCTTGAGAATTGTCATTCTGAACTCTAGATCTGACATATTACCGATATCTGTATTGATTAGGTCCCTAGCCTCAGTACTGCCTCTTGTTCTTTTTTTTGTGTTGAATTTTTACGTCTTGTCATTTTGTCCAGATAAGAGTAAATGAAGGGGCAAGTAAAATACTAAAAGGGTGGCAACAACCCCAGGAAAATATGCTTTAACCAAATTAGAAGAGATCCAAAATCGTGAGTGGGGAGAAAGGGGATAAAAAGAGGTTCAAAAAGGAAGAAAGAAAAAAGAAAAAAAAGAAAAGAAAAGAATATTTTTAAAAAAAGAAAACACCTAAGAAAAATGTAAAATATATATATATATATATATATATATATATATATATATTAGATAAACTAGTAAAAAATCGTTAAAAAAGAAAAAGGTAACAGTTAAAAAAAAATTTTACCCGAAGGCGAGAAAAAAAAAAAAATGAAAAAGAAAAAATTAAATTAACTGCAAGACTAAAAAAAATCACAGGAAAAAAGCCATGAGTTCCGTGCTTGGCTTTCTCCTCCTCTGGAATTCTGCTGCTCTCCTTGGTATTGAAACCGCACTCCTTGGTAGGTGAACTTGGTCTCGGCTGGATTTCTTGTTGATCTTCTGGGGGAGGGTCCTGGTGTAGTGATTCTCAAGTGTCTTTGCCCCAGGCGGAATTACACCGCCCTTACCCGGGGCCGGGGTGAGTAATCCGCTCGGGTTTGCTTTCAGGAGCTTTTGTTCCCTGAGCGCTTTCCGTAGAGTTCCGGAGGACGGGAATACAAATGGCGGCCTCCTGGTCTCCGGCCCGCAGGAGCCGAGAGCCCAGGGCCCCACTCCTCAGTGCGCCCTCAGAGAACAGCGCCCAGTTACTCCCGTCTGCCTGACCTCCGGCCGCGCTCCGAGCTCACCGAGCCTGCGACCGGTTCAAGGTAACACGGAGCTGCGAGCTTACTGTCGGCTCTGTCTCTGTAGCCGGCTTTCCCGTTCCAATACCCGCAAGCTCTGCGACACTCAGACACCCCCGATCCTTCTGTGACCCTGCGGGACCTGAGGCCACGCTGACCCCGCGTGGGCTTCGCCCCGGTTTAGCCTCTGGAGCGATGTCCCTCAGCGGAACAGACTTTTAAAAGTCCTGATTTTGTGCGCGGTTGCTCCGCCGCTTGCAGGGAGCCGGCCCCTCCCCCCGGGGTCTATCTTCCCGTCGCTTTGGATTCACTTCTCCGCCGGTCCTACCTTTCAGAAAGTGGTTGTTTTTCTGTTTCCAGAATTGCTGTTCTTCTTCTCTTCGATCTGCCGATGGATTTTCAGGTGTTTGCAATCTTTAGATAAGCTATCTAGCTGATCTCCGGCTAGCTGAAGCAGTCTCAGCTTGCTACTTCTCCGCCATCTTGACTCCTCTCTCCTAGTAGAGAGATTTCTTAAGCCTTAAGTTAGCAGATGGTCTTACAGGAAAAGTCTTCATTATTCTCTGTACCCAGGTTTTCCTAGTTTAGAATCCTCAGATGGAATGCATGGTAAACTGACATCTCAAAAAACTATATGAAAATGGAGATATTTTACAAAAGAAACATTTCTGAAGCACTTTTCATTTATTTTAGCACCATAATCTATGTGGTAAGCAATTGTTTAGCTTCTCAAATTGAGTAGCACCTTTCACCTATTGAAATTCTTTACATAAAATTAATAAGTCAAACTGAGTTTTATTGAATTACATATCATTTTGGCAACACATAGTCTACATGCTTCAAAGAAACATATCTGAGTACACTTTGTTTTTTTATACTTGTTCTTACACAAATTTGCAATCAGACAGGCAACATGAATGAATAACACAATGAACACCACACATAGACAAATAATCATTATTTTTGCTGTATTTGTTTCTTCTCCCTTTCTGTCTGCCTGCACACATGCATATGGATGTAATTATGTGTGTTGGTATTCATGTATGTATACATATAAGAACATATCCCATTAATCCTTTTAATCAATAATTATTTATGTTACAGGACACCTGGGTGGCTCAGTGGCTTAAGCCTCTGCCTTTAGCTCAGGTCATGATGTCAGGGTCCTGGGATTCAGCCCCACATTGAGCTCTCTGCTCAACAGGGAGCCTGCTTCCCCCTCTCTCTCTGCCTGCCTACTTGTGATCTCTCTCTCTCTGTGTCACATAAATAAAATCCAAAGAAAAAAATATATATAAAATTATTTATGTTTTGTCAATATGTCTTTTCAGTCTGCTAATCTAGAAGAGCTCCCTAACTTCTTATTTTTTTCTAATTTCTTATTTTATTTTTTTCAGCATTCCAAGATTCCTAACTCCTTATTTTTAAAATATTGACATTGCATTGACACCAAGCCAGATATCTTACAGAGTATACAACAATCTAGATTTATCTTACTGCTTTCTTATGTGTACTTTTTAAAAACTTTTTTCTATTGACAGTAAAATAGAATTTATATATGAAGGCTTGATTAGATTCAGGATAAACTTCCATTTACTTGTTTTTAAAAATCTATCTTTGGTGAGTCTTTATAGTACATATTCTATTTACAATTATTATACCCTCTTGTTGGATTAATCCCTTTATCATTATGTAATGCTCTTTTGTCCCTTGTGGCTGCCTTTGTGTTAAGGTCTATTTTATCTGATAGAAATATTCTATCCTGGCCTTTTTTTTTTTCTACTTCCATTTGCATGGATTATCTTTCTCCATCCCTTCACTTTTCATCTGTTATGCATCCTTAGGTGTGAAGTGAGTCTCTTGTAGGCAGCATATAGATGGATCTTGGTTTTTTGTTTTTGTTTTAATCCATTTAGTTAGCCTGTGTCTTTTGATTGGAGAATATAATCTATTTACATTTAAAGTAATTACTGTTAGGTATGTGCTTATTGCCATTTTGTCCACTGTTTTCTAGTTTTTTGAAGCTCTATAATTTTGCTCTTTTCCTTTGACATTGATTACTTCCTTTGGTGTTTATGTGTGGATTCCTTTCATTTTTGCACATCAATTATAGGTTTTTGGTTTCTAGTTACCATGAGGCTCATATATAACATCTTAAGTATATAGCAATCTATATTAAGTTGGTGGTTACTTATGTTCAAACACATTCCAAAAGTATTACATTTTTACTCCCCCCTCCAAATTTTATGTATATGTCAATTTTGTATTATTTATTCTGTGAATACCTTAACTGATTTGGTTTTTATATTTTATTTTTTTAATTAACTTACAATATATTATTGGTTTCAAAAGTACAGGTCTGTAATTCATCAGTCTTATACATTACCCAGTGCTCATTACATCACATGCCCTCCTTAATGTCCATCATTCTTAATTTTTTAGATATAACTGCTTTTTACTACTTTGCCTTTTAATCTTCATACTAGCTTTATAAGTGATCTACTACCTTTACTATATGTTTACTTTTACCCATGAGCCTTTTTCCTTTAACAACTTTCTTTTAACAATTTTCTTCTTTTCTGCTTAAAGAAGTACCTTCATGGGTGCCTGGGTGGCTCAGTCATTAAGTGTCTGCCTTTGACTCAAGTCATGATCCCAATATCCTCGGATCAAGCCCCACATCAGGCTGCCTGCTCAGCGGAAAGTCTGCTTCTCCCTCTCATACTCCCCCTGCTGTGTTCCCTCTCTCACTGTGTCTGTCTCCATTAAATAAATAAATAAATAAATGCCTTCAATGTTCCTGTAAAGTTGGTTTAATGGTAATGAAATCCTTTAACTTTTTGTTTGTCTGACAAACTCTCTTCAATCCTGAATGATGACCTTGCCAGGTAGAGCTTTCTTGGTTATAGGTGGGTTTTTTTTTCCCCTCTTGTCATAGTTTTCCTTTGACTATATCCTGCCACTTTATTCTGACCTGCAAAGTAGCTGCTGAAAAATGAGCTAGTAACTTATGGGTTTACCTTCTATGTAACTAATTGCTTTTCTCTAGCTGCTTTTAAAATTATCTTTGATATTGTGGGGCACCTGAGTGGCTCAGTGGGTTAAGCCTCTGCCTTCAGCTCAGGTCATGATCCCAGGGTTCTGGGATCAATCCCCACATCAGGCTCTCTGTTCAGCAGGGAGCCTGCTTTCCCCTCTCTCTCTGTCTGCTTCTCTGCCTACTTGTGATCTCTGTCTGTCAAATAAATAAATAAACTCTTTAAAAAAAGATTATATTTGATATCTTAATTATTACATATCCTGGTGTAGGCCTTCTTAAGTTTATCTTGTTTGGAGCCCTCTTTGCTTTCTGCACCTGAATATGTTTCCTTCCCAGGTTAGGGGAGTTTTCAGCTGTTGTTTCTTCAAATAAGATAACTGCCCCTTTCTCTAACTCTTTTTCCCTGCAACCCAGTATAATGAAAATGTTAGTATGCTTAAATAAAAGCCTTTTTATCCATATTTGAAGGATAACTCTACTGGATACATTATTCTTGGTTGGCAATTTCAACACTTGGAATATGATGTTTTACTCTTTCATGGTCTGTGCAGTTTCTGTTGAGAAATCTGTTGAATTAGGCTTAATTGGGGTTTCCTTTGTAGGTTAGAATCTTTTCTCCTCCTCTGTACCCCAGCTCTAGCTGCCTTTAGCATTTTCTATTTATTTTTTTAAGATTTTATTTACTTATTGACAGAGAGAGATCACAAATAGGCAGAGAGGCAGGCAGAGAGAGGGGGAAGCAGACTCCCCACCAAGCAGAGAGCCCGATGCGGGACTTGATCCCAGGACCCTGAGATCACAACCTGAGCTGAAGGCAGAGGCCCAACCCACTGAGCCACTCAGGTGCCCTATTTTTCATTTTTAACATGTTCATTATAGTATGTGTTAAGTAGATCTCTCATATTTAAATTCATTAGTTAATATACAATGTAATACTAATTTCAGGTTTACAACATAGTGATTCAATACTTCCATAAAACATGCAGTGTTCATCCTACAAGTGCACTCTTTAATCTCCATCACCTATTTAAACCATTCCCCAATGCACATCTCCCCTGGTAACCATCAGTTTAACTTAACAACCTCTTAAGGGTAAAAATCCTTTATTAGAGGTCAAGATCCCTGCCAGAGGTTTCAGGACTCCAAATGAGCACAAGGCTGAGAAGAACTACATTCATTGGGTAAGAAGATCAGGTAAGGGGTGCCTGGGTGGCTCAGTCATTAAGCATCTGCCTTCAGCTCAGTTCATGATCCCAGGGTCCTGGATTTGAGCCCCACATCAGGCTCTCTGCTAAGCCAGGAGCCTGCTTCTCCCTCTGCCTGCCACTCCTCCTTCTTGTGCTCTCTTTCTATCAGATAAATAAGTAAGTAAAAATATTTTTTAAAAAACAGGCAAACTTTTACCCTTCTCCACCTTTTACCCTAGCTAGAACAGCTCAGTGTCAAGATCACACTGGTCTGGTAATTCTTTTTTTTTTTTCCCCCACAAGAAGAAGGAAACAGCATGGTATGCCTTCAACATTTTGAACTTTTAGAATGTTTTCCTAGAGGGTTTTTTCTTTTTACAAGTTTTTATTTAAATTCCAGTTAATACACTGTGTAGTGGTCTCAAGTGTAGAATTTAACTATTGATCACTTAAATAAAACAGCCAGTGCTTATTGTAAGTGCCTTTCTTATCACCAATCATCCATTTAAACTCATCCCATTGCCTACCTCCCCTCCAGTAACCCTGCTGGTTCTCTATGGTTGAGACTGTTCTGTGGTTTGCCTCTTCTTCCTCCCACCCCATATTCATCTGTTTTGTTTCTTAAATTCCACATATGAGTGAAGTCATATGGTATTTGTCTTTCTCTGATTATTTCACTTAACATAATACTATCTAATGCCATCCATGTCATTACAAATTGCAAAATTGCACTCTTTTTTATGGCTGAGTAATATTCCATTGTGTACATGTATACCTCATCTCGTTTATCCATTTATGAGCCCATAGACATTTGGGGTCATCCTATAATTTGGGTATTTTTGATAATGCTGCTATAAACATTGAAGTGTCTATATCCCTTTGAATCAGTATTTTTGTATCCTTTGTGTAAATACCTAGTAGTATGATTGCTGGGTTGTAGGGTATTTCTATTGTTAACTTTTTTAGGAAACTCCATACTGTTTTTCAGAGTGGCTGTACCAGTTCACATTTTAACCAACAGTGCATGAGGGTTTCCCTTTCTCCAAATCCTCACCTCACCTTTCCTGTGTTGTTAATTTTAGCCATTCTGACTGCTATGAGGTGATCTCTCATTATAATTTTGATTTGTATTTCCTGATGGTGACTGGTGTTGAGCATCTTCTCATTGGTCTTTTAACCATCTGGATGTCTTCCTTGGAAAAATGTCTTCTGCCAATTTTTTAACTGGATTATTTGCTTGTTGGGATATTGAGTTTGATAATTCCTTTATAGATTTTGGATACTAATCCTTCATCAGGTAGTTGGCAAATATCTTCTCCCACTCTGTAGGTTTCCCATTAGTTTTGTTGATTGTTTCACAGTACAGAAGTTTTTATCGTGATGAAGTCCCACTAGTTTTTTTTTTCTTCTTCTGTTTCCCTTGCCTCCAGAGACCTATCTAGTAAGCAATTGCTACAGCCAATGTCAAAGAGGTTACTGCCTGTGTTCCCCTTTAGGATATTGATGATTTCCTGACTTACATTTAAGTCTTTCATCCATTTTGAATTTATTTATGTCATATTGTAAGAAGTCCAGATTCATTCTTTTGCATATTGTCCCATTTTTCCAAACACCATTTGTTGAAGAAATGGACTTTTTTTCCACTGGATATTCCTTCCTGATTTGTCGATGGCTAGTTGACCATCTAGTTTTGGAATAGGTCTCTTTTTCACTGAAATAATAGAGTGATCTATTAGCTTAGTAAACTTGGATGTCCAAATCTTTACCAGGCTTGGGAAATTTTTTAGCTATTTAAATAAACTTCTGTGCTTTTTCTCCCTTTCTTCTCCTTCTAGAATACTAATCTCTCTAATATTTGTATGTTTGATGGATTCCCATAGATCACGTGTGCTTTCTTTGGTCTTTTTCATTCTTTTCTTTGTTCTTCTCTAATTGGGTTATTTGGAAGTTCCTATCCTCTTGCTCATTTATTCTACCATCCCTTTGGTTTACTTGCCTTTCTTTTTTTTTTTTTTTTCATTTCATTCATTGAATTCTTCAACTCTAGATTTTCTGTTTGTTCCTTTTCTGTGTGTGTGTGATTCCTCTCTGTTAAAATTATCATTCTGTTTATGTATTCCTGGTTTATTTTTTTTTAAGATTTTATTTATTTACCTGACAAAGAGAGATCACAAGTAGGCAGAGAGGCAGGCAGAGAGGGAGGAGGAAGCAGGCTCCCTGCCAAGCAGAGAGCCTGATGTGGGACTCGATCCCAGGACCCTGAGATCATGACCTGAGCCAAAGGCAGCAGCTTAACCCACTGAACCACCCAGGTGCCCCTGTATTCCTGATTTATTTGAGTTGTTTTTTCTGTTTTATTGTAGCTCGTGTAGTGTCTCAAAACAGCCATTTCGAATTCTTTATGAGCTTGATTGTGAAATTCCATGTCATTGAGTTCAGTTATTAGAGGATTATTGTTACCTTTTAGATGATGACTTGTTTCCTTAATTCATCATGCTCTTTGGAGTTTTGCATTGCTGTTTTTGCATTTCAAGTAGCAGAATGCCTCCAATCTTTATTAGTTAGCTTCAGAAGGAATATATTATCTGTCGGCCCTGTTATATCTGGGGTTTTCTCTAACCTTGCATGGATACACCTGCTTTATACTTCTTAGTCCCACTTAAGGCAGAATTCTTAAGCTTTTTGGTCTTCTCTGGTTCTAACAACTCACCAAGTTGGCTGTTGGATTCTCTCCTGTGTTTACCAGGAGTTGGCACTACCACTCAAGTCTCTGGTTTCTCCCTTTTTCATAGACGGGTCTGATTCTGGTCACAGGACCACCACCACCACCACGACCCCCCCACCACCCCCAGAGAACTCCACTCACTGGACCTCAATCTGGGTGCTGCACTCATGAGCACCCACAAAGAGCTAGCTGCAGCGTGAAGTTTAGCGCTCTGGGTGATGGGGGTTGCCTGTAGGCTGAGTTGGACATCCTCAAGTGAGATTTTTCCAGAGGCTCATTCCCTTTTTAACCCTCTTTGATATTCTTATCAAAGAACATCTTGACACAAAGAGCCTCTTCCTTGATCTCTTGCTCCCCCCCCCCCCCAGTTACAGAGGTTGCACCTGAGTACTGTTGGTGCTGTTGGAGATAAATGGGTTTTCCAGCAGTGTGCTACACAGCTGGGGTGCCTGGACACTCAGCATTCTCCTTTATTGTTGATGGAGAGGTCACTACCTGTTAGTTCAGCCCCATGCTGTGTTACCTTGGGAGGCCAGGTAACAAAATTCTGACAAAATTCTTCTCGCTTTCTTAAGTGTATCCAAATTTATAATTTGTCCAATAGTACGTTAGAATCTTCCCCTCGTGAAGGCTGGAATTCTACAAAGTCTCTTGTCTGAGAGTGTTAGCCTGTTGGCGCTCTCCAAATTTTCCCTGAGAGGAGCTGGAGGCAGTTTCTCCAACTCCTGCTGGCTCCACAGACTATATTGAGCCTGTAGATTCCACAGTCTGTACAAAATATCCTGTTTGCCTATTACCAGATGCAATTAGATTTCTCCCAAGTCCTTTTGCATTTGGTGCTAGGTGCCACAACTGGAAAGTGGCACTTTTGTTCGTGGATGGATGCCTAATTAGTTGTTTTAAAAAGGACAAAAATGAGGGAAATCTTATACCATTATATTGCTGATGTCATTCTCTGTTTTCAGTTTTCTTGACCAGGATTTTCCCCTTATGAGATTCAGCCTGCTTTATTTATATTTTTGTTTTCATAAAAGATTGAATTTTTATTTTTATTGTGTAATTTATTTATTTATTTTTTTTTAAAGATTTTATTTATTTATTTGACAGAGAGAAATCACAAGTAGATGGAGAGGCAGGTAGAGAGAGAGGAAGGGAAGCAGGCTCCCTGCTGAGCAGAGAGCCCGATGCGGGACTCGATCCCAGGACCCTGAGATCATGACCTGAGTCGAAGGCAGCGGCTTAACCCACTGAGCCACCCAGGCGCCCCTTTATTGTGTAATTTAAAACATAGTAAAGGTTTCAAATAAAAAGAGTTTCTTCACAAGGAATCTAAGGACTAACACAAATTTAAGTTGGTTTTAAAATACATGAAGTAAGAATTTGTATCATGTATAAGAAAAAAGGGCAAAAGAACCCACCCCAATATATTTAATGGGAGAAAGACTAGAAAAGTATGTAGTTTCATGAAACAGGTGTCTTACCTCCTTTGTTTGGATGAACCTGGGAGGAGGAGGTTAAGGATTGTGGAACTACTCAGGAATGGAAAGTGGAGAGGAAAAACCCTGTCAGTCATCTCTGAGGGCAGGGAAGCCACTTAAAAGATCCGCACCATCAAAGAAATAGCAAAGGAAGCCACATGTCCTCTCTCACCTAGCCAACTCCCTCCCACCAGGCAAATCTACATCCCATATTCTGTGGTATGGCTTCCCAGTTAATCCTTTTACTTGGAACATACTTTAAAACTGGAAGCGCTAAGGAATTTTTATGCCCAGCCTCAGACATTTCAGGAGGCGTGATATATTCAGTGATACATTTTTATCATATAATTAAATTTAAGATAATTCTTCAGGCTATTTCCTAATGTGTAACATATACTTCATATTTTATGATCACACAAAATCTGGTACTTGGTCAAGATTTTTTTCCCCCAGAGATCTTATTTAGAGACTTGGCTACCTCTTCTTTTATGAAAGAGAAGGAAAAAAGGCATTCCCAAGCTTGCCAGCTCAGAGAAGTCCACATTTTATTTCTGTGGAGCCAAAGACATAAGTTCTTCATAAAATAAAGATTTTAGGGTATGATAAAAAGAATAATCCAGGTTTTTCTCCTTCACACTTGCCTGATTAGGAAATATTTTCATATATATTAACTTTATGATAAAATACTTTGCATTCATTTAGAAAGGTGGCTTTACATGTATTGATGTGGGAAAATCTGCAAGCTATACAGTTAAACATGGTGAAAAGCAAGTTGCAGAATAGAACGTACTGAACTACCCCATTTTTATAAAAAGTTAGTCTATGTTTAGAAAATGAAAATTTGGGGGGAAATGCACCAAATCTTGAAAGAAGTAAACACTGAAATATGAGATTACAGACAGCTTAGAAGCCATGAAAACAGAATTAGGGAAATAAATGATGCCATGAAATGTTCCAACATCAGAATTAATGGAATCCCTGAAAGGGAGGAGAAAGAAAGAAGTCTAGAAGATATAGTGGAACAAGTTCTCCATGAAAATTTTCCCAATCTCGCGAATGGAACCAGCATTCATGTACTAGAGGCAGAAGTATCTCCCCCCAAGATTATAGATTCTTGAAAGTCCTTGAGACACCTGATAGTAAGAATGAGGAATTATAATTGTAGAGAAACTCTCTTGAAGGCAGCTAGGACAAAGAAGCTCCTTACATACAGAGGAAAGCCCATCAGAATAATGTCAGACCTGTCCACAGAAACCTGGCAAGCCAGAAAGGGCTGGCAAGATATTTCAGGGCACTAAATGAGAAGAACATGCAGCTAAGAATACTTTACCCAGCAAGACTGACATTCAAAATGGATGGAGAGATAAAGAGTTTCCAAGGCCAGCAAGGCTTAAAAGAGTATGCGACCACCAAGCAGACACTGCAGGAAATATTAAGGGGGGTTCTATAAAAGAGGAAAAATCCTAAGAATATCATTGAGCAGAAATATGAAGACAATATACAGAAAGAAAGACTCCAAAGGTAACATGATATCAGTAAAAACGTATCTATCAATAATCATTCTCAACATGAATGGCCTAAATGAGCCCATAAAATGACAGAGGGTTGCAGATTGGATAAAATGACAGGACCCATCCATATGTTGTCTACAAAAGACCCATTTTGAACCTAAGGATACATCCAGACTGAAAGTGAAGGGATGGAGAAGCATCACTCATGCCAATGGGCCTCAAAAGAAGGCCGGAGTAGTGATTCTCATATCAGATAAATTAGATTTTAAACTAAAGACTGTAGTCAGAGATACAGAAGGACACTACATCATTCTTAAAGGGACTATCCACCAAGATGATCTAACAATTGTAAACATGTATGCCCCCAATATGGGAGCAGCCAATTACATAAGAAAACTGTTAATCAAGATAATGAGTCATATTGATATGAATACATTAATAGTAGGAGATCTAAACACACCTCTCTCAGTAATAGATAGGTCATCCAAGCAGAAAATCAATAAAGAAACAAGAGCATTGAATGATAGATTGGACCAGATGGACCTCCTAGATACATACAGAACACTCCACCCTAAAACAACAGAATGTTCATTCTTCTCAAGTGCACATGGAACCTTCTCCAGAATAGACCACATACTGGGTCACAAATCAGGGCTCAACTGATACCAAAAGATTGAGAGTATTCCCTGCATATTCTCAGATCACAATGTTTTGAAACTGGAGCTCAATCACAAGGAAAAGTTTGGAAGGAACTCAAACACCTGGAAGCTAAAGACCACCTTGCTTCAGAATGCTTGGATCCACCAGGAAATCAAAGAAGAACTGAAACAATTCATGGAAACCAATGAGAATGAAGACACTTCAGTCCAAAACCTATGGGATACAGCAAAGGCGGTCCTAAGGGGGAGATACATAGCCATCCATGCCTCACGCAAAAAAATTGAAAAATCCAGAATACACCAGCTGTCTCCACACCTTAAAGAACTGGAGAATCAACAACAAAGTTAAGCAGCTCCACACACAAGAAGGGAAATAATCAAGATTAGAGCAGAGATCAATGAGGTAAAAACCAGAGAAGAAACTAGAAGCTGGTATTTTGAAAGAATCAATAAGATCAATAAACCATTGGCCACACTAATCCAAAAGAAAAGAGAGAAGTCCAAAATTAATAAAATTATTAATGAAATGGGAGAGATCACAACTAACATCAAGGAAATAGAAACAATCATCAGAAGTTATTATCAACAGTTATATGCCAATAAGTTAAGCAACCTAGATGAAATGGATGCATTCCTGGAAAACTATAAACTCCCAAAATTGAACCAGGAAGAAATTGACAACTTGAATAGACTGATATCTAGTAATGAGATTGAAGCAGTGATCAAAAACCTCCCTAAAAACAAGAGCCCAGGACCTGATGGATTCCCTGGGGAATTCTACCAAACTTTCAAAGAAGAAATAACACCTATTCTTTCTGAAGCTGTTTCAAAGATGAGATTACAGGATGTTCCTACTTGGCATGTTTCATGTTTCTGTAATTGACTGTTGTTTACTTTATTAATCTTAAAACAAACAAAAAAAATAACAATAAAAATAGCCAATCAAGTCTTCCTCCACTTTCTCTTAGCTATTTAGGATATAGTAATTGGGTCCTACAAATTCAATCATTACAATGTTACCCTCAAATATCTACTTTCAAAACATCTTCTCTTAGCAGATCAATCATCAAAATCATTGCTAGTCTGAGGAAAAGTATGCAGATCACTTACTTTTTTTAAAGATTTTATTTTTACACTTATTTGTCAGAAAGAGAGAGAGAATACACAACTAGTCAGAGAGACAGGCAGAGGCAGAGAGAGAAGCAGGCTCTTTGCCAAGCAAGGAGCCCGATGTGGGACTCTACCCCAGAACCCTGGGATTGTGACCTGAGCGGAAGGCAGCGGCCTAACCCACTGAGCCACCCAGGCATCCCATGCAGGTCACTTATTAACAGCATATTCTATTAAAAACAAAAACAATTTAAAAAAACAAGCAAACAAACATCCAGAGGCTGCCTTGACCTCTGCAGGTTATCTCAATTCTCCCTCAGCAGGAGCAGTTCAGTCTGCTTTTGACAATCTGAGCAGTGGCTTCTCCTGTTCCTTCTGCATTTCTCTAAAATTATTCATATCCTTATCTAGTCCCTTCTTGCACCTCAGTTCATTCCTATAATCTGCCCCAATCATGATAGTACATTATGGGATTTCCAGAGCAGTTCCATCTTATTATATATGTTTATTCAGTAATGGTGATTCATCAGAGGCTATTCCCTTTTTGACCATTGAAAGAATGCATATAAACACTTTCATAACTCAATCAAAATCCATCATGTGGCCATGTTTTTCAATTACAGGTAATGAAATAGGTGTTTTTGTTTTGTTTTGTTTTGTTTTGTTTTTTTAACTAAGGGCACTGTGGAATTTGTTCCCTTGATAACTGCTGATGACCTTTATTGTCTGTTTTTACCTTCATCCATCTTAATTCCTTTGAAGCATTTAGGACTGCAAGTTGTTGTTGTTGTGTTTCTTAATTCCTCTTGTATTCTCTTCTGTCCACACCCCACTACCACTTCTTTCCTTGGATCTCCTGGACTGGTTAAGGAGAGGTACTCAGGTGAATTATTTTCAAGCACCCCTTCTACCCACTTCCTGCAATTGAGTATCACATCCAATCAATGTCCAAACCTTACCCTTTCCCCAAACATTTCTAGCAATTTTCTTTGCTTTCTTCCATCTTCTCTGGTACTGCCCTCGCTCAGACCCACACCCTTTGCCACTGTGCCTCAGTCTCTTTGATCAGTCCTAAAACTAGGTCTTGTCTAGAAGAGTTTTCATTCAATATGGTGGAGATAACTATGTAACCACACTCAGAGAAAGGGGTTCCTCTCTTCTAGAACTTAACAGATTAAGTGGAAAGACCATCAAGTAGATAGGTGAGTTATCCAATCTCAGCAATTATATAAAGACTAAAGAATTCGGTCATTAGGCAGAATTGGCTTGAGCAGTAAGGAATAAAGACAAGCTTCCCAGGAGCCCGTTTCTGGGAAGCCCCAAAGCAGCACCTACTTTATAGTGTGTTAATTCAATTAACCCATTGGGTATTCTTTTGTTTCAGTGATTATGACTGAACAAGTTAAGGTTAAGTCATTATTAGAATGGTCCTGTGGCCTTTGTTTGGACTGAAAAGGAACACTTGTTTCTTAAGAATTGGGCAATACTCTTAAGAAACATATTTAGAAGGTAATATTTTAGATGGCAATACATCCTCTGCCCCCACAGTTGTGGCAAACATTGTCAAACAGTCTCTATCGGTGTCATCCAGACAGGACACTTCCTAGAAAATAAGTAGGGTAAGGGCTCAGGTGCAGGGGAACAAAGTGCATTTCCTCATCTGATCTGTGAAAAGCTCACTGGTCAGTTGTCTGCATTCTCACCATACTACTTTCTCTCAGTTAGTCACACTATTAATCGGTTGGGCTTACAGGGGGTAAGGAATAACACCTACACCCTACAGTGCACCTGCATCTTACAATACACAGGACCGACACCTCCTGTACCACAAAGGGTTACCCAATCCAAAATGTGAATAGTGCTGAGGTTAAAAAGCCCTGACTCAAACTGACTTTCCTGTACTTATTGTAATTAGTAATCCTTTATCTAAAATTGTGTATGAGGACTTGGCTAAGGTTGCTCTGGCATCAGGGAAAATTTGATCTGCATGGCCACTTTGTGGTTTTTTTGTCTTTTGTTTTTAAGATTTTATTTATTTGACAGAGAGAAAGAGAACAAGCAGGGGGAGTGGCAGGCAGAGGGAGAGGGAGAAGCAGACTACCTGCCAAGCAGGGAGTCAGACATGGGGTGGATCCCAGGACTCCGGGATCATAACCTGAGCAGAAGGCAGAAGATTAACTGACTGAGCCACCCAGGCACCCCTGCATGGCTACTTTGAATATTGGAATATAATAACTAAACCCTAACATACTTATTTAAAAAAAAAAAAAACTCTAACATATTTAAAGGAAAGAAACTTACAGGCCACATAACTTCCACCCCAACACCAACCTGCTTACAGATGAACAAACTGGGGGCCAGAAATAGATACCTTACAGGGTAAAAGATTCAATTTATTGGAATTTTATTTTTCTCATTTTTCCCTAATTACCTAACACTTTCTGAGGTCCAAATAAGAAAGCTTAGGAGAAAGCACTTTGTAAAATACAAGGATATTTATATATGTATATAGGGCTTATTACTATGACGATATAGCCATATATCAAGCCAAGATTAAATTTATTATTGGAATAAGTTTTCTGTTGTTATTGTTGTTGTTTACTCTAATTCAATACGTTTTTTAAGCTCTTTTTTAGTCTACATACCAGTCCACACTGTAAGGAGAAAATTGAAAAATGAAGAAAACTTGGTCCCCACCCTCAAGGTGTTCACAGTCAATTGATACAATGTAGAGTAATTAACTCATTCTATTCAAAATATATACTGAAGTAAAAAAAAAAGTGTTCTACAACTATATAGGTCATTTTATCACAATAATTTTATATAAGGATAGCCTATAACTGCATAATCCAAAATCAGCAATTAGCAAAATAATCTTTAATGATTTTCTGAGATAGTGTTCATAATAATGGCCAAAGGAGCAAAGATCCAAAACTCTTGGAATTATAGATGTAAACACTAGACGATGTTCAGTATAATTTTGGTATGAAGTCTATTCATTGAGTCCTGAAATAGTTGAAAATGGGAATCCAAAAATTAAGTAAATTGGTCATTTCCAGAATAGATTCTTCTGTGATGGTATTTCTTGTTTTGTGCAGATTAACAGAGTATCTCACCAGGCCATACCCCCATGCAGTGGATAGTGTATGTGAAAGTAATACCAAGTCACAGTTTGACTAAAATATTTTTTCTCCTGATTCTTAGAGCAAATATATGGTATGAGGAAAAAAAGAAATCACCATCCAGGGGTATTTTCTGTGTTTTTAACAAATAGCTTCTGGAGTAGGATACTCATTCCAAAAAATCTAGAGACATTTAGAGAAGCTTACACAGACTTCAAAAACAACTGGGATCTTAAACATCATTCAGCATCATTCTGTGTTCAACATCTGTTTTTATCAAGCCAAATGATATTGAGCATAAATAAACACAGCGGGGTGTAAGTTTTAGTTAACATAAGCATTGGCCACATGTTCTGGGTCAACTCAGTCTCATTTATGATTTTCTCAAGAATCTTCCACATTCCTTCTGCGGCTTGAAGGCACAGGTGTTTGTTGTTATTGGTATTGTCTTAGGGTTGCTTGGTCTTGTTTGCCTTCACCCAAACCAAATTCTGCTGCCTTCCTAGGTGCATTTGAAATGAGAGTAAATGTTGTTGGGGCAAATAAATGTCCCAAATGCCATGATTCTTCAACCCCATAACCATAGCAGACATGGCTAATCCATCATGGCACTCTTCCTGGCCAAGCTTGACTATGACCTCTGAATCTTTACAATTATACTCTAGTCAACTACTACCTACCAATGAAAGGGACCTGGCTGTGGAGATGGCTGTGTATCCACATGTGTGCATATCTGTGGATATACTAAAAACAATTGAACTGTGCTTTTCCAATAAGTGGATTGTATGGTGTATGAATTATATCTCAAAGCTGTCACTTTCTGGTCACCAGGGAAAAGATAAAGTGCCTTGAACAGCTCTTCTCTGTGCACCCCCCACCCCCCACAACATACACACACTAAAAAAACTTGTCAGGAAAGGGAGTTGGTACTCCAGTGAAAATCTACTGGTTTGTCCAAGCATGAGATTTTTAAAAAATAGACCTCGAAAGAATAGATAACACTTTTTCTTAATGCAAGGCTAAATCCTTTCATAACAGCTTCTGTCACACTTGTGGCATGTAGTAGAATACTCTCGGAAGCTTTGTTGAAACAGAGAATGCCAGCTCCCAGAAATTCTGTGGTGTGGGCTTGACAATTTTCATTTCTGAGAAGCTCCCAAAGGATGCTGATGCTGCCTATCTTGTTTGGCCCACACTTAGTAGTGGCATTGGTTTAAATCAGTTGATAAAACCAGAGAACCAGGACAAGGGCAAATATTGTATAAAAATAGTTTCAAACCCAAAATAGCAAGCAATGACATCATGTTCTTAGAGTGCAGTTACCAAGGAACAGAATGGAAATATTTACCCATGAAAAGCAAAAACCTGTCACAAAAGCAAATGATCCCTCTCTAAGAAAGAAAAATAGAGGAAGTAAGTTTAAAATAGAACTGAGCTACAGCAAACCTAAAGCATGGCTTTTAAATGTTACGATGAGACAAAAGATGTATTATAATTTCTTTTTATTACTTAGGTTTCTGAATTTTTAGGTAGTCTCTGCATAGGTTTTTTTTTCCTCTTTGAGTTATAGTAACCTTTTGATGATTAGGTTTCTCTGAAAAAGTCCCCGTAGGCCCTTTATCAAAGATAAATAAAAATGCCAGTATGTAAGCAGTTGGTCTTTTTAAAGTTCAACTTATTATTTATTTATTTATTTATTTGACAGACAGGCAGAGAGGCAGGCAGAGAGAGAGAGAAGAGAAAGTAGGCTCCCCGCGGAGCAGAAAGCCCGATTCGGGGCTGGATCCCAGGACCCTGGGATCATGACCTGAGCCGAAGGCAGAGGCTTTAACCCACTGAGCCACCCAGGTGCCCCTCAAATTATTTTTTATTAAGAAGGAAGTGATTACATTATGAAATAACAGGAATACAACTTTCAGGAAAGTGGAGGACTCTGTTCATAGGAATTAATTAGAATCTCAAGTTTGTACCTTAGGAATCAGACACTGTTAGTTGTTCAGAAAGCCATGTTTTGGCTTCATACTCAACTTACACAGAAAATGACAAGGGAACACGTTGCTGGAGGCTAAAGAGCAACGGAAATGGAACATGGATGGCGATTGTCTGAGATGATGGAGAGCTACCCAAAGAGAAGCAGGTTCTTGCTCTGAACAATGATTCTCCACAGAGGGAAGTAGAGATGGGGGTGAAGATAAGAACTGTGAGAAATTGAAGTTGAAAAACTCAAAGTCTGAATCAATGTCCTAGACAATGGTTCTCAAATTTGAGCTTGAAGACGAAGCACTTTTGTAAAAGCCCTGGTCTCAACCCTAAAGACTGATCCAGTACATTTGAGGTGAGACCTTATGTCTTTGAACCCTTGAGTACAATGCTGTTCTAAGGCTTACCTGAGATTCTACTGCATGCTTGCATCAGTGGAACACACACTGAGAAACTGTGCTTGGGATTAAGAATCCCTGTAACAGTTAATGTGCGGACAGATGGGGGCACATCAGTTAATGTGCGGACAGATAGGGGCACATCTCTCAGACGAATGGGGGGTTGAGAACTATAGCTGTGAAGGGAAAACAGAGCTTAAAAATAAGAAAGAACTCCGTGTTTGCATTCACATTTTTTTCAACTGAGGTGAAGTGAAAGTCTGGGATACTAGTCTGTGTTGAATAGTCAGGTGAATCCCTAGCTGTATTCTTCACTAACCACTTCAGGGCTGGCTGTGAAAGGCCTGGTAACACGGTGTTGGGATTCAGTCTGATCACCATTTAGGTACTGGGACAGGAAAGAGTGAAGAGGAGACATTAGCTCTTGGGAAGGTATCAGTACCTAAGTGAAGCCGACTCATTGTTCCTCAGCTGAGTGTCCCAGTTAATCTACATAATATGATTACTTTTTTATTTTTATTTTTTTAATAATTCTGAACTTAGCACAAAACAATTTATATTGCCTTCCTTCATCTATAGCACAAATAGAATGTTATAAAATGGGTACTGATAAAATGCACCGTATTCAGAGTATTAAAGATTTGGGGCACCTGTGTGGCTCAGTCAGTTAAGCTTCTGAGTTTTGATCTCAACTCAGGTCTTGATCTCAGGGTCGTGAGTTCAAGCCCTGTGTTGGGCTCCACACAGGGCATGAAGCCTACTTAAAAAAAAAAAAAATTTTTTTTTAAGAATTTAAGATACATTTGGAACATCTGGGTGGCTCAGTTGGTTAAGTGTCTGCCTTTGGTCATGATCTCAGGATCCTAGAATCAAGCTCCGCATCAGTCCTGCTCCTCAGAGAGCCTGCTTCTCCCTCTCCCTCTGCCTGCCACTCCTCCTGCCTGTGCTCTTGCTCTCATGCTCTCTCTCTCAAATAAATAAAATCTTTAAAAAATTTAAAAATTTTTTAACAGAAATGTCCAAGAAATGAATATGGTGCAGCGTCTTCTGGGAATGACCTGCACACCTGCACACAGGGACTCAGTATGTCATGCAAGGAAATGCCCCAGGTGGGTGGCAAAACACTTGATGGGAAAGTCCAACCACCCTGGTGTCCTGTGCCTTCCCTTGCTTTGTCTATTACCAAAAATATGTTGAAGAGGCAAAGATAAATGACACACTAAGGCTCTGTGCAGCAGGTGAAACAGACTGGAACAGAGATTCTGGACTGTAAACAGCATGAAAGACCCCAATCTCTTGTGGTTGGGAGAATGGAAAGCAAATATATGTCTTTCACACATACCTTTCTGTGTCATAAGGGAATTCCTGCTAGCCTGGAACCCAGTACTGGTCTCTTCCAAAATGCCAGCAAAAGACAGTTTCAAGAAGACCTCTTCTCATTTGAACGTAACTGTTAGAAAGGAATCGACAGTTTCAATAAATAAATAAATAAATAAATAATAATAAAAGGAAAAAAGCAGGAAACACAAATGGCAGATAAAGATCTCTCATCAGAAAAAAGTCACCCTGAACATAAAAATTTAGAACAATCCTACCTTGCATACCCTAAACCTTTTAATGAGCTATTGGAACTTGGTTGTTAGTTACCACTTGTAAAACAAGTGGCCAAGGGATGCCTGGGTGGCTCAGTTGGTCAAGTGTCTGCCTTCAGCCCAGGTCACGATCCCAGGGTCCTGGGATTGAGTCCCACATTGGGCTCCTTGCTCAACAGGGAGCCTGCTTCTCCCTCTGCCTGCCACTCCCCCAGCTTGCTCTCTCTGACAAATAAATGAAATCTTAAAAAAAAAATCTAAAACAAGTGGTCAAAAGATAAAATAAAATGAGAGCTGTTCATCAGGGAGATTCAAATCAAAACCACATTGAGATACCACCTTACACCAGTTAGAATGACCAAAATTAACAAGACAGTAAACAAGGTGTGTTGGAGAGGATGTGGAGAAAGGGGAACCCTCTTACACTGTTGGTGGGAATGCAAGTTGGTGCAGCCACTTTGGAAAACAGTGTGGAAATTCCTTAAGAAATTAAAAATAGAGCTTCCCTATGACCCTGCAATTGCACTACTGGGTATTTACCCCAAAGATACAGATGGAGTGAAAAGAAGGGCCATCTTTACTCCAATGTTCATAGCAGCAATGGCCACGGTCACCAAACTGTGGGAAGAACAAAGATGTCTTTCAACAGATGAATGGATAAGGAAGACGTGGTCCATATACACTATGGAGTATTATGCCTCCATCAGAAAGGATGACTACCCAACTTTTTTATCAACATGAATGGGACTGGAAGAGATTATGCTGAGTGAAATAAGTCAAGCAGAGAGAGTCATTTGTCATATGGTTTCACTTATTTGTGGAGCATAAGAAATAACACAGAGGACATGGGGAGATGGAGAAGAGAAGTGAGTTGAGGGAAATTGGAGGAGGAGATGAACCATAAGAGACTATGGACTCTGAAAAACAATCTGAGGGTTTTGAAGGTGCAGGGGGTGAGAAGATGGGGGGTCCTGGTGGTGGGTATTATGGAGGGAAGGTATTGCATGGAGCACTGGGTGTGGTGCATAAACAATGAATTCTGGTACACTGAAAAGAAATTTAAAAAATAAAAAATTTTTAAAAATGAGAGCTGTCAAAATTGAGATAACACATTGAAGAGCAAAATAAAAGGAAGGTGTCTTGACTGTGTTACTGTATAACAAAGCATCCCAAATCTCTGAGGCTTAAAACCATAACAAAATATGCTCTTATGAATCTGTAGTTTTGACTGGGTTCAGCTCAGGCATTCCAATTGGATTAGAGAATCCACTTTTAAGTGGCTTGCTCACTCACATGGCTGGCAAGCTAGTACTAGCTGGTGGCTGAAAGCTAAGCCAGGGTTGTTGGCTGCATGGATCTCTCCACAGGGTTGCTTGGACCTGTTTCTACAACATGGTAGCCATGTTCTAAAAGCAAGTAGTTGAGAATCAGAAAGGGGAGCTGTTTGTCTCATAAGGCTGGACCCTGACACTTGCAGTGTTACTTCTTCATCTTCTATTGATAAAATTCAGCTAATGCTTAACAACAGAGGTTTGAACTACATGGGTCCCCTTACATGTAGATTTCTGACAGTGTAGTATTGTAAATGTATTTTCTCTTACAGTTTTTTAAAGTATTTTCTTTCCTTTAGCTTACTTTATCATAAGAATATAGGATATGGTACATATCACATACAAAATATGTGTTTTTTATGTTATTGGTGAGAATTCTGGTCAACAATAGTTAGATTAAGTTCTGGGGAGTTAGGAGTGACATGTGACTCTTCTGTTGCATGGGAGGATGGTGCTCCTAACCTCCATGTTATTCAAAGGTCAGCTGTAGTTACAGCTCACCCAGATTCAAGATTAGGAGAATAAGACCTCTACCTCTTAGCAGGAGACATATCAAAGACATTGTGGCTATCGTTAGTCTGCCACCAATGGCATACTGGAATCACAAAAAAAGAAAGTCTGAAAAGTTGGAAAGGACTGTGAAGGACAAAACTGAGAAAGAGGAGTGTATTAAACAAAAGTAAACAGTTAATAAGGATTAGAGAGAAAATTATAGACACAGAGTATATATATAGGCACAGTTACTGACTCTAAAGAGAAAGGAAAACTCTGAAAATATTATTCAAAGGAATTTTCATATGTGGCAATATTCCTAAAGAGAAATCCTGAATACATTTCAATTATTTTTAAAATGATTTTATTTATTTATTTTTCAGAGAGAGAGAGAGAGAGCCCAAGCAGGGGGAACAGCAGGCAGAGGGAGAAACAGGCTACCCCAATGAACAAGGAGCCTGACACAGGACTCGATCCCAGGACCCTGCCTGAGGGCAGACGATTAACCAACTGAGCCACCCAGGAGCCCCTACATTTCAATTATTAAAATAATTAATAAAATATAACATTTTAAAAGAAATGTTTCTATTTTTATTCTCATGGTTATCCTTATAGAAAGCCTTTTTAAAAAACCCTTTAGGGTGGCTGAGTGGCTCAGTGGGTTAAAGCCTCTGCCTTCTGCTCAGGTCATGATCCCAGGGACCTGGGATGGAGCCCTGCATTGGGTTCTCTGCTCAGCAGGGAGCCTGCTTCCCTTCTCTCTCTGCCTGCCTCTCTGCCTACTTGCGATCTATTCCTGTCAAATAAATAGGGATGCCTGGGTGACTCAGTTGGTTAAGCAGCTGCCTTTGGCTCAGTTCATGATCCTAGCATTCTGGGATCAAGTCCCACATTGGGCTCCTTGCTTGTTGGGGAGCCTGCTTCTCCCTCTGCCTCTGCCTGCCACTCTGTTTGCCTGTGCTTGTTCGCTCTCTCTCTGACAAATAAAAAAAAAAAAAACTAAAATAAAAATAGTTTTAATAAAAATAAGTAAAGAAAGAAAATCTTAAAAAAAAAAAAAAAAACCTTCAGTCCTCTCTTTTAGTGAATGTTGTTTCCCTAACTTGAACAACATTGAAATTAGGCAGTCATAATCTTTTTTCTTTCCTTCCCTGAGCTTCTAATTTGAACTAATACCCACTTATAGGACAATTAGAAAGTTTATTCTGGATAGTCTCTATCCTCTCCTTATTTTAAAAAGTGTATCGTATCTACATTGTCAGAGCACATAATGATTACATACTATTCTATAACCCTTATTTCCACAACTTGAATTTAGGGTTTTTGTTTAAATTGAGATGAAATTCACATAACATAAAATGATTTTAAAGTGTACAAGCTAATGACACTGAGTACATTCAAAATATTGTACAATCAACACTTCTTTCTAGTTCCATAAAGTTTTCATCACTCCAAAGGGAAACCTCATACCAACTACATATGCCCTCTTCCCCCAGCCCCCCGCAACCACCAGTCTGCTCTATGGATCTACCTACTCTGGATACTTCCTATAAAAGGACTGCTACAGGGCACCTGGGTGGCTCATTTGGTTAAGCGACTGCCTTCACCTCAGGTCACGATCCTGGAGCCCCGGGACTGAGTCCCACATTGGGATCCCTGCTTGGCAGGGAGTCTGCTTCTCCTGCTGACCTCTCTCATGTTCTCTCTATCTCTCTCAAATAAATAAATAAATAAAAATCTTACCAAAAAAAAAAAAAAAAAAAAAAAAAAGACTGCCACGGTATGTGACCTTTGTGTCAGCTTTCATGTGGAATAATGCTTTTTAGGTTCTATACTCCACGCTATAATTTGTATTAGTATGTATTCTTTTCCGTGGCTTAATAATATTGTACTGTATATATATATATATACAGTACAATATATATATATATATCACAATGTTGATCCATTCATCCATTGATGGATTTTGGGGTTGTTTCCACCTTTTGGCTATTTTGAATAATGTTGTTGTGAACATGCAAGTACTCACTTGTCTGAGTAGCTGTTTTCAATAATTTGGGGGATATACCTAGGAATTCACTTGCTGGTTCATATGGTAAATCTATGTTTAACTCTTTAAGGAGCCTCCCAACTGTTTCCCATTGCA
Organism: Mustela lutreola; assembly: GCF_030435805.1. NCBI lineage: Eukaryota > Metazoa > Chordata > Mammalia > Carnivora > Mustelidae > Mustela > Mustela lutreola. The sequence goes on along the minus strand of NC_081298.1, from coordinate 65,620,053 downwards.
GTTGAAACATTTTACATTTCACCAGTGATGTATAAGTATTCCAGTTCACATTCATACTAACACTTGTAACACTTGTTCTTTGTTTTTTTTTTTTTAACCTATAGTCGTTGTAGTAGGAATGAAGTGGTATTTCATTGTGATTTTGATTTGCATTTACCTAATGACTGAAGCTGTTAAACATCTTTCCTGTGCTTGTTGGCTATTGCAAATCTTCTTTGAAAGAATAGCTATTCAGGATGCCTGGGTGGATCAGTCAGTTAAGCCTCTCCATTCAGCTCAGGTCATGGTCCCAGGATCCCTCCAGCTCCCTCCTCACTGGGGAGTCTGCTTTCCTTCTCCCTCTGCCCCTGCCCCTGCTCATGTTCTCTCACTCACTCTCAAATAAATTAAATCTTTTAAAAAAGAAAAAATAGCTATTCAACTCTCTTGCCTATTTTTGTTGAGTTGTAATTCATATGGATTACATTGAGGATTGGTTTTTCCATTTTTGCAACAACAACAAAAAAAAGCCTTGGAATTTTGATAGGGATTGTATTGAGTCTGTAGATTCTTTTTGATAGTTTTTTTTTTTTTTTGCCATCTTAAAATACTGTATCTTCAAATTCATGATTACAAGGTACATTTCAGTTATTTTGGTCGTCTTTAATTTATTTCAGCTATGTTGTATAATTATTAGTGTACAAGCATTTCATTTTCTTGATTAAGTTTATTCCTAGGTATTTTATTCTTTGGGTACTATTCTAAATTGACTTGTTTTCCTAACTTCCTTTCTGATTGTTCTTTGTTAATCTACTGGCAATACATTGCTGATTTTCATGTGTTCATTTTATATACTGCAACTTTGCTAAGTTTATTAGTTCTATTATTATTTTTTTTGCTTGTTTATGTATTTTTTGCGATTTTCCACTTATAGGATCATGTCATCTGCAAATAGAGATAAACTTATTCTTTTTTCCCAGTCTGGATGCCTTTCCACCCTTTTTCTTGCCTAACTGTTCTTGACAAGAACTACCAGTACAATGTTGAATAGCGATGGTGAAAGTATGCATCCCTGTCTTGTTCGTAATCTTAGGGGGAAAATTGTCAGTCTTTGACCATTGAGTATGAAGTTAGCTTTGATGTTTTACATAAATCATTGTGAGGAATTTCTTTCCTATCCCCAGTTTTCTGAGTGTTGTTATTGTGCAATGGCATCGGTATTTCCAAAAGCTTCTTCTGTCCCAACTGAGATGACCATGTTGGGTACTTTTTTTCTATTACATTGATTTTTTTTTTCTTTTTAATGTTGAACCATCCTTGCATCTTGGAATAAATCATATTTGGTCATGATAAAAAGTTCTTTTAATATGCCATCAGATTCCTGTGCTTGTATTTTGTAAAGGATTTGTGCATCTATACTTACAAGTGACATTGGTTTCTTGTTCTTTAGTGTGTGTCTGACTTTGTATCAGGGTAATATGGCTTTATAGAATACATTAGAAGTTGCTTCCTCCTTTTCTGTTTTTTAGGAGGGTTTTTGAAGGATTAGTGTTAATTCTTCTTTAAATGTTTGGTATAATTCACCGGTGAAGCTGTATGGCCCTGGATTTTTTTTTGTTGTTGAAAGATTTTTTCTAAAACTAATCTGTCTCTTTTTTAAAACAGATTAATCTCTTTATTCAATATAGGTCTCTTTAGATTTTCCAGACCTTCTTGAGTCAGTTTTGGTAAGTTGTGAATTTTCTAGGAATTTGTTAATTTCATCTGGGTTATCTAGTTTGTTGGTGTGTAATTGTTTGTAATATTCTCTTATAATTTTTTAATTTCAGTAATGATGACCTTGCATTCATTTATTTACATCTTTCCTCTCTTTATTGGTCTAGCTATCAATTTGCCAATTTTGTTGATCTTCTCAGAGAACCACTTTTGGTTTCATCAATTCTCTTTATCAATTTCCATTTTATTTATCTCTGCTTTAATCTTTAGTATCTCCTTCTGCTAGATTTTTTTTTCATTTGCTCTTCATGGCTTCATTAAGATGTTTGCTTATTAATTTAAGATATTCCCTCTTTTCTAAAAAATAGAAATTATTATTGTTTATTTTAGAGAGAGGTAAGAGGGAAAGGGAGAAGAGAGTCTTAAGCAGACTCCGTGCTGAGCATGGAGCCTGATGTGGGGCTCGATCTCAAGATCCTGACATCACAACCTGAGCCAAAACCAAGAGTCAGTTGCTTAACCAACTGTACCACCCAGGAACCCCCAAAATAGAAATTATTTTTTAAGGTTTATTTGAGAGAGAGAGAGAGAGAGAGAGCATGCATGCAGGAGCACAGGGGGAGGGAGAGAATAAGCAGACTCCCCACTGAGTGCAGAGCTCTACGAGAGGCTTGATGCCAGGACCCTGAGATCATGACCTGAGCCCATTGGATGCTCAACTGACTGGGCCACCCAAGCACTCCAGAAATTATTTTTTAGAGAAGTTTTAGGTATATGGGAAAATTGAGTGGAAGGTGCAGAGATTTCCCACATATTCCATGTTCCCACTTATGCATAGCCTTTCCCATTATCAGCATTCCCTTCCAGAGCAGTACATTTGTTACAACTGATGACCTACAATGACATAACATTATTACCCAAAGTCCATAATTTATATTATGATTCATTCTTGGTGTTGACTTTGCTGTGGGTTTGGACAAATATACAATAACATGTGTTCTTAGTATCATACAGAGTAGTTTCACTGCCCTAAAAACCCTCTGCGCTCTTTTCATGCCTCCCTCCCCTTTCACCCCTGGCAACCACTCTCTTTATTGTTTCCATCAAATTGTCTTTTCCAGAATGTCATGTAGTTGAAACCATATAGTATATAGCCTTTTCAGATTAGTTTCTTTCACTTTGTAATATGTATTCAAATTTCCTGCATTTTGTTGTTGTTGTTGTTTAGTAGCCCATTTCTTTCCTGCACTGAATAATATTTGTCTGGATGCACCATGGTTTTTATTCATTCTGTTACTAAATACATCCATGGCTTCTAAGTTTTAACAGTTAAGAATAGAGTTGCTATTGAATATGCTATTGAATATGAATATGAATATGAATATGAATGCTATTCATGTGTAAGTTTTTACACAGAAATGTTTTCAACTCCTTTTGGTAAATACCAAACAGTGTAATTTCTGGATTGTATTGGCAAGAGCAAGTTTAGTTCTGTAAAAGATTTCCAAACTGTCTCCCAAGATGACTGTACCATTTCACATTCTTACCAGCAATGAGTGTGCATTCTTGTTGCTCCACACCCTTACCAGCATTTGCTGTTATGTCATGGATTTTGGCCATTCTAATAAGTATATCACTGTTTTATTTTGCATTTCCCTGATGACATTTGATGAGGAAAATCTTCATGTGCTTATTTATCATCTGTATATATTTTTTGGTGTATATATATTTATCATCTGTATATCTTTTTTGCTGTATATCTAACTCTTTTTTTTTTTTTTAAATATGGAACGCTTCACGAATTTGCGTGTCATCCTTGCGCAGGGGCCATGCTAATCTTCTCTGTATCGTTCCAATTTTAGTATATGTGCTGCCGAAGCGAGCACTATATCTAACTCTTTTAACTGGGTTGTTTCGTTATTGCTGAGTTTTTAAGAGTTTTTGTATATTTTGGATAATGGTCCTTTATCAGATGTGTCTTTTTAAAAATATTTTCTCCCAGTTTCTGATTTGTCTCCTTGTTCTCTTGACACTTGTTTTCACATAGCAGAAACTTTTAATTGTTGTGAAGTCCAGCTTATCAATTCTTTCATTCATGGGTCATGCCTTTGGTGGTGTATCTTAAAAGTCATCACCATACCCAAGGTCGTCTGATTTTCTCTTGTGTTATCTTCTAGGAGTTTTATTGTTTTGTGTTTTGCATTTGGTTCTGTGATCCATTTTGAGTTAATTTTTGTGAAGGGTGTTAAGTCTGGTTTAGAATTTTTTTTTTTTTTGTATAGGTTTATGTCTGGTGGTTCCAGCACCATTTGTTGAAGAACCCAATATTTGCTCCATTGTATTGCCTTTGCTCCTCTGTTGAGATCAGTGAGGTACAGTTATGTGGGTCTGTTTCTGGGCTCTTCATTCTGTACCATTAATCCATTTGTCTATTCTTCAACCAACAGTACACTATCTTAATTACTGCAGCTCTATGGTAGGTCTTGAAGTTAGTGTCATTCTTCCAACTTATAAAGAATAACTTTAGACCTTTAATAATGCAGTAGGGTGTAAGAGGAAGGAAAGCGTTTTGTTCCTATTGTTATTTCTCTACCTTTTATTGATCCTATACTTCTGGATCATAAACGAACTTCATGCATGCTTTCCCCGCTCTCTGGGGTGGGACAAGTTGGCAAGAGGGGCTGGAGTTTCGGATATTCTTTCCCCAGGGCCATTATGCTCTGACAAAAGCCCAGCAGTTTAGGCTTTGGTAATAGGTTTTCCTGAGAGCCAACCTTGTTAAGAACAGAATGCTCTGGCATACTTCAGAATGGCTCCTTTCCCTTTCTCCCTGTCAGAAGCATGAGGGGATTTTTTTCTGATATTAACTTTGAGAATCTGATAGAGACCCAGGGAAAGCTTAAAAATGTTTGGGTTCACTCCACCTCCATGAGTGGGTCCCCTGGAGTTTTTAACTCTCAGAGTTGTCCACATGCCTCGAGAAATCTACCAGTTACAGTTCAGGTTTCACTACCCTAGCACTGGTTCTCAAAGAAATTGCTATAAGATGTGATTCTCTATATTGACTCTATATTGACTCTTTAATTTGGGGGGCAGTGGTTTGACCTAACTTCTCTCATAGATACAGTGTTAATTTTTTTTTTTCAGTCTGTTCAGCTTTTGACTTGTTAGAATGAAGTGGTGACTTCCAAGCTTCTTACATGTTGGACTGGAATCTGGAAGTATCCTTCTTTTTAAAATGTGTTTACTGCTATAAATTTCCCATTGACCTCTGCTTTCATTGCCTCTCACATGGTTTGGTATGCTGTTTTTGTTTTCTTTCATCTCCAAAAATTTTCAGATTTCCCTTGTGATTTTTTGTCCTCTGGTTGAGTGTGTTGTTTAATTTCTTCATATTTGTAAATTTTCCAATTTCTCTTTTGTTATTGATTTCTAGCCTCATTTGGGGACAGAAGATAATTTGTATAATTTGAGTCTTTTTAATTTATTGAAAATTGTTTTGTAGCCTAAAATGTGACTATCCTGGAGAATGTTTCCTGTGTATTTGAGAAGAATGTATTCTGCTTTTATGTGGTGTGTCCCGTAGGTATTTCTTAGGGCTAGTTGCTTTATAATGTTGTTAAAATTCTCGGTTTCTTTCCTAATTGTCTTTATCCATAATTGAAATCTCCAAACGTTAATAGAAATGTCCATTTCTCCATTTCTGTCAAAGTTTGCTTCATTATTTTGGAGTTCTATTGTTGTGGACATATATTTATAATTGTTCTTGATTAACTAATTCTTAAAGATTATATATACTTTTTTCTCTCCTAACAGCTTTTGATTCTTGTCTACATTGTCTGCTCTTAGCATAAGCATTTTAGTTCTCTTTTGGTTACTATTTGCATGGAATATCTTTCTCATGCTTTCAACTTCAACCCGTTTTCTTGATTTTTTAAAGATTTTATTTATTTATTTGACAGAGCAAGAGTGTGCACAAGCAGGGGGAATGACAGGCAGAGGGAGAAGCAGGGTCCCCACTGAGTAGGGAGCCCAACGTGAGACTCGATCCCAGGAGGACCCTGCGATCATGACCTGAGCCAAAGGCAGATGCTTAACCAGCTGAGCCACCCAGGTGCCCTTCAACCCGTTTTTGTCTTTTTTTTTTTTTTTTTTTTAAGATTTTATCTATTTATTTGACACAGAGAGAGATCACAAGTACACAGAGAGGTGGGCAGAGAGAGGGGGGCTCAATCCCAGGATGCCAATATCATGACCTGAGCTGGAGGCAGAGGCTTAACCCACTGACCCATCCAGGCACCACCCCCCATTTTTGTCTTTAAATCAAACGTAAATCTGTCATACACAGCATAGAGTTTGATCATGGGTTTTTGTTCATTTTGCTTGATTTTATCCATATTCATAATCTCTGCTTTTGTCTGGAGAGTTTAATCTATTTACATTAAAATGATTACTGATAAGGAAGAATTTACTTCATCATTTTGCTATTTTTTAGGGGGGAGTCATATATTTTTTGTTCTTCATTTCCTCCTTTACTGCACTTTTTTGTGTTTACCTGATTTTTTTTGATAGTATATATTTTAATTTCCTTCTTATTTCCTCTTGTGTATTTAAATTTCTTTGTTATCATGGGGATTATTTAAAAAGTTCTAAATATATAACAGTCTAGTTAGAATTGGTAACAACTTAGCTTAAATATACAAAATTCAACCTCTGTACAGTTGTCCATATCTGTTTTGTTATATAAATTATATCTTTATTCATTACATTCTCACTAACATAATTATTGTTTTATGCATTTGTCTTAAATAATGTAGAGTGTTTAAAAAGAGCAACCAGAGGGCGCCTGGGTGGCTCAGTGGGTTAAGCTGCTGCCTTCGGCTCAGGTCATGATCTCAGGGTCCTGGGATCGAGTCCCGCATCGGGCTCTCTGCTTGGCAGGGAGTCTGCTTCCCCCTCTCTCTCTCTGCCTGCCTCTCTGCCTACTTGTGATCTCTCTCTGTCAAATAAATAAATAAATAAATAATCTTAAAAAAAAAAAAAAAAAAAAAAGAGCAACCAGACCCTAAAAAGGAAGCAAGCCATTGAAGGTTTATCACTAGTCCTTACTCGATGGTTATACTGATGGGGATGTTAGAAGAATTTAAGTTCCCAGGTTAGCTTTCTATAAAAGACCAAAGATAAATGCCCTCATTGGCAACTCTGTCCAGACTCCTCTCTTGATTTTTTTGTATCTTCACTTAATAAACTTCTATGGCTTTACTCACTCTCTGTTGCCCATGAGTTTCATTCTTTGACTCCATGAGACAAGAACCTAGCTCTCCTGCTTCAATATTTCCTTTTTACAACTTTTATCTATTTATTGATATTGTTTATACATTGTTCTTCAGGTTTCCTATAGCTTTTTGTCCATGTTTTACTTAAAAGTGGTTTCATATATTTAGAACAGTTGATTTAAAGTTTGTCTAGTTAGTCCAATGTGTGTACTTCCTCATGGAGAGTTTCTGTTAATTTCTCCTGTAAATGGGTCTGTCATACTTTGTTTACATGCTTCATAATTTTTTTGTTGATGACTGGACATTTTTAATATTATGATGTGTTGGGAAAGCAGGTTCTTCAGCCTCCCCAAGGTTTGTTTTGTTTTGTTTTTAATTTATTTGACAGACAGGTCACAAGTAGGCAGAGAGGCAGGCAGAGAGAGAGAGGAGGAAGCAGGCTCCCTGCTGAGCAGAGAGCCCGATGCGGGGCTCGATCCCAGGACCCTGGGATCATGACCTGAGCCAAAGGCAGAGGCTTTAACCCACTGAGCCACCCAGGTGCCCCCAGTTTTTTTTTTTTAATTATTATTTCTATTGCATGCTATTTGTGTAGCTGTTCAGTGACTTTTCTGAACAATTTTTGTTTTTTTTTTTTTTTTTAAGATTTTATTTATTTATTTGACATAGAGAAATCACAAGTAGGTAGAGAGGCAGGCAGAGAGAGAGAGGAGGAAGCAGGCTCCCTGCCGAGCAGAGAGCCCGATGCGGGACTCGATCCCAGGACCCTGAGATCATGACCTGAGCCGAAGGCAGCGGCTTAACCACTGAGCCACCCAGGTGCCCCTGAACAATTTTTGTAAAAGTTGGTTATTTTCTTGTCACTTGTGCTTTGAAGCTTCTGTACCCTTAGTTTGTGTTCAGCTTTTTATAGAAATTTCCTTGAATATCAAAAGAAAGAGAGGGAGGAGGGGAAAATGCAGAATAAAAGCCCTTGTCATTTAGTACTGGGGTACTTGTGTTAGGATATCTACACCTCTGCCTTCGCCTTCATTTCTTGCTTTCACTGAGCACAGAGTTCAGCCTAAAGTGGAAGCTCAGAGTCTTCTCTGGTCTTTTCAGACCATGCATCCTACCTCGGATATTCATAGGACTTTTGAAATTCCTCAGTGTAAAAGTGCAGCTTTGAATGCCCTAATATTCCTGAAAAAACGCTCTCCCTCAGTTTTCTTCACTGGCTTTGGTACTCTCTTGTATGCTTCAACTATAATGTTTTGCCCCAAATGGCTGCACATTGCTCATTTACCTTAAACAGTTTAAGGAATGCCTGCTGCTTTTCCTCCTGAGCTCTGAGTTAGGCAAAACAGAAATGAATTCCCTTTGTCAGTCCTTCAAGTACTGTCGATAAAGAAACAAATCTTTGCAAATAAGGTCTGTTCTGCTCTCTTCAGCATCAGGGAGTAGGATTCTCCACTGGGAATGCAGGCTACTGTCTTCAAGACCACCACACATTCAGGAAGGGGGTGGGACAAAGGCAAATAAAAATGGCAGAAAGATTCCTACTGTTCTTGAATTTTTTTTAAAAAAGATTTTATTTATTTATTTGACAGAGATCACAAGTAGACAGAGAGGCAGGCAGAGAGAAAGGGGCAAGCAGGCTCCCCGCCCAGCAGAGAGCCCAATGCGGGGCTCAATCCCAGCACCTCGGGATCATGACCTGAGCCAAAGGCAGAGGCTTTAACCCACTGAGCCACCCAGCAACTCTACAATTTGTAGCAACTCTACAATTTCTGGTGACCAGAATTGGATTTAGTTTGAAGGGTAAATATATTTTATATTTTCAGCCTTATACTGGAAATTCTCCAATCATTTCCTGGTGTCTGAAGCTTGTTCAGTAGATAACTCATTATATTCTCTAATTTCTTGCATAATCATAATTTTATGTACGGTCTTATTTCTTGAAGTTTAGTTGGCTCAATATAAAAGCCTTAGTTCAGATTTCCCCCATCTAAATATATTAAATATGCCACTCTATTTCTTTTGGCATTAAGTGTGGTGTATAAAATTCCAATGTTAACTCAATTTTCTTTCCCATATAAGTGACCTGGCCTTTTTGCCTGAATGACCAAAACCTTACTTTCTTCTTCTCCTTTAAAGGTCAGTAGTTTTATGAGAGTATTTCTCAGTAGTGGCTATTATGGGTCAGTTTTACTAGTATATGAGATGGCTTTCTAATATAGAAGTTCAAATCTCATTGTTTCAGTAGAGTTTTATTCAGTTATCATTTTGGGAATGTCTTCCTATTCAATTCCTTTGTTTTTCTTCTTCACAGCTTCTTCTTTTAATTATGGTCTTTGCCTGGCTTCCCATATTTAACGTTTTTTCTAAAGAGTCCTTTTAAAGCTTTCTGTTGTCTACTTCCTCCTGTTATTTTTTCTCTTTTAAGCTTCATTTGTGAAACGTTTTTATTTTTCTTTCTTTCCTGAGCTCTATGAGCTTTTTCATATTCTCCTATTATCTTGTTATTCACCTTTCTATTCGTTGTTCCTTTAGAGTTTCTATAACCTTTAAATGGTTTATTGAAATGTATACTTTAAAAGAATGAATTGTGTCCAGTCAAGTTCTGGACATTTTCACCATCCTAAATGAAACCCCATACAAACATCGGTCACTCCCATCCCTTGGCAACCCATCTTAAGTAACTATTAATTTACTTTCTGTTCCTATAGATCTGAGTTTTCTGGATATTTCATAAACAGGATCATACATGTAGTCTTTTATCACTGGCTTCTTTAACTTGGCCTAATGTTTTCAAGGGTCATCGATATTATAGCATATATCAGTTACCTTATAGAGTACCATATAGGTCTCTGATCCATTTAAAATTTTGTATATTGTATGAGGTAGAAGTTCAACTTCATCCTTCAACATGTAAATATTTAGTTGTCCCAATGCCATTTGTTGAAGAGATTATTCTTCCCACTTGAATTGTCTTGGCACCTCTGCCAAGCATCAACTGACCACAAATTATTTCTGTACTCAATTCCATTGATTTATATGTTTATCTTTATGCCTGCATGTACCACAGTCTAGATTATTGTAGCTTTAAGGTTTTATCTCCCCTGCTTGTTTCAGGTTCAGTTTGTTCTCTCTCAATATTTTTAAGGTAGGGTTTGAGTTTTTTTGTATCCTTTAAAACAGGTGCTTACTGCTATAATTTCCCTTTAAGTACTGTTTTAGTGGCATTCCATAAGCTTTGGTGTGCTGCATTTTTGTTTTCATACAGCTCAATGGATTTCCTAATTGTGATTTTTCTCTTTGACCTACTGACCAAATTTATGGAGTGTATTAATTTCTACACACTTTTTAATTTTCTAGATTTTTGTAACTTATTTGTAATTTCATTCCATTGTGACTAAAGAACAGACCTTTCATTATTTCAATATTTTTGCATTTATGGAGGCCTGTTTTGTGTTCTGGCATATGATGTGTCTTGGAGCATATTTTATGCAAGCTTCAGAATTGTGCTGGTCTGTGAATGCTCTATAGATATATTTGGTGTAGTTGGTTTATAGTGCTGTTCAGGTGTTCTGTGTCCTTATTGACTCTCTTCCTACTTTTTCTATTCATTGTTGCAAGTTGGGTCTTATTATTGCTGAAATGTCTATTTTCCTGTCAATTCTGTCAAGTTTTGCTACAGAATTCTGACAGCAAAATATAGAATTGTCAAGAATTTATGGGCTGTGTTGTAAGGTGTGATGTTTACACTTGTTAATAGATTCTTGATGGATTTTATTTTATCACTGTAAAATGAACCTCTTTCTGTAGGAAGTTTTTATTTTCATATCTTTGTTTAGCCACTTCAGCTCTCTGATGATTGCCGTTTGCAATGGTATTTTCATTGTATTTTTAACTTTTGAATCCAAAGTGTGTCTACTGGGGACAGCGCATAGTTGGATCTTGTTTTTGTAATCCAGTCTGACAATATTTAATCTATTCTCATGTAATGTTACTATTTATATGGTTGGATTTATGTATTTTGCTTTTTAATTTTTACATATGTCATACACCATTTTTTCCTTTGTTCTTTTTCTGTTTCTTTTTCAACTGGGTTTGTTGTTGTTGTCTTAACTTTTAAGTTTTTTAGTTTTGTTTTTTGTTTTAATTTTTTAGGTAGGCTCCACACCCAGTGTGGAGCCCAATTCAGGGCTTGAACTCACAACCCTGAAATTAAGACCTGAGCTGAGATCAACAGTCAGACGCCTAATTGACTCATATTTTCTAGTGTATTATTTTGATTCCTTTTAGTAATCATTTTTTATATTTTTTTACTTTCTCAGCGGTTACTCTAGGCATTTACAAGTATATACCTTGTTAGAATCTACTTTAGCTTTATAGTAATTTAATTCTAGTGAAATATAGAAATGTTATTCCTATAAAGCTTTTTTTTGTTAAATATGTTGCATCTTTATATGTTAAAAATGGATCAATACATTGCAATAATTTTCATAATTTTGTTTCAAAATAGTTGAAAGAACAAGTTATATGTAGTTTTTTCTTTTTTAGTTATAAAATTTAATTGTAAAGATCAAGCAGTGGTTATTGGTCAAACCAATGCACATTAATACCTGTGAAATATGCAGACACTAGTTCTTAAATAAAGGTGACAAATACCAATCAGATTCTTATAACACTGTTGGATCTAAATAAATGTCATCCTGGACATTATTCAATCCATAAGGCTAACTGAATGACAGTGCAATCATCAATAATTAAACCAAAGGCACAATTTTCCAAATCACTTTTAGTTAAGCAGAATAAATTCTAGCTTTTTAAAAGTCTAAATATACAAAAAACTCAAAGCAATCTGTTTTTCTACCTGAGATCAAAACAAGTTTCTTATATCCTATCTAAACATGATTCTTGACATTGAGGTAAATCTGAATTCACATAATATACTTTGTCAAACTTTTCCAAAAAAATTTAAGCCCTCCTTTAGAAATTCTCATGTTACACATACATTATGTACAAGATTAAGAGGCATGTAATGGGACCATGATACTACTAATAATGTGAAAGTAAAAAGTCATTCATTTATACAAAGTGTTCCTGTATGGTGCAGTATGAAATGGGATCACTGTCTTTGTACATACGCAAATCACCAAATGTTCAGAAACTGAGCCCACTTTGAGAAAAGTCATTCTATTTTTCTGGAGCAGAGGTTGCCAAGTTGTGATGTATAACAAAAATATTGTGTATAAGAGCTATGAAACCAAGTATTAGCCTAAATTGGCAGTAACTGCAACTTAAATTAAAAATTAAACCCAACTAGAGCTTTACTGTGGCTATACAACTTTTGCTTTGGGGCCTACAGGTTTCACTGAGGTAACATCCCCTTATCTTGCCTCTCTCTCCTCCTTGCACTCCCCCTGCCTCCAGCTTCTTTCTTCATGGCTGTCTTTGGCAATGCTTCTAAATCTTCAAAGCAAAAGAACCTGCTAGAGTAAATGAGGAGGATGAAAACTAACACAATACATGATGTACAAAAACCAATCTAAGATTATGAACCAAGAAAAAACAAACACTAGAAGGAAGGCTGAGCGGCAGTATACCCGCAAGGGAAAGTAAACATAAAAAAGCAATAGGGCATCTGTACTCTTGGCCCTTCTTGCACATTATCTCCTGATTGAGAAGAGCATGGCACCAAAACGTCAAACTCTCAAACGGTAATGACTTTGAAGGAGGAGCTAGAGAAGCGAATACATGATAAAGAAGTACAGCAGCAGCTTTAACGGTCAATGAGTTTCTTTGCTCAGGCATTGGCGACATCGGTATGGTCTTGGTTGGTGTCAGCCTTTTCTGTGAGCCAGTCTATTTGTCGATTTTGAGCCTCAATCTCATTGCCCATGTCCAGGGCCAAGTCTTTTAGGTTTCCTAGTATACTGCCCACTTGAATTGGTTCTCTTCCATCTCATTTTCTCTGGCATCGTTGGTTATACATTTAATGTATCCACTGCTAGCTGCTCCAGTGGTTGGTTGAAGCTGACCATTTGTCACATGGTCTGGCTGCATAGATAAACATTGCTAGGAGAGCTGTCTCCACCATCTCCCCATGTTGCCTTGCAGGTCTTACCAGACTCAAAGTTCTTTGTCCTATTACACGGGCAGACGCAAAGGCCACAGCACTCATTGGGTTCTGTTAAAGTCTTCTGTGTCTCTCTCATGTCTTTATTTGGTCCAGGCCTTCTTCTATGTAGTTTAGTTGCACCCCTTGTTCATCCAGCATAGTGACAGTCTTGATTCCTGCATCCTGAGAATTAAGGGCTAAGCCCAGTATTTTCCTTGTACTTTCCAGAAACTCATCCGTAACTGGATGAGTGGGTGGACTCTTAGTTGAATTTCTTCTGGTGATAGATTACCCATGAAGAATTAGAACTTTGGATAAGCACAGAAAGTGAAACGTAGATATTCAAGCAGCTCTGGCCACTCCTCTTGCTTTGCAATGGCTTGGACACCCCCAGGCCTGACCTGGAGCTACATCCTCCTAGTGCCTGCTTATTTATAGTTTTTTATATTAACTTTTTTTTTTTTTTTTAACCATTTCATGTTCTCATTTCTTCCTGTGGATTCATTATTGAAATACAGTTTTGCTTCCACCACCTGCTTTATGGTGTCACAAATATACATTTCTACGTTATAGATAACACAATTATATAGTTTTGTAGTATTGCTTTTTAAGTCAGCTGAGGGAAGAATAGGTCATTACAATGCCTCTTGTAATTTCCTACAGTTACCTTCTTCAGCACTTTTTTTCATGGATATTTGAATTACTGCGTGGTCTCACTTTGAAAAATTGAAAAAATTCACTATTTCTTGTAAGATCGGTTTCCTAGGAATTAATTCTTAAAATCTGAGAATGTCCTCACTTTGCCTTCATTTCTGAAGGATAGTTTTGTTAGAAGATTCTTGATGGATGGTTTTTTCCTTTCCAGCACTCTGCATGTTATCATCCCACTGCCTTCTGGTCTGTTTCTGATAAATCAATCATTAATGGAGTTTTCTTGTACCTAGTGGTTTTTTGTCTTCAAGATCTCTGTTTTTCAGTATTTTTAATCTGACATGTATGTGGGTGTAGACCGAATGGTCTACTTTCTGTTAAGAATTTACTGATTTTTCTCAGATTAATGTTTTCCACCAGATTTGGGATTTTTAAGCATTAAGAAATCTTCAAACTATTTTTATGTGTATTTTCTTTCTTCTTTCTTGGGAATTCCCATTACACATATGTTGGTGATTCATATTTCTCTCAGTTATTTTTCACTCCCTTTTCTCCTGCTCTTCAGGCTGTTATTATCTGCATCATTTGATTCTTCTAAAATACTTTGTTTTCTATTTATGAAATATCATCATACCTTTACCTTAGCATGGGTTTAGTTTTTTAAAAAATATACTTATGAGAGCTTCTTGGAAGGTTTCTGTGCTTCGAACATCTGGGTCCACTCAGAGGCAGTTTCTTTTTACTGTTTTGAAATCCCCTTGGTTCTGGGACACACTTTACTCTGCTTCTCCACAGATATTGGAGCTTTTTGTTTAAAATTGGATAGTTTAGATAATACAGCAGCTCTAGAGACTCATCCACTTCTCTTCCCAAGGCTTTTTAGTGACTCAGCTAGACTCTCCAAGTCCATATACCCTGCACTGTACAGCATCTGATGCTCCTCTGGAGAGAGCACAGCCTGAGAATGTGCAGTCACTCGGAATCCTCCCTCCAACCCCAAGGACAGTTTTAGAAGGGCATTTAGGTTGCTTTCTCCAATCTCCTCTTAAGGGTTCTAGTTTGCCTCCACTGTTACCACACTGTAATTAACAGCCACTAATTGTTGGTGGGCCTATTATTTTGGGCACTTGGGTGCAAATGGCTACACAGTTTGAGCCAATTAAATTCAGCCCTTATAGTCTCTTTGAGGCTTGTTCTAGACCTAGGACTACTCTTAGTTGCCTTTCATTCTCTGTTAGGATTATCACTGGTTTCCCTTTTGCCTGTTGCTATCACAGAGTTACCAGTCTCTTCGTCTGTCTCTACTCCCACTCTAAATTTCCTTTGTCTATGGCAGCACCCTTAGGCTTTAACTTAGAGGATGCTATGGAAGCTGTTTACAGTCTGCTTACTGTCTCAGAGTTGGGGATGGGGAGAGTAGCCTGCTTTTCTAGGAGTGATAAATAGAGCAGTGGTCTATAAACAGAGCAGTGTGTGACAGCTCCTGGTCTTGTTTGCCTTTCCTTGCATGGAACCTCCACTCATAAGCTGGGGCAATAGCGATCAGAAAACAGTCATCTTGGTCTACCATTCCTGGGCTAGATCTTCAGTGCTTTAAGTGGGGACTGGGTAGAGGAAGGAAGGTCCAGTCCTCTTTGCTACTGTTACCTGAAATAGAGCTCTGTGACATAGAGCTTGCGTGGAGGGGGCAGGTAGAATGAGAAATGCTAGCAGTCCACTCATCCTAAGGAGAAACTGTGGGCTGAAATTGGGAGCTAGGGGGAGAAATGGTGTGGCTCAAATACCAAAGAGACTTACTATTCTTACCAAGTTTTAGTCTTTTCTTGAATAAATGTTTCTGTAATAAATGTTTTTATTTGCTATATGCTTTTATGACAATTCCCAAGACTTTAAGTAAAAAATATACATGTATTTACCAGTTATGGTTGTTGTCACTTGGGAGTCTGCAGATCATGTTGCCACTCCAATTATTTTTGAGAGAGAGAGTATGAGGGAGGGAAGGGCATGGAGGGAGAGGATCTTAAGCAGATTCCTTACTGATCGCAGAGGCTGACACAGGGCTCCATCCCAGGATCCTGATATCATGACCTGAGCCGAAATCAAGAGTCAGACACCTAACCAACTAAGCCACCCAGATGATCCTTCCTGATTATTTTTTAATGCATGTTTTAAAATATAAGCAATCAGAACCCTTTACATAGGCAGTATGCTCAAAACCTGAAAAAGCTTTCTGCTGCCGTCAGTTGATTCATCATCAACACACAGCCTACAGAATAAATAGGCAGTTCTTTAATAGTTAAATATATTCCAGAAGTAAGGAGTGTTTATAATTCATTTACAAGTGAGTCTGTTACACCAGTAAATGCTGTTTAGCCTGTTGTATAAAGTAAATAACGCTTCGTAAGAATTAGTCCTGGAATAGTTTGCTGAATTCCTATTTCCAATCCAGTAGATTAAAAACACAATTGTGAATGATATAAAGACATAAGAATCATATTGTGATAAAATCAATCTCAAAAATAGAGAATCCAGACCTTGCTGGATAATTTAAGAACTCATAAGTTTTCCTCAACTTAAACATGAGTGCCACACAGAAAATATTGAAAATGTCTTTCAATGTGATGAAACTGTACAAAACTCTAGAACATGACCATTAGATGACCAATGTATCAAAACCAATGGGATTTAGAAAACACATCTTAATTATGAAGTAAGCAGAAATAAAAAGACAATTTACAAAGAATTATAACTAATTTCTAATCATCATCAGAGTCCGAATCATATTTCTTCCCTCGGATAGTTTTCTTTTCCAGCTTTGTGAAGTTTGTTCCAAATTTCTTTTGGCTCTGAAATGGTGGCTCCATTAAATTTCCACTAAAAATAAAGCAAATGTGAAAAGCATTTATTCTTTATGATAGTACAGTTGGTATGCTAACCTGCACAAAAATCTCTTTTCTTCCTAACCTATGGAGTAAAGTTTTCTTTAAAATGCTGGTGTCAAGGAAGACATATATTATTCATATTGATGGTTAAGAGTTTTAAACTCTATTTTGTATTACTAAATGTTTTTGATCAAAAAAGTTTTTCCATCTGTTTTGGAGATGCTGAACTTGGATTAGATCTTCTTCACTATAAGAATGATACAGCAAAATGATCTATTTTTTACAGCTTATTATGGCTGGTAATGATACTGTATCACATCTTTTAATGTTTAAAAAAACATCAATAAAACTCGTGGAATTCATTATCATTAACCTGGAATTGGTATGAAATTTTTCAATAGTGCTTGAGAAATAATTGAGACATTTTCTTCTTTCAAAGGTTATTTAGGAAGATTCCTGGCACCGAGATTCTGGTTATGAAATATCATTTGCCACTGAGAGGAACCACAGTGCCTTGGGTAATAGTCCATTCTTGGGAGAGTCCCTCTAAGACTTACTTGCACCAGAAAGAAATTGTGGGGACATGTAAAAAGGACATAGAAGCCTGCATGAAGGGGGATCTCACTGGCCAAATATGGGGCAATTTGGGCTTCAAAACAAATAATATAAGTAACCACCTATAACCCACTGGGTAAAATAAGCTACTGCCCATTCTAATATGAATAAATGAAAAAGTAAATTATGAGGGATATGGAAAAGTTCTTCTTAAATCACTATTTGGCTTGGTACACAACCTGTTAACCAATGCTCACCACCAGAAATGAGACAAAACATTCTTTACTTCCTGGTGTGCTACGCCAAGAAGAATACAGTGTCACTTCTATCATGTACCCATGAGAAAATGCATAGTCCAAACTTAAACTTGAAATGTTAGACAAATCCAAACTGAGGGGTGCTCTACAAAATAACTAGGTTGTATTCTTCAAAAATGTCCACATATTGAAAAATAAGACAAGTTGTCACAGATTAATGCAAACTAAAAACACATAGTAACTATATGAAACATTTTAGTATGCAGGATCTTATTGGGACAGTCGCAGAATTTGAATAAGATCGGTAAACTACCTAACATTTCCTGTCTTAATAATTGCACTAAGGTTACACAAGAAAAACCCCTCAATGTTAGAAAATACACAAGGAAATATTTAGGAGCAAAGGGACAATACATCTTCAACTTCCACTCAAATGGTTTTGAAAAGAAAGTGTGTATTCAGAAAAAGAATGATAAAGCAAATGTAAAATGCTTAAAATTGAGAGACACAGGCAAAAGATAGATGAGAATTCTCTGTACTACTTTTCAACTTGTTTAAAGCTTGAAATAATTTCAAAATACATTTAATAAATACTAGTATTTTGTTATTAAGAAACTAAAACCTAAAACTCCAAAGTCAATTTCTATAATGTATGCATAATTTAGGCATGTGTAGGGGAAGATTCAGAGAAAAAGGAACAGGGAAAAGAGAACTTTCTACTTATTGAAAAGCACTATGACTATAGAATGATAATTGTATAATTTTATCTGTTAATTTTCCAAGTCAAAAACAGGCACAGAAGGCAGAATGACAGGTTCTGATTTGTGGAATCAGATAAACCATTTGGCGAAGTGGACAAGGAGATTAATGGAAAATGGAAGTTGGATTTTAGACTGTTTTCAAATTGAGACTGTCTCCACAATAATTTAAGCTGATCACAGAAATGAGATTATACACTTTATCATATTCTACAAGACAGGAATAGCTAATTGAAAAATCTGATGTTCAAAAGTAAGTCATTATCAATTTGAATAACCTGGTTTAAATCAGGGAAGAGTCAATTCCAAAGTGTCATTTGGGGTTTTCAGACTAACAGAAAACTAGATTCAATAGGATCTGTTAGGATGAAAACTTACGCATAGTTAGGTGTACTCCAAGACTCAATTTTATCTGTAACTCTGATTTTGTTGTTAGATCATGCTAATAATGTACATTTTAAGAAATGTGTTTTCATTTGTGAAACATTTTCTACATCTAACCCAAAAGACCTTACTTAGCTCCATAAAATGAATGTTAACATAAAAAAAAAACTTCTCTAAAAATATCAACTGGATATGGAATTAAAATCAGTTGTTTTGCTAAAAATTACCTGTAATTGAGAATATCAGAACAACCCAGCCTCCATTCTAAAGTTTCTGTGGTGAAGTCATCTGTATTTCCTAAGTCAGTAAATCCAACAACATAATCTTGTGTTTTTCCATCTTTTACCAGTGCTAGTGTGGGAATGACTTTGATACGCAGTCTCTCACAAAGGAAAGGTGCCTTTTCCACATTCAGCTTCAGAAATTTGGTCTCAAGATGTTTCTTAGACAGTATCACCAAATGTCGGTCTAATATTTTACACCTGTAAATAAAAACATATAGAAAATCAAAAGCTAAAACAGATTTTTCATATTAAAAATAAATATCGTTAGAGTACTTCTAATTTTATAGTTTTTCTGCTTGAGTCTCATAATTTGACAGCCAGCTTGTGTCAGATGACCTCATTTTATTTCATAGGTTAACTGACGAGAGGCAGAAAAATCATCCAGTATTCCAGAAAGTCATATATGCCTTAATGATACTAATAAAAAACAAAATACTAAATACACCCTTTCAGTCACAAGTGGTTCATGAAGTTGTCTTGTTCATGGTAAGAACAAAAAACTGTCACTTCTCTTAGGCATGTTTCCTAGTGTCTCATACACAGAGCTTGAAGGGTGACAAATCTGACTTGATAGAACTCAGAAGAGGATTTTCAGCATTAGAAGTGTACACACAGTGCCATATTTGGAAGTCATTAAGACTGAACGGTGACACCAAGAAGGAATTCTTCTAACTGCAACTATCATTAAGAAGCACAGGGTAGGGGCGCCTGGGTGGCTCAGTTGGTTAAGCGACTGCCTTCGGCTCAGGTCATGATCCCGGAGTCCCAGGATCGAGTCCCGCATCGGGCTCCCAGCTCCATGGGGAGTCTGCTTCTCCTGACCTTCTCCCCTCTCATGCTCTCTCTCTCACTCTCTCTCTCAAATAAATAAAATAAAAAATCTTTAAAAAAAAAAAAAAAGCACAGGGTAAAGGGTATAAATGTGGTTATATGGTTCTAAAGAAATGAAAAATACCAATAGTAACTTTTATTAAGGCACTTTCTATTGAAAAGAAAAATGGAAATGACATTTTCTGAAAATTAAAATGTATTTTAAACTGGTTGATACTTTAGTGTTCCTGAAACAGACTACTGTAATAATCTTTTTTGAGTAGTTCTTTTTTTTTTTTAAAGATTTTATTTATTTATTTGACCGAGAGAAATCACAAGTAGGCAGAGAGGCAGGCAGAGAGAGAGAGAGGAAGCAGGCTCCCTGCTGAGCAGAGAGCCCGATGCGGGACTCGATCCCAGGACCCTGAGATCATGACTGAGCCAAAGGCAGCGGCTTAACCCACTGAGCCACCCAGGCGCCCTTTTTGAGTAGTTCTTAATCATAGTGTTCATTAAAGTCAGCTTTTAAAATATATGATCTAAAATTCTCTGCAAGTGGAGCTGGCAAACACACAGGTGATTCTCATGTCCCATAAAGTTAGATAACTACTGCTTTAGATGATGAAGACATCAAATGTTTCAAAATTACTAGTAGGCTTTCTGCATACTTCCTGGTGTAAAGTTATTCCTGAATTAGGACTGGGTCCACCAAGTTCCTGGTAGCCTTGATGCCTCATCACTCTACCTTTGAATGCATCTTTTCATATATCACCCATGTAGTATAGCAATGGGAGTGTAGTGAAAAATAGTTGGAGAGAACAAGTTAATAAATGGTTCCTGAATGAAGCTCAAAACAAATGATAAATGAACCATTATATGCGAAGTATTTTCTTGAAGACTCGTAGGTAAGTCAACTCCATGGTTTTACTAGAGTTATATGGAACCTATTTTAGGTAAATCTATAACTGTACCATTTGTTAATTCACTTAAAAAAAAAAATCCAGAAGCAGCAGGCTTAAATCCTGGGTTCAAATCCTCTTCTGTCATTTAGTAGATGAGTGACATTAGGTGAGTCACTTAATCTCTCCCGTCTTGGTCTCCATGCATGAAGCTTTGGAATTATACCTACATAACTACCTCAAAGGGTCACATCAATGTTCCAGGATTTTATACATGAAGTTTCCAGTCTACTATGTACCCAGAACTCTGACAGATCTAAAATTTTCTAATGATTTTTTTTTTCTATTTTTTAAGCAATCTCTATATCCAACATCAGGCTAAACTCAAGACCCCAAGATCAAGTCAGATGTTTTACTGGCTGAGCCTGCCAGGTATCTCTTGATTTTTCATTTTTGCTTTAAAGTAAGTACTCCTGGTATTGCACTGTTTATAGAACCATCAGATATATTTACTGAGCACCTACTATGTGTCAGCCATTGCTGCTCTAGGGGTAAAAACTTGGGAGAATGGTGAACCACAATATAGGCAAACTCTGTTTTCACAAAACAATCTAGTGGGCAAAAACATCTAATAAACATCAAATGATATCAACCTTAGAGACTAAAATGATATTAATATACTACCTCATCATGTATGTCAGAGGTAGGCAACTTGAGAAATGTGTGCCAACTGGAGAGGACTGAGTACCACAGTGACAGAGGGCTTCTCTGATACCCTTTCTTTCTTTTCTTTTTTTTTAAATTTTACTTATTTATTTTTATTTATTTTACTTTTTTATTTCAGAGAGAGATCACAAGTAGGCAGAGAGGCAGACGGGGGCGGGGGTGGGAAGCAGGCTCTGTGCTTCAGCAGAGAGCCTGATGCAGGGCTCAATCCCAGGACCCTGAGACCATGACGTGAGCTGAAGGCAGAGGCTTACCCACTGAGCCACCCAGGTGCCCCAATACCCTTTCTTTCCTAATCCCTTCCCATACTTTCCCTTATAGGAGTTTTTACCAACTCAACATTTTCTTTCATTTTTATTACCTTAATCAGTGCGTCCCAGGCAATCAATCCCTGAAAGACGTTAATTAATAACGAAGTTATTGGGTGGTGAGTTTAAGACAAGGGCCGAGCAGACTATGGAAATGCGGGAAGAGGGCAAGGCTGAGACAGCAATGAACGACGGAGACTCTATACTGGAGTGTGTGTCTGTCTGAGGGAGGTGGCTGCTATTCAGCATTAGCAAACTGCCTTTCTACTGAATTCTAGGTCTGTTATTAAGTTATTTGATTTCTTAAAACATCTGAAATCTGGACTTCTAAAAAAAATCGTATCTCTTAATTTTTAGAAGTTGCAACTAATCACATTTGGGGGTTAAAAGAAAGACTTAAGATATGACCTTTTCTAGGGGTATTTTCATTTTACAAGGACTCTGCCTCTGTAGAGAGGCTTGCAGAGCTGGGTTGTCCAGAAGAAATCACTTTCCTCTCCTTCCAGCCAAGCCTGGCACGCCCAATGATGCTTCTAGTGAAAGGTTTGCTCAGATCACTGTCTCCCCACGAGTTGCTGGCTGAGAAGGAGTGAGTGAATTCAAAGCTGGTGTTGGCCCCACTCTCAACACTGCGCTTATACCATACCAGTACCAGAAAAGGGAGAAATAATTCTTGTATTGACAAAAACAAATTTTTACGTGTACATCTCTTACATGTTTTTAAAGTTACCTCGTGAAAATACAATTCAGAAAATAGCCAGTTCTACGGAAATAATCTTGATTTAGAATAATGTTCATTTAAACATTTTTATGTACAATGGGTTTTTAAGTTAATCTTCAATATAACAATTGTTTAACTTTAACAGAGACATTTACTAAGTACAAAGAAACAATTTAGAAATAGTTCCAATTTTTTAATTTCCCTATTATGTTAGTGTACCTCTACTCAAAGATCTCTTCATTTTTAAACAAGTCACTGATGTAAACAAAGTTACCTGAATGTGGTGTCTCTGTAGAAATGGCAAACCACTTTTTTACTCTCCTTGACTTCTTGAAAAAAGTCTCTCTCACTAGGGATTTCTCTGTATTCCCCATGTCCTTTTGAAAGCCACTCCTAATTTGGAGAAAAGGGAAATATTATAAACTTGAAATATCTTTCAGTACCACCTTACATTTATTTTGTGTCTAAATTGCTATAATATTCTGTAACGAAGCTGATTTTATCGTGTAGAGAAATCAATTCCTCTTAGTGATTTCCTATGTCTCTAGTTTTAGTGCAGATATAAACCTGTGGGCAGGGACTATCTTTCAGCACAGTTTGTGTTTAAGACAATCATCTTTCTTGGTACCTTCACACACATTTTCTCAGAACTTCAAAAATAAAAATTTAGACTTCAGAGACTTAAAATGTAAATATCCATTTAATTTCTCTATACCCAAACTACTAAAATCAGAAGCATTAAGTCCAAGTTAATGCCAAGCTCTGAAAAACAATGCTCATGAGATAAAGCTACTTGGTCTTTGTAGGGAGGGAAAGGGGAGGGGTGGTTCCTGCAGCTCTCTGCAGCTCAAGTCCAGTTTGCTCAGAGGCAGGACCCACTTCTATACTGGCCACCAAGGGGGAGTATCCTAGGAAGAAAAAAATCACATGATGTCCAGAAACAATACAGATCCCACATAATGTCCAGAAATAATACAGATCCCATCTGTCATCTTATCCAACTTCTCAACCCAGTGTATCAACCCTCATCAATCATGCCTGACAGACTTTTCAGTTTCTCAAGCTTCCTGCTACAGGAAAGGTTCATCATCTCCACTGGAAGCTTGCTTCCTTTTTCAGGCAGCTGGTTTTAGTAAAAAGGAACATTGGGCTTACAGACAAAAGGCATGGGCTTGAATAATTGTTCTACCACTTATTAGGCTAAGAATTCTAATAACCTTTCTGAGTCTCCATTTCTTCATTTATAAAGTGGAAATCACGAAGCAACCATCTCACTGAGTTGTAAAAAAAGTAAGACCATCAACATGATAGTGTCTGGCACAGGTGCTTAAAAAGCAATTGCATGTATACTCTCTAACTGTTTGAAAGATTTTCTCACACTGAACTGCAAAAGATCTGTAAATTTGGTCTGTGGATCTATGGACCACTTAGGTCTATGGACCTAAGGTTAGAGAGAAAAGTTCTAATGTCTTTCACACATCAGTCCTTCCAATATCCTATCTTCTCTACCTCTCTCCCTTCATTTTCTTTTGGCTGTTTCTCATATGAAATGATCTCTACATATCTTACTTTCTAATTATCCTCCTCTGAACAGAGACTAATTCCTCCTTATCCTTTTAAAAAGGGGCAGAAGTCTGAATGCGGCCCTCCAGAAGTAGCCTACTGAGAAAGGGGCAAGAGTGCCATCTCCTTTCTTCCTCTGGACTTAAGCTAACACAGACTGTTACTAGTTTTGGTATCCATTTCACATTGTCTTATGCTGAGCTGACACTCACAGGAAGCCCTGGTGTTTCTCCCTATGTGACATTTCTCTGGTCAAACATCTGTGAACAACTTAAACTCTCAAGTACAACTCCTTAATGGCAGGTTAACATTTCATGTCTTTTCTTTTCTTTTTTTTTTTTTTTAAATATTTATTTATTTGACCGGCAGACATCACAAGGAGGCAGAGAGGCAGGCAGAGAGAGATGGGGGAAGCAGGCCCCACGCCGAGCAGAGAGCCCAATGCGGGGCTCAATCCCAGGACCTGAGATCATGACCTGAGCCGAAGGCAGAGGCTTAACCCACTGAGCCACCCATGTACCACTTCATGCCTTTTCTTGACTCACCAATAGCATTGCCCTTAAAAGAGTGTTTGTTTTTTAAAAAGCTCTTTAATTCTCATATGTTTAACCAACAGGTGGAAGACCTGAGCCTTTCCAAGTTCCTAAGAGGGAGGCAATCTTACTCTGAACCTCCAACACATGGCATCTCTCCCAAGACACTCAGCATACCCCGTGCTCTTAGTACAGTTTCTTTCAGAGTTGGTGCTATGCAGGGCATCTGCTGAATGTAATCAAGGAGGATGGGTAGAGATCACAGTGCAGGCTAAGCCTACCCAAGGCCTGGCAACTGGGCAGCACCTAGCTCTTGCTTAGTGGCTATCACCCAAGACTTTGGATGGGCTCTTCTTTTTCTCACCTGTCCTACTGCTTACTACTTAAGTCCTATGTCGCTAGCTGCTGTAACAAGAAGAGAGTACTCGGGTGACTGAGGCATATTGATTCAAATAGGTCTATTAAGTGCTTATGTCACTGCATATACTCATTTCCTGATACCTATACAGATCAGTAAATCAAAATTACTACGCAATCTATAGTACTCTCTCAAAAAGAGTATATATCATTAAAGCTTCTTGTCTACTTCCTTAAAAAGCATTTTAATAAAAAAGATCTATTACAATGCAGTGAAAACTGTAAAATAAGACCCTCTCCATTATTCTATGATAAATTAATTTTATATTGATTTGCATAGTAATTTTTAAAAAGTCCCTAAAGGCTATAGGACTTAGGTTTTTAATGATAAATATTCAGACTATTGTTTTTAACTTCCGACAGTTTCTTTTTTTTTTTATAAAGATTTTATTTATTTGACAGACAGAGATCACAAGTAGGCAGAGAGGCAGGCAGAGAGAGAGAGAGAGGAGGAAGCGGACTCCCCGCTGAGCAGAGAGCCCGATGCGGGACTCGATCCCAGGACCCTGAGATCATGACCTGAGCCGAAGGCAGCGGCTTAACCCACTGAGCCACCCAGGCGCCCAACTTCCGACAGTTTCATTTAAGCCATCATGTATGTTGCTTACTGCAAATCAGGTAGATTTAGTCTTTCTACAAAAAGATCCTGGTTATGACATTTTTAGTTGAACTATTAGCAATTAGTAGTGTTACATAACTGTGATTGTGAAATAGGAGTTTGTAGCAGAATCTCCTCTTATATTACCTTAGATAATTATTAGCATTATAATAAAAAAAGTCTCCTGGCTTCAAAACCACACTACACTCACACACCCTATTTTAGAAAACTCAAGCTATAAAAATAGAAACTCAGTCACATTACAAAACATTCTTTCCTTTTTGTAGCAATTCTTATAAACACTGAGAGTATAAACATTATCAAAGAGATGCTACAGCAGCACAAACAAAACTCCCTATTTCTTTGGAAAAGTTAAAAGTGCATGTTTTATTCACAGCCAACTGAGAGGAACCAGAATTGGTAATAATCTATTTCAATCTGACAAAAAGCAATGAAAACATTTTTAATCAAAATTAAATTTACAAAATTTAAGCCAACTGGTTTTGATTAGAGTGTATGAGGCTGTTCCACACTCTAGAAGACCAATAAGGATAGAGCTGTGGCCACCCTTCTTTGTGACCCAGCATGCATTCCTTTGAATAAATAAGCCATGTAATTGTTACAATGGAAATGCCTGAAATAATTTCTTCTGTGTAGATTGCTTTACAGCTCTCACCTCACTTGCACTGATCAGAGCTAAATTATAACTGGCTTTAAAATTACTTAAAAGGGAAACCACTGACTCCCGGTGCTCTTCATAGGCTCCTCCTCAAGCAAAAAATCTGAGCTCAAAAAATGATCTTGGGCACAGTGTTTCTTTTACTTGCCTGTGGATTAACATACTGAGCATGCTAATTTTTAATGTCTTTAAAACTAATTTTTTTCCCAGCAAATTTTTAACAGTTATAATGCTCTGTAGTAAAAAACAAAAACAACGCTAAAACTAAGGACTGAAATACAACTACTTCAGCACATGTATATGTAAGTTGTTAGGAGCATACTGTTAAAGTAATTTCAGAAAGCAGGGCAGAGAGGTTACTTGTTTCTGCTGTTGAGCTTTCCTTAGTGCCTCAAGTCTCTTTTCTTTGAGGCGTTCCAATTCATCTTCATCCATCTGATCCAGTTTCTGAATTTCAGAATCCAAATGTTCTTCTACTAGTTTCGTAGTCTGAAGCAACTGATTTTCCAGGACTTTTGAAAACATGTCAACAGATGCATTAGCTTCCATTCTTCTAAATGGTATAGCTCAGCCTTGGTGCTAGGGAGAATGTTTGTAAAGTTGGGGGGGAGAAAAAAAACAAGTAAAGTTTTCTCTCCTTTACAAAAATTCTAACAAATATATAATTTGTACTACACAAAATGTTCTGGTGACAATAACGAATTTCATGTTACCTATGAGAATTTTTATTTAAATGTTTTATTATTTTTTTAAAGATTTTATTTATTTATTTGACGGAGACAGCGAGAGAAGGAACACAAGCAGGGGGAGGGGGAGACGGAGAACGAGGCTTCCCACTGAGCAGGGAGCCCTATGTGGGGCCTAATCCCAGGCCCTGGGATCATGACTGGAGCCGAAGCCAAACCCCAAAGACTGAGCCACCCAGGCACCCCTAAATGTTTTATTCTTTTTAGAGAGGGACAGAAAGGGAAGGGGAGGAGCAGGAGAGGGAGAATTTTAAGCAGGCTCCACACTCATCGAGAAGCCTGAGGCGCGGCTAGACTGCAACACTCTGAGATCATGACCTGAGTTAAAATCAAGAAACCGACTAAGCCACCTGGAAACTGACTGAGCCACTCAGATGCCTCTTACTGAAATGTTTTAAAATTGAATTTTCCACAGGTTATAGTCACACCACTCAAAAGATTACTTAAAGCATAGTTTAGGTGCTTCCGACTTAGTTTGTGTTTCATTACAATAAAGCAAAGACAAGTCTTTTTTTTTTTTAAGACAAGTCTTTAAGACCAGAAAGAAATGGGTAGTTGGAGTTCTACCTAATGTCATATATTAACAGTGCTACTTTTCTTAAACCAGAAGAAAAATAAAGCAGAAATTACTGAATAATGAAGTTAACTGTAGAGAGATTTTACACCTACATCTACAAAACTTTTCTTCAATACAGAACAGAGTTCAGCCAAAAACCCATTTTTCAAGGTTTCTACCTAAATGATTAACTCCCAAGAAAGTACTTTACAATTTATGTAAAGAACAGTGCCTGGTATTCCCCAAATTTTAATTTCCATTGCTGTTCGCTATGACCTAACAAAATCTATGATGTTACAAAGATTGATACTGGTATGGATCTACTGACAGTGTTCTTTGATGTAAAACAGTATCACTCCAAATGTTAAAAATACTGATTTTCCCATCACTCCTTTATGTAACATAGAGTAGTTTAAAAACAGAATCTAATTCAGATAGGAAAGGAAGCTCTATCTCAATAACACATGTCATAAAATGTAGTATTTCCTATTAATAACAATCAGATGGAAATTTTATGTGTACCTCTGGGTTATTACTACAGAAATATAATTTATAATTTGCTTATGAAAGCAGGAAGATGTTGCATTTCAATTAACTATGACACAGTTGCAAATACCACTGAAGAACCAAAAAAAATCTTAATAAACTGTGAACTCACTGACCCACAGTGAGTGGGTCTCTGACACCCAGCCTGACTCACACAAACCCTCTACAACTACCGAACTGAAAAGAAGTCGTCTTCTTGCAAACTTCACTTTTGTTTTGTTTTGTTTCTTTCACAGGAAAAGCAGTTGAAGGCAATGATTTCATCTTTGTATCCCCAGAGGTAGCACTGAATGGAACACAGCAAGTGCTCAAAAAATATTTGTTAATATGGGGAGGCCTGAGTGGCTCAGGTCATGGTCTCAGAGTCCCGGGATCCAGTCCCACATCTCCAGCTCCTTGCTTAGCCGGGAGCTTGCTTCTCCCTCTGCGCCCACTCCTGCGCGCGCACGCACACACCCACACACACCACTCTATCTCTTAAATAAAAACCTTTAAAAAATGTTGTGAAGGAACATGTGCCTACTTTCTGTTCACATTATCCTTAAGATGAAAATGCTATACATTTTCAATGAATTATATTTCAAATATAGTAAAATAATTTCATGCTTCCTATCTCCAAAGAAAAATGTCAGTGAGGCTGTTTCCCTTAGGGTTGGAGCCGGATGAGGCAGAAAACTGGTTATGAAGACACTGACTTACATGTCAGAACCTGTTCTTACCAGAAATGGAGCGGATGCTGATCCCTGGAGTTTTATGAGATGAACTCAGAATTTAATTCTGGGATAATCGGGAACAGAAGCGAATACCAAAAGCTGTTCTGGGGACAGGTGATGGTCACCGCCTTCACAAAGGGGAAAGGAGATGGTGTAGCGATCCCGGTAACTTTTCATTCTTCAAACCACAAACCCGATCCTTCCTTTTTACAGTTCATCGGCAACAGTGGGAAGGGGCTTGTCCTCAAATTACCTAACCGCTTCCTCGACTCCCTTACATGCACCCTCCAAAACACCTTAACTGCACCCGAGACACCTTCCGAAAAGCATCCTGGCCATTCCCTGAGCCCATGGGGACAGACCAAGTCAGAGTACAGGCAGTCAGCCGATCTTCAACACCTCCCAAGGCGCATGCGCCGAAGCCGCCTCCGCCTCACTGACACCGACGTCTGGGCCGCGCCCCTCCCCCGCCCTGGCCGGACGTTGAGTGAAGTGTCCATCAGCACTGGGAGGCGGCGGCCGGTTTTTTCACACCATCCTCTGCCTCACCTGAGCTCTCGGTGACACCTGAGAATGAGGAACTGCTCCAGAAAGGCAGTCCACTCTGGCTTGACCCTCGCAGCTGCTGCCGGTGGCTGCGAACCGGCCGTCACTTCCGCCTCCGCTTTGGCTGCAGCCCTCACGTGATAGAAGCTGCGACGCCCGAGAAGTGGGGCGGGGGAGGAGGGCGTGCGTACGGTGAGCGCTTCTGCGCGTGCGTAGCTCCCATCCTCCGCCCCAAGATTTCCGATTCTTAGCCTAGCTCTGGGTAAACTGTCCACGGGGGAGGGAGCAAAGTATTCTGGAGGCTGTAGTTTATCAGTGCTCGGTCTGGCCGTGTTGGACTTTGCTAGGCTGGGAGCCTCAGTACTCACAATGTCACATCAGAAGAGAGAGAGCTACAATCTTGCTCCGGAGTGACACTCCAACTTCGCTTCAGTCGTGTTGAATGAACACTTTTTTTTTTTTTTTAATTTTAAGTTGAGGTATAACTTCCACAGCATGATTAGTTTTTACATACTTAACACCCGTAGTGTCACCGTCCAGATCCGGATGTTAAACATGTTTACCACCCTAGTAAGTCGGTTCCTTTTGTACTTCCATAACACAAATTCTTAGATCTTGCTCTCACTTTGAATGTAAAGGTTAATTTCTATTTCGGGGAATTAATGGGTGTGTCCTTGTTCATGGTAATTATTTTTTAGTGACTGAACAGACTTTATAATTAAAGGGCGTTACTGAGAGTCCCAATTTGTCCTAGATTTATTACCTGGAGCGCCTATACTGGTTCATTGTGTTTCGTTACTGAACTGCGTGCGGCTGAGAATACAAAGATACAGAGATGGAAGGAAAGCCCAAGGCTTACTTCTGAGGGGAGCTCCAGAACTCCAAGTTTGTGTTCCCCTCAGAGATGGAGCTGACATAGGGAATTTTCAGCTTCATTGTTTGTCTCAGGGTTCTAGAACCAGGACACCGGCTGTTATTCGTGCGCGGCAGACGCTTGCGGAAAGGGGGCGCTCAGGCTCCCGCCTGGCTGGCGGGTCAACTGGAGACGCTCTACCCAAAGCGCAGCTCTCGATGAGCCGCGCCCTGCGTCCCCACGCCGAGGCGGCGAGGCGATGCGCTTGCGCACTGAGAGCTCACACCATATGTGCCCTGTCCCAGTGCGCGGGTCTGTGGAGAGCCGGGTGCGAGAGGCGGCAGTGCGAGGGGAGCCAAGCCGAAAAGAGACCAAAGTCGGCTGGGGGACAGTGGGTCTGTGAGAGACCGAATAGAGGGGCTGGGACTACGAGCGCCGCTGACACACGATGGGGAAGAAGCAGAAAAACAAGAGCGAAGACAGGTAGCCAGTGACCAGGTCCACACGGCGGCGTCCGGCGCAGCTCAGTGGTTCGCGCGGGTTCCTCCGGCGCGGGGTGGCCCGGGGGCGAGGCTCGCGCCAGGCACCACGGGGCTCCGGGCCCGGGTCCAGAATGGGCGGCACGGGGCCAAGACCCCAGTTCCGGGCGGGCGCAGAGGGCCTCGGCGGTGAGCGGGTTCTTCCAGTGGAGGCTCCGTCTCTCCGCTACCTCTCGCCCGGCCTGGAAAGAGGGGTGTCCTGCCTGAGGAGCGGGGCAGTGGTTTGGGGGTTCCCTGCCCCATGGGGAGGGACTCGGGTGGCTTCGCTGGGCCGGGGACGCCTGGCCAGCGTGGCTCCGGCCAGCGTGAGAGTTGTTTTTGCGGCACTTCTGTTGGCAAGGTTCAGGAAGAGTTCTTTTTGTGCCTTTGTACCTGTGAGTATGTAAAGAGAGGGGAGTTCGAATATGAGTGTACCTACAGCTAGGTTTCTTAACTCTGAGCCGCTCAGGTGATTGGAGTAACAGGAAGGTGTTTACTAGGTAACACCCTTTTAACCTCATTTAATTTGGCTACAGTTTCCAATTATTTAAGGTCTGGTTGTCCATACTCCGTGCTTTTCACTTTCCTTCTTCCGGCCCGTCTTCTGGCGATTTCTTTGCTTTTTAGCACCTCCCCCTAAGAAAGGAGGAGGAGGAGACAAAAGCAACCAACCAGGGTCTCTCCTTTCTAACCTCTGAAAAGGCTTTTGGGGGGAGGGAGTGTAAAGGTGTATGTAGAGTTACGTACCCCGAAATTTTTGCACCATTTCTTTGTGTCCCATTCGATTGAGACCTTTTACTCTTCTCATTCAAAGTTTACTCCCTGAGAGTGAACATCTGTTCACGAAACTTGGTTTAAATTCTAGGAGACTAAGGTAAATTAAAAGTTAGATAAAGGTAAATGTAAAATAAAGGTAAATTAAAAAACAAGACAGCAACAACAACAGCCTCCAAACTAACAACCTCTGATCATTTTGACTCAAAATGGGTATCAGGTTTTAATGTTAAAATAAGATTACTAATTATAATTCCTGGATTGTTTGCTCACCTGACACTCATCAGTGATGAGCGGAATTAAAAGACACCAGGGTGAGCCTTGTATTTCAGAGGCGGATCTAGTGGAAGAAGTTA
Source organism: Mustela lutreola (assembly GCF_030435805.1). Lineage (NCBI taxonomy): Eukaryota > Metazoa > Chordata > Mammalia > Carnivora > Mustelidae > Mustela > Mustela lutreola. Next base: position 65,588,343 of record NC_081298.1, on the reverse strand, counting down.
ATTGGTTTGCAGACTAGAACTTGTTAATCAGACCAGGTAAATGAGAGAAAATAAGCAGACTTCTGGGTGATTTAGTGGGACAAAAATTTCTCTGCTTTTGACAGGATGTTTTGACGCATAGGATACATTTTTATTTAAACAGTGTACAGAAAGAGGAGTATAATAAAACTTCGTATACAGATTAGCCGTTTCAACCATGGCTATCACATGACCATTCCTGTTCCATCCACCTGCTGAGATACTTTAAAGCCACATCAGTTTTCATGTGTTAATCATTCAGGTGTATATGAAAGATAAACACTTGAGGGGAAAAGCAACTGCAGTTATCATCAAGCCTAAGAAATATTAAGGGTATCTTAAATATTATTGAGTATCCACTCATTTTTCTAATTTCATTGTCTTATTTGAAAAATTTTTTTTTTATTGGTTTGGTTCAGGATTGCAGAAGTCATGTTCTTTAGTTTAAAAAGAAATACATCTATATGCTATTCTTTTCCTTACATCTTTTGCTTTGTAAGCTCTTTCATAATGGAATAAAGCTATTCAGAGGGGAGATATTTATTCTTGTTTATTTATAGAAGAGAGTGTTTCTTACTGATTCATGAAGATTTTGGTGAGTGATGAAAAGTGTAAACACTGGAGCCTGTTCAGTGATTGGTTTGGTAGTATAGAAAGAATGCTACTACTGGTTTTTTTTTTTTTTTTTTTTTTTTTTTTACCTCATCAGACTAATTTGTGCTCTTATATTTTGGCTTGTTTTGAAGCGAACATGGTATCAATGTAATCGAAATATTTATTTTCTCATATGCCAATGTCAAGTTTTGTTTATTTTCAAATGCTTCATGGACTCCTTTGCTTGAATGCCTTTCAGTAATGTCTAAGAAATTCCAGGGTTTTGCAGAGGTCCACCTTTGACTTGAACGGCTTGGCCTTCTTACTTTGGCATTCCTCGTAAAATATTTTGGAGGGAAGGAGAACAGGGAGGATATTGTGGGGGTAAGGAGGGTAGCAGGGAAGTTCCACTACTTGGGAATTAGTTTGCTTTGACCTTCTTTATATTTAAATACAGTTTTCTTCAAGCATATTTTGTATATTTTAAAAAGAAACAAAAATATACACTAGGAAGAAAGTCTAGAAAGAGCTGTATTTTTAGGACTAATATTCTTGTTTGTGTAAAATGAGATACTTGTCTGGTTTTATTCTCTTGTATAAAGATCTCCATTTTTAAAGATTGTGCATTCATCCCACCACCCCTTGCCTTGCAAGCTATGTTAAGCTGAACATGTTTTCTGGCCAGGTAGAACGGGGTGAGAAATGAGCAGCTGCTAATTAGTTATCAAGATATAGGGAATTGAGTCGCTTTTCAGGTTGGAAAGAGCAAAAAATACTTGATCGTTTTAATCCTTACTTCCTTTTTTTAATCCTTATTTTAACTTCTCAGCCACACAATGTTCATTTAAAATTGGGTTTTATTTCATCTGAGTATCTAATTTTATTTGGATAATATATGCTTTGTTCTATCAGTGACTTTTGTTTAAAACCTGTTATCAAATTTTGTTCCAGCTTGTGTAATTCTGGGAATGAGATTTCATAAGATATTCAGTAAGTTTTTCTGCCTTTTTTCAGTTGATTGGAGAAATTCTTGATGAGATGAGGGCTAGGATTCAATATCTGTAGATCATACAAAATATAAGACCAGTATTTCCATGATTCTCACAATCATCAGTTTACATGATGGGACCTTATGGGATTTTGTGTGTTCTAGTGATGTCCTTCCGTTTCTGTTGACACAATACGATTGATGTTCTCTTACTGATGAGTGTAAAGAAAAAAAAGATCTAGGTTATTTCATTTTTCACAGCCTCCAGTTCTTTTTTCTGGTCCCTTTTTTGTTTGATCCCTTAAGTGTGGTAGTTCTATTTTTTAGATTATAAGGAAGTTGGTGTGTCACCTTAATAGGATTAATACTCCTCCACCCCCACCAAAAGCAAAAAAAAAAAAAAAAAAAAGGATACAGAGGGAAGAAAGAGAATTATTTCATCTATCTCTCACCATCAGCTATCATGGAGGTGGGGGTGTCATTCAGGAACTAGAAGGTCTTTCAGGATTCCGTAGAGTTCTAGGGTATGTACAGCATCAGGTAATTTTTTGCTGTGGTTCTTTATACCAGCAGTGAACCAGTATAGTGACTCCACTATTCCTTGTTTTATCTCAAGATATTGTTCCTTTCATTACTGGCAAATCCCCTGGTCTTGAGAGTTCTAGCTCTCTCTCAGACAGTTGCCTAACCGTTAGATGGTTGCCCTAATGTCAGACATTCATCCTAGTCAGTCAGATATGATTAGGGTACCGGAGTCCCTCCCTATGATAGAAAACATGGTGATCTACTTGAGGAACCTGCCCAGAAGGAGCTCTGAGTATAGCAGGTAGTCCAGAGCTTTCCAGAGAGGGAGTGGATCAAGTGGCAAATGGTCTAGCTCAACAAAGGAATTTATTTCTAATTTGTATGTACTTGAATTAATAAAAAAAAAAAAAAAAGACCTATCTACATATATTAGATCAAAAAAGAAAAAAGATATATAATCCAAGAGTTCTGTTCTTTAGCTTGTTCCTGTACTAATACTTTAGGAAGTTAATACATGGGCAGAAGAGAAGTCCTAGGTTGCCATAAATGAATAAGAAAGCAGATGATAAATTTTTGTTGTTAGCTTATAGTAACTTTAACCTTCTATAGTGGTGATCTCTGGGGAGCTGATGCAGTTATTTTTGATGTTGCTTGCCCACTAATTGCGCTTTATTCATCTAAGTTTCTTCAGTTCTTTAATTTGATCCATTAGGTGAGCAAAGCATTGTTTAACTGAAGCACCAAGTGTCAGCTGTTTGGTTAGAACAGCAGTTCTCAGACTTTGGTCCTACTACCTCTTTACCTTTTTGTGTGTTATATGGATACTTACGATGTTACAAATTGAAAGTTCTTAAAATAATTATTAATTTAAGAATAAAACTAGGGGCTCCTGGATGGTTCAGTTGGTAGAGCATCCAGCTCTTGATCTTGAGGCGGTAAGTTCAAACCCCATCTTGGGCAAAGAGTTTACTTAAATAAAAATTTTAAAAAACCAATAAACACGTTAACTTAAATGACATCCTTAAGTAATCATTTACAACAAAAAACAAAAAACAAATGAGAAGACTGGTATTATTAAACAGTTTTGCAACTTCCTTACTGTCTGGCGTAGTAAGAAGAAAACTTGATTCTCATCTGTTTGTGCACTTTGTGTTGTAGCACTACCACATCATGTGACCTCTGGGAAACTCCACTGTGCAGTTGTGAGAAAATCAGAATGAAAAAGTCTAATAGCCTCTTAGTATTATTTTGAAAATAGTTTTTGATCTCTTGAATTAGTTTAGACCCCCTGAACAGGTCTTGGGGACTGCTTTGAGAACAGCTGATTTAGGGATTCCTAAACTGGATTTGGGCCTTTGTGAGATATTTTCCAAGCTCTTTGACTGTCACTGAGTGTTTGTCTAACAGAGAATAGAAATGCTTAAGAAGTACTGAAGCACAGCTTAAGACATCTGTGGTTGTGTTCATGCTCTTGATATTTTACCCACTTAAGGTTTTCTTTTTTCAATGTAATAGGTAAATTTATCAAGTTCTATTAAAAACTTTTGAGATTGGTTTTAATTGGGAGTCCCATTACATTTTAGAATATTTAATACACTTGTCATCATTGCATCATCCCATTCAGGAAATTGTCTGTTTAATCACTTAAGTGCCAAGTGTTATTCTAGGTACTCAAATTACAGTGGTAAACAAATCACTAATAAGACATGCTTCTGTATTTGGTTAATTGTATATCAGTAAAATTTTATTTTTTTCATTTGACTGTTTAGAATATTTCTTATTCGACTTCTTCTTAGGCATCTTATAGTCTGGTTGCTGTTAATATAGTAATTTTTCTTTTTTTGCTTAATAAGAAAACTTTTAAGATGGTTATCTTGTGTCTAACCAACTTAGTGAACTCTGTTATTAGGATAGATGTGAAAAGGGTGACAACTGAATTGTGATTAGGTTATTAGTTTGTGATAGTAGGTAAATAGTAAAGGGGGAAGGGAGAAAATTAAAGACATAGCAGCATTCAAATGTTTTGGTTAGTGACACTGAATTGACTCCTTTTTCTTACCCTTTCTAATTTATGCCGTGTGACAAATATGAACTGTTAAGAAATTATAGTCCAGGGCACCTGGGTGGCTCAGTGGTTTAAGCCGCTGCCTTCGGCTCAGGTCATGATCTCAGGGTCCTGGGATCGAGTCCCGCATCGGGCTCTCTGCTCAGCGGGGAGCCTGCTTCCCTCTCTCTCTCTCTGCCTGCCTCTCCATCTACTTGTGATTTCTCTCTGTCAAATAAATAAATAAAATCTTTAAAAAAAAAAAAAAAATTATAGTCCAAAATATACAGGTATTTTGAACCCTTATTAAATAGTATTGAAGTAACCACAGTAACACAGCTTGTCCTAATTGTATTTATGTGATTTTAATGAAAATACTTCATGTAGGGACACCTGGGTGGCTCCGTCGGTTAAGCGTCTGCCTTTAGCTCAGGTCATGATCCCAGGGTCCTGGATTCAAGTTCTGCATCAGGCTCCCTGCTCAGTGGGGAGCCTGCTTCTCCCTCTCCCTCTGCCTCCTGCTCCACCTGCTTGGGCTCACTCACTCTCTCACTCTGTCTCTGACAAATAAATAAAATATTTTTAAAATACTTCATGTAGAACCAATAACCATGTTGTAATTAGAGAATCTGGGATGAAGGGGGAAAGTATAGAGATTTAAGAACTACTATATAATAATACAGAAGAGGAAAGTGGGATTTAATATAATAATGTGCTTGAGGTTTAGAAAACCTCTCAGCTATTAAGCCAAATCCAACTCTAGAACCTATGGCTTTTCACTGTAGGGTACTAGTTGATTTAAGAAATGTCCATATTCCAAAATACAGGCTTTCCAAAGAAAAATTAATATCTGCTCTTTACTGGTGAAAGAACTATTAAAGATTAAGAACTCAAAAAAGGAGGGAGAGTAGAAAAATGACAGCCACTATTGGTAGGTCAGTCAGTGCCAAAATTTCTTTAAAGAATTTCTTTCTCCCTTAACCAGTTTAATTATGTAACTTATGTCTGTATATTTAAAGTGAAAGCAGTGACAATTTAATGTTTCAGACCTTCCCATCAGACATGGTCTATAAAACTTCAGATAAGTTCTTTCAGAGGAATCTCTCTTTTTCACCAGGTAGCAGTTATTTTTTCAGAATAATTGGTTTTCAGTCCTCCTTTTGGTGATAGACATATACCTTCCATTGTAATATAAAAGACTTGTTTGGCTTTTCTGAAACTTCATTCAAACCATAAACTTTGGATAGCGATCCCTGAAAATACAGTTAAGTACAGTTTTAACTCAAATTTATGTCATTGGGTTTCAGGTACTGAACTTTGATGAAGCTAAAAGGTATGACTGATGATACTGTTGTTGGCATTTCTTCTAAGTCTAGAATAATGTTCTAAAATTCTGTTACATGAATGTAGTACATTTTATTTACCCATTCATCAGTTGATGGACATTGGGGTTCTACTTTTTGGCTGTTACGGATCATACTGCTATACAAATACAGGTTTTTATGTGGACATATGTTTTCAGTTCTTCGGGTTTATGCTTGGGAGTGAAATTGTTTGACTTCTTCAGAAACTGCCAGGCAGTTGAACTTTTTTTCAGGAACTGCCAAAGCTGCTGCTCCATTTTATATTCCAATCAACAGTGTATTAGAATTCTAATTTCTCCACACCTTCATCAACACTTATCATCTGACTTTTTGAATTATAGCCATTCTAATGCATGTGAAGTGGTGTCTTTCTGGGATTTTAGTTTGCATTCCATGATGGCCTAACGTGTTGAGTATGTCCTCATGTGCTTAGTGGACATTTGTATATCTTGTTTGGAGAACTATCTGTTAAGATCCTTTGCCTATTTTTAAATTGACTTGTTTTTTCTTGAGGAATGAGTTCTTTATATATTTTAGATACAAATTCTTTATCAGATATGACTGCAAATATTTTGTCCCATTCTCTGGGATATTTTCTCCCTTAGGAGGTTGTTCATTCGTTTCCTTCTTTCCTTCCTTTCTTTCTTTCTAGATTTTAAGTTATCTCTACAGCCAAAGTGGGGCTCAGACTCAAAACCCTGAGATCAAGAGTTGCATACTGTACTGACTGAGCCAGCCAGGTGCCCCTGTCTTTTCACTTTCTTGATGGTGTCCTTTGTAGCATAAAAGTTTCTAATTTTTTCTTTGGTTGCATGTGCTTTTGGCCTCAGATCAAAGAAACTATCACCAAATCCAAAGTCATAAAGGTGACTTAATATTAAATACTAATATTTGTGTACTGGTATTTTTCTTTCTAGTAGCTTTATAGTTTTAGCTCTTACAGTTTGATGTTTGAGCTATTTTGAGTTACTTTTTGTTTGTGAGGTAGGGATTCAGCTTCATTTTTGCATGTAGATAGCCAGTCATCCCAGTGCCATTTGATAAAAAGGCTTTTCTTCTTAATTCCTTGTCAAAATCAGTTGACCATAAGTGTAGGGGTTTGTTTCTGGGCTCAATATTCCATAGATTTTGTGTCTTTATTGCAGTACCACACTGTCTTGATTACTGTAGTTTTGTAGTAAGTTCACAAATTGGAAAGTGTGATTTTTCTAACTTTTTTAGATGGTTTTGGCTATTCTGTGTCCCTTATATTTTCATACAGATGTTAGGAATCACTTTCTAATTCCTGCAACAAAAAAGAAGGCAGGATTTTGATTGGGATTGCATTTCATTTGTAGGTCAATTATATTGAGGTATATGTATAGGTATATGTATATTGAGGTATATGTAGGTCATTATATTGAGAATATTATGCCTTTTGGTCCATGAATGTGGGATATCTTTCCACTTACTAGGTCTTCAGTTTCAGTGATTTTTTTTTTTTTTATGGTTTTTAGAGTTCAGTTTTTGCAGTTTAAAAAAAAAAATTTTTTTCCTGGGCACCTGGGTGGTTCAGTCAGTTAAGCGTCTGCCTTCGGGTCAGGTCATGATCCCAGGGTCCTGGGATCAAGTCCCACATTGGGCTCCCTGCTTAGCAGGGAGTCTACTTCTCCTTCTCTCTCTGCCTGCTGCTCTGCCTACCTGTGCTCTCTCTCTGTCAAATAAATAAGATCTTTAAAAAAATTATTCCTAAGCATTTAATTCTTTTTTTACATTATTGCAAATGGAATTACTTTAAGTTCATTTTCAGATTGTCATTACTAGTGCATTGTTTAAATATAATTTTTGTAGTACACCCTCATTTATTAGCTCTAATGGTTTTGTGTGTATGTGTATTCTGTGGACACGATCATGTCATCTTCAGGTTCAGATAGTTTCTTCTCTGAATGTCTTTTGCTTCTTTGTCTTGCTGAATGCTCTGGCTGGGTTGTGCAGTACAATGTCAACTGGAAGTGGGGAGAGTAAACATTCATTCTTGTTTCTGATCCTAAGGGGGGAAAGCTTTCAGTATTTACCCATTAAGTATGATGTTAACTATGTTTTTGTTTTGCCTGGATGCCTTTTTCCAGGTTGAGGAATTTCTATTCTATTCCAAGCCTGTAGAGTGTTTTTACGATGAAAAAAGTGTTGGATTTTGTTGTATGCTGTTTCTTCATCTAATGAGATGATCATATTGTTTTGTCTTTTTTTTTCTGTTTACATGTGTTTTATTTTCAATCAGCCTTGCTATCCTAGGATAGCTTCCACTTGGTCGTGATGTATAATTCTTTTTATGTTTTCAGATTTTGTTTCTGAATGTTTCATTGAGCGTTCCATTTTTTCCCTTTTAACCTTTTCTTTGAATCTGTTTTAAGGTCCATCTTTCGGTGAACAGAATAACATTGAATTTTTACAATTGGATTTTATACCCTATCTTTAAGGGTTTAAAGTCACTTATATTGTTTGTATTAATTATATATTTGACCTTACCTCAGCCATCTATTTTGTTTTCATTTGTACCACTTCTGCCATCCTTTTTTCTATTTTCTTCCTTTTATCCTGGGTTAGAATTTATACAGCCTGTTCTTACTTTTTTTTAAGTGGTTAGATTTGAAATTTTACCTTGCATATAAAAAGTCATTATTTAATGCTCCATAAAACAGTACTAGGACATGCAGCTGTCCAATATTTCCATTTTATTTTATAATCCTTCACTCCAGACCTTTTACTTAAAGCTTGATACTACTTAATTGCCAGAACTGAACCTAGAATAAAAAAGGCACATACTCAGTGGATTTTCAGTTTTCAAGAATTTAATTTGCTCTGAAGTCAAAATAATGAAAAGTAATTTCCTCTTTTAGGCGTACTAATACCTAAAAGAGTCTCAAAGGAATGAAATGTTGGGAAGACATTATCTTCCCAGACTCCAGAAATTATGAGACAAAGTAATAGGTTCCTGATTCATTCCAAAGTTTACTTTGTTTATGAAAGTTTGTAATTTTTTAAAATATAGAAATTTAACATTTTAGTATAAAAATTTCCAGCACACAAAATATGAAGGAATAGTAAAATGAACCCCCACATACTCATCACCTAGATCTAATCATTGCTAGTATTTTGTACCTATTTTTGTTATTGTACTTTATTTTATAAACATCTTGACATTTTCTCCCTAAACATTTTTTAATACAAGCACAGTATCCTTTTCCCACCTAGTACAATTAACACAAATTCTCTAATATTTTTTAAATGTCTCAAAGACTTTTAAAAAATTTTTTTTATTTATTTGGGAGAGAAAGAGAGAGAGCATGAGAGGAGAGAGGTCAGTGGGATCCAGCAGACTCCCTGCTGAGCAGGGAGCCTGATCCGGGACTCGATCCCAGGACTCCAGGATCATGACCTGAGCCGAAGGCAGTCACTTAACGAACTGAGCCACCCAGGAGCCCCCAAATTCTCTAATATTTAATATTCAGTCCATATGTCAAATTTCTAGCCACACAATGGCTTTTCCCAGTGTGTTCAAACCAGGTTGCAGACAAGGTTTACACTGCATTTCATTGTGGTGTAGCTTATAAATTTTTGAAATGCACATTTTCGTTATAGGTAATCTGGCTAATATTATTTTTTCTATGTAAATTTTTTCTCCATGCTTTCATTCTGAACTTTTTTAGAAGTATCAAAATTTTATTATCTCAGCCTCTTGGTAATATGATGGGGAAATTATTAGACTTATAAGTGGTAGGTGCATTCTTTGCTGTTTGGTTTAAGGACAAAATTGTTTTTCAGGCCTATAAACTTAACTACTACTGAATGATGAATGAAGTGTTATATTAACTTGCTCTTATTGATACGTAATCAATTCTGTGAAGTTTGAGGTGAAATTCACATAACATAAAATTAACTATTTTAGATATGTAATTCTGTGGCATTTAATACATTCACAGTATTGTGCAGTCTCTTCTGTATAGTTCCAAAATACTTCATCTCCTTCAAAGGAGATCTGTATCCATTAACAGTCACTCCCCATTTGCCCATTCTCTGAGTCCCTGGCAACCGCTAATCCATTTTATGTCTTTCAGTTGATCTGTTCTGGTTATTTCATATAATGGAATCACACCACATATGACACCCCCCCCCTTTGTTGTTGTTGTTGTTGAGATGCATTTGAGAGAGAGAGCATGTGTGTGCGTGCAAAATGGAGAAAGGGCAGAGGTAGAGGGAGAGAATCCCAAGCAGACTCCCTGCTGAGCATGAAGCCCCGCATGGGGCCCAATCTCATGACCCTAAGATCATGACCTGAGCTAAAACCAAGAGTCCAGTTTTAATTGACTGAACCACCCGGGAGCCCCCATGTGTAACCTTTTTATGTCTGCATTCTTAGACTTAGCGTAATGTTTTGGAGGTTCTTCCATGTTGTCGACCATATCAGCACTTCATTTTGTTTTTATAGCTGAATAGTATTCCATTGTGTGTATGTATGCCACATAATGTTCATCCATTTATCCATTGGTGGGCATTTTGATTGTTTCTACCTTTTGGCTACTGTGGAAAGTGCTGCTATGAATGTTTGTGTACAGATATTTGAATCCCTGTTTTCAGTTCTCTTGAGTATATACCTAAGCATGGAATTGGTTGGTGGGTAATATGGCACATCTATGTTTAATTTTTCAGGAACCACCAGACTCTTTTTGAGTGCAGTTGACTCACATTATTACATTTAGTTTCAGGTGTTGTACAGTATAGTGATTGGAGAAGTTAATGCATAATGCTATGCTTACCGTAGGCATACCTACCATCTACCACCATACATTGCTATTACAATATTATTGACTGTATTCCTTATGCTGTGTTTTTTATTCCTTTGACTTTTTCCATAACTCAAAGCCTGTATCTCCCACTCCTCTTCACCTATTATGCCCATCCCTCTACCCCCTTCCCTCTAGCAGCCATCATTTTGGTCTCCGTATTTGTGGAGCTCTGTTTTGCTTTTTATTTATTTACTCATGTTTTGTTTTGTTTTCTTTTTAGATTCCACATGAGTTTAATCATACAGTATTTGTCTTTTTTCACTTACCGTATTACCCTCTAGGTCCATCCATGTTGTCACAAATGGCAGGATCTCATCCTTTTTTATGACTGTATAATGTTTCATTGTATATATACACCACATCTTCCTTATCCATTCATCTATTAGTGGACACTTGGATTACTTCCATATCTTGGCTATTATAATGTTGCAGTAAATAATGGGGTGCATATATCTTTTTGAATTGGTGTTTTCATTTTCTTTGAATAAATAGCCAGTAGTGAAATTACTGGATCATACTGTATTTCTTTTTTCTTTTTTTTTTTTTTTTTTGAGGACCCTCCATTAATTGCACCAGTTTACTTTCTGGGGTGCCTGGGTGGCTCAATCAATTAAACATATGCACATATGCCTTTGGCTCTAGTTGTGGTCCTGGGAGCCTGCTTCTTCCTCTCCCATTCCCCCTACTTGTGCTGTCTTTTGTAAGATAATTAAAATCTTTAATTTAAAAAAGAAAGTGGTCCGGTTTCATTCTTTTATATATAGTAACTAGGTTTCCCAGGACCATTTATTGACTAGATTGTCTTTTCCCCTTTGTAAAGTCTTCCCTCCTTTGTCATAGATTAATTACCCATGTAAGTGTTGGCTTATTTCTGGGCTGTTCTGTTCCATTGATCTGTAAGTCTGTTTTTGTGCCAGTATTGTACTGTTTTGATTATGTAGCTTTGTAGCATATCAATCAGGGATTGTGATACCTACAGCTCCCTCCTAACCCTCCCCTACCGCCCACAGGCTTGCTTTGGCTCTTTGGGGTTTTTTGTGTTTCCATGTAAATTTTAATATTAGTTGTTTTAGTTTTGTAAAAAATGTTATCACCAAACATTTTATAGTGGCTGCAACATTTTTACATTTTCACCAGCAATGTAAAAGGGTTCTAATCTCTTTATATCTTTGCCAGTGCTTTTGTTATTGTTGTTGTAGTTATCCTAGTTGTTGTGAAGTGGTGTCCCATTGTAATTTTGATTTGCATTTTCTTGGTTACTAATGATGAACATCTTTTTTTATGTATTCACTAGCAATGTGTGTGCCTTGTTTGGACCAATTCTATGTTAGTCCTTTACTCATTTTTAAGTTGTATTTTTAAGGTTGAGTTTTAAGACTTCTTTGTATATTCTGGATACTTCTCAGATACATGATTTGGAAATATTTTCCTCCATTATGTGGATTGTTATTCATTGTGTTGGTAGTATTCTTTTTACAAAAACAAAACAAAACATAATTCTGATGAAGCCTCTCTCTCTCTCTCTCTTTTTTTTTTTTTTTGGTCATTGATGTTGCTTGTACTTTTGCTTAGAGTCTATTGCCAAGTCCAAGGTCATGATGATTCACCTGTATTTTTTTTTCCTTAAGAGTTCAGTTGTTTTAGCTCTGAAATTTAGGTCAATTTTTGTCAATTTTTGTATATGAGATGAGTTAAGGGTTCAGTTTCTTTTATATGTGAATATCTGGTACTGGTACCATTTGTTGAAGAGACTTGCTTTCACTATTAATTGGTCTGGGCAGTTTTGTCAAGTCCACTGACCATGATGAATGGATTTATTTCTGGAATTTTTATTCCTTTGGTCTTGTTGAGCCTTATGCAGGTACCACCATATTTTGATTACAACAGTGTAAATTTTCTTAAATGAAGAGTTTCAAACCCAGAAAAGTAGAATGTTTTGAACCCACATGTGTCCATCACTCAGCTTTAAATATTACAGATGGATGACCTTGTTTCATCTATATTCTCCCTACTCCGTTCTTTCCTCCTCATATTTTTCAAAAAGATTTTGTTATTTTAGAGAGTGAGTGTGTGTGCATGCACCCAAATAGGAGGAGAGGCAGAGAGAGAGAGGGACAAGCAGACTCAGCTGAGTGTCGGGCTCAGTCCCACAATCCTGACATCATGACCTGAGCCAAAAATCAAGAGGTGATGCTTAACCAACTGAGCCATCTTCACCCCTTTCCTCATCATTTTGAAACAACCTTAGACATTTGCAAATATTTCAGAAGGTTACCTAATCAGTTGTAAGAAAGATTTTATATCTTAACATTTTAAATAGTGGTGCATTTCTTTTCACTTGAAAAATTCTCATACAGTAGAGTCTTTGTTCAGGTAAATGAAGTGTCATTACACTTTTCTCTTAGCAGGATTTTTAACTGAATTAGTTTCAGAAAATTCAACTTGAAAGTTCAGTGATCAAGATAAATTCAATAATTGTTATAGTGGTAGCATGGTTTTTCTTAAGCTGCTGTGATGAACCTGCCTTCTGTATTATATGAAAGTTGTAGTTGCTATTCCAGAATAGGGCTTTTTCTTTATTTAATAGTATTAAGAATATGTTACATTTCTTGGTCGTCATTCATTGTAGAAGGTAGGAAAGTAAGTTGGGCATACAAAAAGGAGTTTTTTTAAAAGAATCTTACATTTTACTACAGCAAATAGTCCTATGTACAGATAATACAGTGAGGAGATGCAGAGAGAATGTGGAATTTAGTTTAACTAGGGGAGTGCCACCCTTCAGATTGTAAATTTGCCTCTCCAAATTATTATGTATGTGTCTTTCAAATTCCTTTCTAATTAAACTGCCCTCAGAGCAGGACAAATTGGAAGGAACAGGAGCATGTTTTGTCTCAAGTACCAGGATGAATGACAAAAAAATATCCAGGATACTCATTTGCTTCTCAATTGCCAAATAATTCTGCAGACAGGTGCAGCCTGACCATTCTACTGATAGTGTTGTTCAGCAAGTTGGTTATTGAGAAGTACCCTCTCCTAAGAGTAGTTCCCTGCATAAAATTTTTGTTAATATCTATGAGGTGAAGGCAGATGCTTTAACCCACTAAGCCACTCAGGCACCCCTAGAAGTTCACTTTGAGTAATTGCTAAATGTGCTCAATTCGAGCAGTTGTTTTAGACCATAAATTGTGTCCTTTCTTAAGATACTGATTCAGAATGTTGGCCTAAATTATCAGAGCATCTATATATATATCTATAGACATAATACTGGGTATAAACTTATATTTCTTATGCAAGTATAAGACCCAAAATACTTGTATCAAATAGAACTGTAATATTTTTAAAAGTTCAGGTTTGTGGGGCACCAGGAACTATAGCATCATTTCTGCCATAGTCTATTGATCATTCACACAGCCCCATGTTAAAGTGAAGGTGACAGATCCCCATCTCTCAGTGTCTGAGAAATTTTGAGCCAGATTGTTAAACATCCACAGTGGGTAGAGAGACACTGAAGAAGAGGGGTTGGTAGGAGAAAGTCTTAGGAAACTTGAAGATTTTGAACTGTGGAATAGTTTGGCCAGAGTTGCATTTTCTGTGTTCTTGTCTAACTTTCCATTAGACTTCTCAGTGGAAAATGCCTGTCATTATGAAATTTACCAATTTTGGAATTGAGATTTGCACATAAGGGCAATTTTCCTTTTACATTTTTTCAGTGAACTTCTTTTGGGTAATGTTTTGTGTCTTAAAGAGTCTTTATTATAGTGATCTCAAATAAATTGTTTTATTTTTATATTTGATATTTAATTCCAAGAAGCCAAATACCTGAGTGTATGCTTATACACACAGTTAATAAAATAAAAATATTTTATTTATTTTAGAAAAAAGGAGAGAGATGGAGTGAGCATGAGCAAGAGGGGCAGAGAGAGAAGGAGATAGATTCTCAGGCAGATTCTGTGCTGAGCGCAGAGCCTGATGCCAGGCTCCTTCTTAGAACCCTGAGATCATGACCTGAACCAAAGCAAGTCAGATGCTCAATCGACTGAGCCATCCAGGCTCCCCAAGAAATACCATGTTTTTAAAAGATTACATTATAGTAATATTTTAGTTATACATTATATCATGTTAACAGAAATTAAGGTATTAGAGAATATTATTTGTTCTTAATTTTCATAACTTATAAAAACGGGTAAATGATCTATATGACGTTTACATGCTTTTAACCATACCTGTTTAAACTTATTAATGCACTCTAACTTCTCAACTCTTCTTACAGCAATATTAGAAATGAAAATTAATACTTTTTGAGATGCAGTTGGCAGAAAATTCACAAGTTTCCAGGATGCAGTTGATAAGTTTTGATAAACGTATACAGTTGGTGCATCCTTCACCACAGTAAGGATATAGAATATTTCCATTAGCCCAAAAAGTTCCTTTATGACCATTTATAGGCAGTGTTTTTTCCCTGCAACTGGCTTTTGGCCAGAAATCACTGTAGTTTTTTGTTTTTGTTTTCTTCTCTTTCTTTCTCACAGTAGTTTTTTCCTTTTTCCAGAAATTCATAAAAGTAGAATCAGCGTATGTAGCCTTTATTGGCTGGCTGAGTTTCATTTAATATAATACTTCTGAGATTATCCATGGATAGGTAATGATTTGTTTATAAATTATCTGGTAGATGGATATTTGGGTTATTTCTAGCTGCTTGTGATTATGAATAAAGCTGCTATGAACATTTGAGTACAAGTCTTTGTGTGGACATATGTTTTCATTTCTCTTAGGTAAATACCTAGGAGTGGGATTGCTGGGTCATATGGTAAGTGTGTATGTTCAACTTTAAGAAACTGCCAAACTGTCTTCCAAAGTGGCTGTGCCATTTTTACATTCCCTCTAGGGATGTGTTCCAGTTGCTCCACATCCTCTCTCAACACTTAGTATTTTCAGTCTTTTTTTAGTCATGCTGGTGTCTGTGTAGTGGCATCTCATTGTGGCTTTAATTTACATTTTCTTATGTTAGCGATATTGACCATCTTATTATGTGTTAATTTGCCATTTTTGAATCTCATTTAGTTAAGTGTTCAAATAATTTGTCCATTTAAAAAATTACATTAATATTGGATTGTAGGACTTTTAAAAAATATAGATAAATCCTTCATCAGATATATGCATTGCCAAATTTTTTTCCTCACTCTGGCTTGCCTTTTTATTTGACACAGGTATTTCAATTGAAACTTTTAAGATAATTGTAGATTTACATGCAGTTGTAAAAAAATATCACAGAGAGGTCTTTATACCTTCTACAAGTTTCCCCACTATGTAACATCTTCTAAAACTGTACAGTACCACAACTTGGATATTGACATTGATAGAGTTCACTGACCATATTCAGGTTGCTCAGTTTCATTTGCATTCATATTTAGTGCTTTATAGTATTATCACCTGTGTGGATTTGTGTGTTCACTACCATAGGCAAAATACAGAACATCACTACAGGGATCCCTCATATTGTTCACGTATATGAATAACCATATTCATCTCGTTCTTGTGACCTCCACTTCCTTACCCATCCCTAACCCCTGGTAATCTTGAATCTGTTAAACATTTGTAAAATTTTTTCTTCTGAAAATGTTGTATATATGGAATTATGTATGTATGTAACTTTTGGGGATTGGCTTTTCTTCAGTCAGCCTAATTCTCTTGTGATTAATCGAAGTTGTTGCATGTGTTGATAGTTCTTTACATTTTATTGCTTAATAGCATTCCACAGAATGCGGATGAACAGTTTAACCTTTCAGCCATTAAAGGACATGTAGGTTGTTTTTGGTTTTTTGCTACCGCAAATGAAGCCACCACAAATATTTGTGTAGAAGTTTCTGCATGAGATAAATTTTCATTGCTCAGGGATAAATGTGCAAGAGTGCAGTTGCGGGGTCATATGGTAAGTACGTTTTAGTTTTTTAAGAACATGGCAGACTGTTTTTCAGAGTAGCTGTGTACCAGTTTACATTTCTAGCAGCAATGTATGAGTGATCCAGATCCCATATATCCTCACCAACATAGGTTATTATCACTGTTTTTTGTCAGGAGAGTATTCTCATTGGTGTGTAGTGATTTCAGTTTGCATTTCCCAAATGTCTAATGACGTGGAGCATCCTTTATTTGCTGTATGTAAATGCTCTTCAGTGAAATGTCGTTTCATGCATTTGTCTGTTTGCTAATTTACATTATTGGGATTTTTACTGTTGAGTTTTTGGAGTTATCTGTACATTTTAGACACCAGTCCTTTTCCAGAATGTGGCTCACAAATATTTTCTCCCTTTCTCTGGCTTGTTTTCTCATTCTCTTCAGATGGTCTTTTGCATAACCAAAGTTTTTGATTTTGATGAAGTCCAGTTTATTTTGGATTGTACTTTTTTAATTTCAGGAAGTCTTAACTGCTTAGTACTAGATCCCAAAGGTTCTTTTTTGTTTTTGTGTTTTGTTTTGTTTCGGGTTTTTTCCCCCCTAAAAGTTAAATGTTTTACATTTAGGTCTGTCATGTATCTTAAGTTCATTTTTTGTATAACTAGTGAATTTGGAGGTTTGGTGGTGTTTTTTGTTTTTTTGTATGAATAGATGTTCATTTGCTCAAGCATCATTTGTTGAAAAGGCTATTATTCCTCTCTTCAATTGCTTGTTGCACCTTTTCCAGAAATCAGTTGTCCATACTGATTTCTGAAAAAGGTGCAACAGTATGGACTTGGGCCATACCTCTCTGGGGGCTAGTTTGAGATTCCCTCCTCATTTCTATTGGTATTTGTTTGTATGTCTGCCAGAACCACAGTCTTGGTTATTCTAGTGACATACTTAGTCTCAAAATCAGCTTAAGTTTTTTACTTGAGTCATTTCCTAAAATGTCTTGTTTGTTTGTTTGCTTGCTTGTTTTGGTTTTCTTTTCTTTTTTTTTTTTTTTAATAAAGATTTTTATTTATTTACTTGACAGAGAGAGATCACAAGTAGGCATAGAGGCAGGCAGAGAGAGAGAGAGGAGGAAGCAGGCTCCCTGCTGAGCAAGCACCCGATGCGGGACTTGATCCCAGGACCCTGAGATCATGACCTGAGCCGAAGGCAGCGGCTTAACCCACTGAGCCACCCAGGCGCCCCTTGTTTTGGTTTTCTGTATGAATTTTAGAGTAGTCTTATGTATATTGGCTATGTCCCAAAAGTCTTGCTGGAATTTTGATTGGAATTGCATAAACTTGAATGTCATTTTGGGGGAGAATTGACATACTGTGTTAAATCTCCTAGTTCATGAATATGGTATATCTCACCATTTTAATAAGGTTTTGTTGAATTTCTTTCACAGCATTTTGTAATTTTCAGCATACAAATTAGATTTATAGCAAAGTGTAAGATTTATAGCAAAGTGTTTTCTTTGAATTGTTTGTAAATGATGGTCATTTTTCCTTATCTTTGAGAAGACTTCAACATATCACTGATAGTGACCTTGATCATTTGGCTGTATTTGTCACACTTTTACATTGTAAAATTACCTGTTTTTTCCCTTTTTCCATACTATATTCTTCAAAAGCAAATCACTGTGTGTTGCTTATACTTTAGTGGGAAATTCTTTGATGATGGCATATCAGTGTAACTTACTTAGAACTCTTCTGTGTGAGAGACTTGTCTCATCCCAACTTATTCATTTATCTCTAACAGTATGGAC
The DNA here is from genome assembly GCF_030435805.1 of Mustela lutreola. Taxonomy (NCBI): domain Eukaryota; kingdom Metazoa; phylum Chordata; class Mammalia; order Carnivora; family Mustelidae; genus Mustela; species Mustela lutreola. The sequence continues at coordinate 65,570,288 of NC_081298.1, read as the reverse complement.
TTGGAGATAATATTTTATACTTTGGCTTATAATCTAGTATTGTTACTTTAATTAAGAAATTAATTTGTTCCTCTTCTTGACCATTGAGTGCACTTTCACTTTCTATATTCCTTTGATTATACACTCATTGTTTTGGGTAGCGGTGGGGAGGGGTAGGTAGGAAGGACAAAACAAATGATGCTTGAGCAAATGGACATCTAGTCATACCAAAAAAAAAAAAAACCCTCCAGACTCACTACTTATACAAAAATAACCTCAAGATACATGACAGACATAAATTTAAAACATATAACTTTTATGGGGGAAAAACCCCGAAACAAAAGAAAACACAAAAACAAAAAAAACCTTTGGGATCTAGTACTGTTCTCTTTTTTTGAGGTGAGTTTTTCCATCTTGTCATTCTGTCCAGAGCAGACTTGACCCTGTTTCAAGTCTCCAGAGCAGAACAGATGAATGAGAGAACAAAATACTAAAATGGCACTTACTTTTTGGTATTACAAGATGCTCCAGGCTTACCCCAAGCCTAGAGTCAGCTATTTTGCATTCTTAGCAGCAAATGATATTGTCAGTTTCTTGGATTTTAGTTATTCTGATAGGTGTGAAGTTCTGTCTCCTTGTTTTAATTTGGAACAGTCCAAGATGGCAGAGGAGTGGGAGACCTTAGTTTTGTCTGGTCCCAGGAGTTCAGCTAGATAGCTATCAATCATTCTGAACACCTGTGAACTCAGCCAGAGATCTAAGATAGAATAGTTGCAACCCTACAAATAGAAAAGCAACTAACTTTTGCATGATAGGAGGTGCAGAGAAGTGAATTCAAGGCAATATATTAGAAGATAAACCGGTGGAGGGGGGTGGGAGGGAGCCTACGTAAGGCAGCATGGGAGTGATATAGCCGTGGAGCACAAAGTCAGAACTTTTAGAAGTCTGCTGTGGTGAGGGATGTCCCTGTATAAAAGGTGTCCAGGTGGCGACACTAGGGCGGAATCCTAGGTGGGACAGTGTGGTCTCAGGATCCCTGGGGGCTCAGGAAGACCAGGAGTACGTGAGTGTGGCAGGGTTCCCATTGGAGCAGGGAAGCTGGCTGCAATCAGGAAGCCCAGGAGTGGCCTCTTAGCTCCAGGTTGCCATGAAATGTGGTCCCCGCTGGCTAACCAGTCTTTGAGCAGGGGCCCAGTAAGAGGCAGAACTGCAGTGAGTCACATGCTCCTCCCATCCCGGGGTGGTGCAGGTGTATACCACAGGGGTCTGCAGAGTTTGGAGACTTGAAACAGGGTCAGGTGTCTGAGATAAACATGCTTGGTCACAGGTTCGGTGAACACAGAGTGCTCAGAGTCCAGTAGACATGACTGCTTTTCCCTGAGGGCACAATGACAAGTGGGGCCCAGAGCTTTTAGCTCTGGGCCTGGAGATTAGGAGGCCGCTGTTTTCACTCTCATCCTCTAAAGCTGCACTTTCTAGAAAGCCTTCAAGGAACGAAAGCCTCATGGAACAGTCTGGAGCTGTTTGCTTAGCCTGGCCCCCTGGCAAGGGTGGTGGCAATTTTGCCCTGTGCAGAGACATCTGAGAATCAATGCAATAGCCCCCCCCCCCACAGAAGATCGGCAAGAACATCCAGCTAAGATGAAGTTTATGAATCATAGAGAACTGCAAAACTCCAGAAAATAATATATAGAATTCGTGTTTTTTTCCCTCATGATTCTTTGATCTTTCAATTTTAATTTTTTTCACTTTCCTTTTTCAACCAATTTCTTATTTTATTGATTTTTTTAAAAAATCTTAATTTTCATTTTTACAATTACATTCTATCCTTTCATTGTATTTAATTTTATTTTTGTATATGTATAAGTTTTTCTTTGTTTATAATTTTGTGATGCAGTATCTTTTAACAGACCAAAATAACACCCAGAATCTAGTGTATGGCTCTGTTCTTCTCACCTGTCTGATCATATTCTTTTTCTTTTTTTTTTCTTTTTTTTTTTTTTTGTTAGTCTTATTTAACTTTCGTCCTTAACCATTACATTCTGTCTTTTCAATGTATTTAATTTTACTTTTGTGTGTTTACGTTTTTCTTTCTTTAAAATTTTGAGATGTAGTTTCTTCTAACCTACCAAATATACTCAGGATATAGTATATTTCTTCATTCACCTGTCTGCTTATAGTCCTCCCCCCCCCCTTTTTTTTTTTGTCTTTTGATTTTCATTTTTATAGTTACATTCTATCCTTTCATAGCATTTAACTTTATTTTTGTACTTGTATGAGTTTTTCTTTCTTTACACTTTTGGGGTCTAGCTTTTTAACAAACAGACTAAAATACATAGAGGATTGAGAGTACTGCTCTGTTTAGTTCACTGGTCTGATTATATTCTTTTTCTTTCTTAAATTTTTGTTTTGGTTCTCTTCTGATTTGTTTAGTGTATATATCTCTGGGGTTGTTGCCATTTTAAATATTTTGTTCTCTCATTCATCTGTTCTGCTCTGGACAGAATGCAAGATGGAAAAACTCCCCTCAAAAAAAGAGAACAGGAGGGATGTCTGGGTGGCTCAGTTAGGTGTCTGCCTTTAGCTCAGGTCATGGTCCCAGGGTCCTGGGATTGAGTGCCACATCAAGCTCCTTGCTCTGCGGGGAGCCTGCTTCTCCCTCTACTTCAGCTCCCTCTGCTTGTGCTCTGTCTCTCTCTCAAATAAATAAAAATCTTGGGGAAAAAAAAAAAAAAGAAGAGGCAGTACCGACTGCCAGGGACTTAATTAGTATGGATATAAGTAAGATATCTGAACTAGAGTTCAGAATAACAATTTTGAAGATACTAGCTGGGCTTGAAAAAAGCATAGAAGACACTAGAGAAATAAAAGAACTAAAAACTAATCAAGTTGAAATAAAAAGCTATTATAATATGAGATGCAATTAAAAATGGAGGCTCAAACTGGTAGGATAGAAGAGGCCAAAGAGAGAATTAGAGAATTGGTGATCTAGGAGACAAAATGATGGAGAACAGAGAAGCTGAGAAAAAGAGAGTAGAAACAACTACTGGATCGTGAGGGGAGAATTTGAGAGATAAGTGATACCATAAAGCCAAACAATATTAGAATAATCGGGATCCAAAAGAAGAGGGGGGCCAAAAGCTATATTGGAGCAAATTATAGTGGAGAACCTCCCTAATCTGCGGAAGGAAACAGGCATTCAAGTCTAGGAGTCACAGAGAATCCCCCTCAAAAATCAATAAAAATAGGTCAACACCTCAACATGTGATAGTGAAGCTTGCAAATCTCAGATACAGAAAGTTCTGAAAGCAGCTTGGGACAAGAGGTCTGTAACCTCCAATAGTAGAAACATAAGATTGGCTTGGCTGCAGACCTATCCACAGAAACCTGACAGGAAGGGACTGGCGTGATATATTCAGCACACTAAGCAAGAAAATATGCAGCCAAGAATACTATATCCAGCTAGGATGTCATTCAAAATAGAAGAGATAAAAAGCTTCTAGGACAAATGGAAACTAAAAGAATTTGTGATCACTAAACCAGCCCTGCAAGAAATATTAAAAGGGATGCTGTAAGCAAAGAGAGCCCAAAAGTAACATAGAGAGGAACAGAAACAATATACAGAAACGGTGACTTTACAGGTAATACAGTGGCATTGAATTTATATCTTTCAATAGTTAATGTAAGTGGACTAAATGTTCCAATGAAGAGACACAGGGTTTCAGATTTGATTCAAGAGCAAGACCCATTGATATTGCTGTCTGTAGTAGACTCATTTTAACCCACTGAGCCACCCAGGCACCCCTGTAGTAGACTCATTTTAGACCCAGAGACACCTCCAGATTTAAAGTGAGGGAGTGGAAAACCATTTATAGTGCTAATGGACATCAAAAGAAAGCTGCGGTGGCGATCCTTGTATCAGACAAATTAGATTTTAAACCAAAGACTATAATAAGAGGTGAGGAAAGACCTGTATCATAATTAGAGGGTGTATCCAACTAGAAGACCTAATAATTGTAAATGTTTATGCCCTTAACATGGGAGAAGCCAGTTAGATAAAACAGTTACTAACAAAGTTAAACACATTGATAATACAATAATATTAGGGGACTTTAACACCCCACTCACTGCAGTGGACAGATGTTCTAGGGAGAAGATCAACAAGAAAATAAGGGCTTTGAATGATGTACTGGACCAGATGGACTTAACAGATAAATTCAGAACATAACATCCTAAAGAAACAAATAGCACGTTCTTTTCGAGTGCACATGGAACATTCTTCAGAATGGATCACATCCTGGGTCCAAATCAGGCCTTAGTCAGTACCAGAAGATTGGGATCATTCCCTACCTATTTTCAGACTACAGTGCTTTAAAACTCAAGCTCAATCACAGGAGGAAAGTTGGAAAGAACTTAAATACATGGAGGCTAAAGAACATACATGCTACTAAAAGTGAATGGGTCAACCTGGAAATTAAAGAGTAAAAAATTTATGGAAACAAAAAAAATGAAAACACAACTGTTCAAAACCTTTGGGATGAAGCAAAGGCAGTCCTAAGAAGGACGTATGTAACAATAAAAGCTTTTCTGAAGAAACAAGAAAGATTTTCACATGAACAATCTAACCTTACACCTAATAGAGCTGGCAAAATAACAGCAAATAAAACATAAACCCAGTAGAAAAGAAAATAAAGATGAGAGCAGAAATCAATGAAACCAAAAGAACAGTAGAACAGATCAATGAAACTGGGAGCTGGTTCTTTGACAGAATTAATTAGATTGATAAACCCATGGGCATGCTTATTAAAAAGAAGAGAAGGGACCCAAAATAATAAAACCATGAATGAAAGATCACAACTAACACCAAAACATTTATAAGAATATATTATGAGCAACTATATGCCAATAAATTAGGTCCAGGAGAAATGAATGCATTCCTAGAGATGTATAAACTACCAAAAATGAAACAAGAAATAGAAAACCTAAACAGACCCATAAAGAGCAAGGATATTGAAGCAGTAATCAAAAATCTCCCAACAGAGTCCTGGGACAGATGGCTTCCCAGGGGAACCAGACATTTAAAGAACTAATACCTATTCTTCTGAAGCTGTTTCAAAGAATAGAAATGGAAGGAAAACTTCAAGGGTCTTTCTGTGAGGCCAACATTGCCTTGATCCCCAAACCAGACAAAGACCCTCACCAAAAAGGAGAATTACAGATCAATACCCTTGATGAACATGGAGGCAAAAATTGTCACCAAGGTACTAGCCAGTAGGATCCAATAGTACTTCAAAAGGATTATTCACCACAACCAAGTCAGATTTATTCCTGGGCTGCAAGAGTGGTTCAGTATACACAAAAGAAAGGACAAGAACCATATGTTCTTCTCAATAAATGGAAAAAAACCATTTGATAAAGTACAGTTTCTTGATTAAAACTCTTCACAGTGTAGGGATAGAGGGAACATAACTCAGTATCATAAAAGTATCATAACTCAGTATCATAAAAGTATCATAACTCATCTTGAAAAGGCCCACAGTGAATACATTTTCAGTGGGGAAAAACAGAGCTTTTCCCCTAATGTCAGGAATATGGCAGTGGTGTCCACTCTTACCACTGTTGTTCAGTATAGTACTAGAAGTCCTAGCATCAGCAATCTGACAACAAAAAAATAAAAAGCATCTGAATTGGCGAGGAAGTCAAACTCCACTCTTCGCAGGTGATGTGATACTCTGGAAAACCCAATAGACTCCACCCCAGAATTGCTAGAACTAAAGCAGGAATTCAGCAACATAACAGGATATAAAATCAACATACAGAAATCAGTTGCATTTCTGTGCACTAACAATGAGACAGAAGAAAGAGAAATTAAAGTTGATCCCATTTACAGTTGTACCAAAACCCATGAGGAATAAACCTAACCAAAAGGCAAAGAATCTGTGCTTAGAAAACTACAGAAAAGTCGTGAAAGAAATTGAGGAAGACACAGAGAGTGGGAAAACGTTCCATGCTCATGGATTTGAAGAACAAATATTGTTCAAATGTCTGTGGTACCTAGAGCAGTCTGTACTATTGTACAATAGTGCAATAGTCTGTACTATAGTACAATAGTGCAATCCCTATCTCCTTTTAATTTGCATGTCTGTAATGACAAATGAGCATGTTATCTTTCTTTTTTTCATTTATCTGTCAAGTGGCTGTTAAGAGATTTATTCATATTTTAATTGGATTCTTTTTATTGTTGATTTTTAAAAGTTTATTTTTCCATATTTTGGTACGTGAGTACCAGTACTTGAGTATTTGAGCCAGTACTTGAGCCAGTAGTGTCTTGCAAATACAGGCATACCTTAGAGATACTGCACATTTGGTTCTAGACCAATGCAATAAAGCACATCAAATCAGTTTTTTGGATTCCTAGTACATATGAAAATTATGTTTATAGTATACTTTATTGTGTGCAAACAATAGCATTGTGTCTAAGATGATGTATATATATTAACTTAAACATATTTCATTGCTAGATATTGCTAACCATCATCTGAGCTTTCAGCAATTCATAATTGTTTTGTTAGAATCTTGCCTTGATATCAGTGACTGCTGACTGATCACATTGGTTGATAGTTTCTGAAGTTTGGAGTGGCTGTGGCAGTTTCTTAGAAGACAACAGTAAGGTCTTTCGATTGACTCATGAATCCGTTTTCTGTGGCATGCAATGCTGTTTGGTAGCCTATTATTACTCACAGTAGAACTTTCAAAATTGCAACAAACCCTGTTGCTCCTTTATCAATGAAGTTTATGTAATACTCTGAATCTTTCATTGTCATTTCAACAGTCTTTGCAGCATCTTCACCAGGAGTAAATTCCATCTCAAGCGATCATTTCTTTGCTCATCTCTTAGCAGCAGCTCCATCTGTTAAAGGTTTTATTTCAGTTTTATCTTCAGGTTCCACTTCTAATTGTAATTATCTTTCTACCATCTGCAGTTACTTCCTTTACTGAGGTCTTGAACCCCTCAAAGTAATCCATGAAGGTTGGAATCAGTTTCTTCCAAATTCCTATTAGTATTGATATATTTGATCCCTTCACATGAATGATAAATATTTTTTTATTACCTAGAATGGTGGATCCTTTCCAGAAGGTTTTCAGTTTTCTTTGCTTAGATCCATCAGAGGAATCAGTCTATGGTAGGTATAGGCTAACAAAATGTATTTCTTACGTAATGAGACCTGGTAAGCCAAAATTATTCTGATCCATGAACTGCTATGAAATTTGTATATGGCATCTTCTATCATAAGGCTGTTTTGTCCACACTGAACACCTGTTGTTCAGTGTAGCCACCTTCAATAATGATCTAAGCTTGATCTTCTGAATGACTTGCCACAATTTCTACATCAGCACTTGCTGCTTCACCCTGCCCTTTCGTGTTACAGAGACGGCTTCTTTCCTTAGGAAACCTCATGAACCAGCCTCTGCTAGCTTCATACTTTTCTTCTCTAGTTTCCTCCCCTCTCTCAGCCTTAATAGGATGGAATAGAGTTAGGGCCTTCTTGATTAGTCTTTGGCTTAAGGGAGTGTTGTGGCTGGTTTCATCTTCCATCCAGGCCACTAAAACTGTCTCTGTATCAGTGATGCATGGTGGTTTCACTTTTTTTTTTTTTTCTTTTTTAATCATTTGTGTGTTGACTGGAGAAGCACTCCTATTTAAGAACTTATGTTTTGCATTTACAACTTGGCTTACTGTTGGGTACAAGGGGCTTAATTTTCAGCCTGTCTTGGCTTTCAGCATACCTTTTTCACTGAACTTAATCACTTCTAGCTTTTGATTTAAAGTGAGAGATACCTTCCTTGAATACTTAAGAGGCTAATGTAGGGTTATCAATTGGCTTAATTTCAATATCGGTGTGTCTCAGAATAGGGAGTCCCAAGGAGAAGGAGAGATAGATACATATAGATGTAGATATCTATATATATGGTGGAAATGGCTGGTTGGGTCTGAACACAACATTTATTAAGTTTGCTGTCTTATGTGGTTGTGATTTGTGGTGCCTCAAAACATTTAAAATAGTGATGTCAAAGATCAAAGATCACTGTAACAAATATAATAATAATGTAAAGGTTTGAAATATTGTGATATATTTACCAGAATGTGACACAGAGGCACAATGTGAGCAAGTGCTATTGGAAAAATACTCCAGGCAGTCTTGCCACAGCCCTTCAGTTTGTAAACAGTATCCATGAAGCCCTATAAAGGAAGGTGTGCTTGTATTTTCTCTTTCTCTTACTGTGTGGTTTGTGTTTTCATTTTCTTATCAGTAGCTTTCTAAACAGAAGTTTTAAATTTTAATAAAGTCTAAATTACCATTTTTTTCTCTTGTGAGTTCTGCTTTTGGTTTTTGTTTTATCTTTTTTTTTGAGATTTTACTTACTTATTTGACAGCGAGAGAGGGAACACAAGCAGGGGGATGGGGGAGGGAGAAGCAGGCTTCCGGCTAGCAGGGCAGGGCTCTGGGCAGGGCTCTGGGCAGGGCTCTGAGCAGGGCTTGGGACCCTGACCTGAGCCAAAGGCAGCCGCTTAATGACTGAGCCACCCAGGTGCCCCTGTTTTTTGTTTTATCTTAAACCTCATTTCCACACCCAAGATCAACAGATTTTGCATTTTTTTAAAACTCCATTGTCTTGATAGTAAGCTTTATAGTGAGTCTTGAAGTAGGGTAAAGTCCTCCAACTTTGTTCTTCAGTATTGTGTTGACTATTCAGTCTTTTGCGTTTCCATTTAATGTGTCAAGTCAGTTTGTTGATATTTGCAAAGCGGTTGAATCTGTAGATTAGAGTGAAAAGAATTGACAACTCTATTATCTTCTACTGCATGATCTTGGACCATTTTTTTGTTTGTTTAGGTCTTGATCTCTATTTCTTGTTTGCTGAATATTTTTTATATGAATAGGTGTTAGGTTTCATAAAATTTATTTGGTGTGGCAGTTAATATCATACGTTTTTTTTTTTCCCCATAGCCTGTTGATGTGGTTTATAACATTGCTTTTCTTGCATTCCTAAAGTAAATTCCTCTTGGTTTTGATATGTAATCTTTTTTTTTTTTTTTGCACTTACTAAGCAGTTTATTTTATTAATTTTAAAAATTTTTAAATAAACATAAAATATATTTTTATCCCCAGAGGTACAGGTTTGTGAATCCCCTTTACACATTTCACAGCACTCATCATAGCACATACCCTCCCTGATGTCCATATCCCCACTACCCTCTCCCATCCCCCCTCCCCCCAGCAACCCTCAGTCTGTTTTTTGAGATTGAGTCTTATGGTTTTCTCCCTCCCGATCCCATCTTCTTCTTCTTCTTCTTCTTTTTTTTTAATTTTTAATTTTTTATAAACATATAATATATTTTTATCCCCAGGAGTACAGGTCTGTGAATCACCAGGTTTACACACTTCACAGCACTCACCAAAGCACATACCCTCCCCAATGTCCATAACCCCACCCCCCTTCTCCCAACCCCCCTCCCCCCAGCAACCCTCAGTTTGTTTTGTGAGATTAAGAGTCACTTATGGTTTGTCTCCCTCCCAATCCCATCTTGTTGTAATCTTTTTTACATGTGGTTGGTTTGATAGTATTTTTTTTTTGAGACTATTTGTACATGCAGATATTCATCTGTACCTTCTGTCTTTATCTAGTTTTGCTACTGAATAATACTGGCCTCAGTGTTCTGTTCTTTCTCCCTCCCTCCTGCCCTCTCCCCTTTCTCTCAGTTTCTCTCTCAAAAAAGTTTGTGAAGGATTGAAGTTAATTCTTCTTCTTCTTCTTCTTTTTTTTTTTTAGATTTTATTTATTTGACAGAGAGAATGCACACAGACTGGGGAGAAGCTCTGGTTCCCCACCAAGCAAGGAGCACAATGTGGGACTCAAGTCCAGGATCTGTGACCACAACCCGAGCCAAAGGCAGAGGCTTAACTGGCTCAGCCACCCAGGCATCCCTGAAGTTAATTCTTTAAATGTATCATAGAATTCATCAGTGAAGCTGTCTGGGCCTGGGTTTTTCTTAGTGGGAATCTTTTAAGTTAATGTTTCAGTTGCTTATTAAAGGTGAATTCAGATTTTCTGCTTTTCAGTCAGTTGTAGTAGTTTGTCTAGGAATTTGTCCATTTCATCTAAGTCATTGAATCTGTTGGCAAATAGTTGTTAACAGTATTTTTTTTTAAGATTTTGTTTATTTATTTGAGAGAGAGAACACAAGCAGGGGAGTGGAGAGAGGGAGAGAGAAGCAGACTTTCCTCTGTGCAGGGAGCCTGATGTGGGGCTTGATCTCAGGACCCTGGGATCAAGGTCCTGAGCTGAAGGCAGATGCTTAACAGTTGAGCTACCCAGGCACCCCAGCAGTATTTCTTGTATTCAGATCTTGCATATCTGAAACAAATTCCTATTGGTCATAGTGTATAACTCATTTTATACATTGATGGATTCAATTTGCTACTATTTTTTTTTTTTTTTAGGATTTTTACATCTTTGTTTATGAGCGATACTGTAATTTTTTCTTTCACTGTTTCTGGTTTCGATTTTTGGGCAATGCTGGCCTCACAGAATGAGTTAATAAGGCTCTGCTTTTATTTTCTAGAGATCGTGGAGAAATGGTATAATTTTTTTTCCTTAAGTGCTGTAATTCACCAGTAAAATTACTTGGGACTAGTGCTTTCTTTTGGAAGGTTATAAATTAGTGATTCAATGTGTTTACAAGATACAGGCCTTTAAGGTGAAATAAAGGATAGTATTATAGCTGTACATCAAAAGGATAAAGAAAAAAGATACTTTGAATAGTCTCTGTACACATGAATTGATAATTTTGATGAAATAGATTAAGTTCTCAAGGTGTTGAAACTCACCATGGTGAAATAGACAATTTGAAGAGCCTGATGATGCCTGTTAAGGAAGTGGAATTTATAATTTAAAATGTCCTGAAAAATAAATCTCCAGAATCCAACGGTTTTACTGGAGATTTCTACCAAGTATTTATAGAAGAATTAATAGCAGATCTGTATAATCGTTTCTGGAAAGTGGAAGAAGAGACCCTTCCAGATGTTTTTATGAAAGTAGTATTACCCTGATTTCAAAGCCAGTTGAAAGTGTGTGCACAAAAAAGAAAACTATAAGCTGAAATCCTCATAAATCTAGATCGCGTAAGTTGCTAGTGAAATATTGACAAATAGAATTGAGTACAACTACATTATGCACTTTACCAAGTGGAGTAAATTCAGGTGATGAAAGATATAGAAACTGATCAATGTAATACACCCCATTAACAGGTTAAAGAAGAAAAATTATTACACCAGGTGATGCATAAAACAGTTTTTCTATTTTTATTTGATACAGAAAGCTTTTGACAAAAATACATCACCCATTCAGAATATATCTCAAAAAACTAGAAATAAAGGGAAACTTTTTCAGTTTGAAAAGGGATCTACAAAAAGCCAGCAACTTACATATTTAGAGGTGAAAAACTCTTTAAGTTTACTCTGAGATTGGAAATAAGGCAAGGATGTTTGCTTTCACCACTGATGTTCAGCATAGCACTAGTTGTACCCAGTGCAATAAAGAAAAAAGAAATGAAGGAACACATCAGAAAGGAGTAAAACTGTTCTCATATGCAAAGGCATGATGCGTCGAGAAACTGTCCATTTTATTTATTTATTTATTTTAAAGATTTGATTGATTGATTTGTCAGAGAGCACAAGCTGGCAGAGTGGCAGGCAGAGGCAGAGAGGGAAGCAGGCTCCCTGCGGAGCAAGGATCCTGATGTGGGACTCGATCCCAGGACCCTGGGATCATGACCTGAGCTGAAGGCAGTGGCTTAACCAACTGAGCCACCCACGTGTCCCGAAACTCAGTTTTAAAACTTTAGAACTAATAAGTGAGTTTAACAAGGTTGCAGTGTAACAGATCAACATAAAACCTAATCATATTTTTGTACATTAGTAATGAATATGTAGAAACTGAATTCTAAAATCTCCAATTATTTAAAAAACACTAGTTTTGTGAAAATTTCAAAACACTGATGGAAGAAATCCATGATGTAAATAAATGGAGAAACATACTGTCTTCCAGTCTATGAATATAACATAATGAAGGTGTTCTTTTCAAATCTCTTTGTATATAATTAATCAAATTTCTAAAACTGTGTATAATCAATACAATTTCTAAAATTCTAGCAAGACTTTTTTTTATAGATACATAGAAGTTTATTCTAAAATATATTTGAAAAGTCAAAGTTAAGAATAGGTAAAACAGTTCTCATAATAATAAAGGGAGAGAGTCATTCTACCTGATTTCAAAACTTACTATATAGGTCCATTAATCAGGATTGTTAATATCAGAGGGAGACACACACAGATCAGTAGAGCAGAATACAGGACTCAGGAATAGCCCTATGCAAGTACAGCTAAGTGATTTTTGACAAAAGCACAAAAGCAATTTAGTGTAGGATGGATACTTCAAAATGTAGCTGGAGCAGCTGAGTTCCCATAGGTTAAAAAAAAGATTAAAATGGATCATAGATTTAAACATAAAACATTGAAGCACACAACTGTTAGAAGGTAACAGGTTTTATTTTCAAGTCCTAGAGCATAGTGAAAAATTCTTAGTCATGACACCAAAAGCATGATTCATAAAGAAAATTTTGATAAAGAGCATCTCATGAAAATTAAAATTTTTCCTTTGATTATAAAAACCCTGTTAAAAGATGAGCTACAGTCTGGAAGAAAATTTATATAAACCACATTTAACCAGTGAACATAAAACTAGTTCTCAAACATTCAGTCAATCCAATTATAAAATGGGTAAAGGATACAAACAGACATTTAACTAAATAGTACGTATGAATGGCAAGTAAATGCAGGAAAAAATGTTTTAATTACTCTAGCCTTTAAGGAAATGGAAATGGAAACTAGGATGAGATATCACCACATATCTGTTAGAGTATCTTGAACAGTAGCCGTAATATCAAATACTGGCTGGGATGTAGGACAAAAATGGACATCTCCATACATTGTGTTGTGAATATTAAATGGTAAACTCACTTTAGAAAATAGTTTGGGGGCACCTGGGTGGCTCAGTGGTTTAAGCCTCTGCCTTCGGCTCAGGTCATGGTCTCAGGATCCTGGGATTGAGCCCCTGCATCGGGCTCTCTGCTCAGCAGGGAGCCTGCTTCCCTTACTCTCTCTCTCTCTCTGCCTGCTTCTCTGCCTACTTGTGATCTCTATCTGTCAAATAAATAAATAAAATCTAAAAAAAAAAAAAAAAAGAAAGAAAGAAAATAGTTTGGCTGTTTCTTAAAAATCTACGTATAACTTTTTTTTTTTTTTAAGATTTTATTTATTTATTTATTTATTTATTTATTTAACAAGGACAGAAAGTGAGAGAGGGAATACATGCAGGGGAAGTGGGAGAGGGAGAAGCAGGCTTCCTGCCCAATATAGAAGCCCAGTATAGGGCTCAATTCCAGGACGCTGGGATCATGACCTGAGCCGAAGGCAGACGGTTAACGACTGAGCCACCCAGGTGCCCCAGTCTACATATAACTTTTAATAGCTTTATTTTTTTAATTTTTTAAATATTTAACGTATTTTTATTTAACAGACAGAGGTCACAAGCAGGCAAAGAGGCAGAGTGAGAGGAGGAAGCAGGGTCCCTGCCGAGCAGAGAGCTGTACAAGGGGCTCAATTCCAGGACCCTGGGACCACAACCTGAGCCGAAGGCAGAGGCTTTAACCCACTGAGCCAACCAGGCGCCCCAATAGCTTTATTTTTTAAAGTCACTAAGTTAAAACATTTTTATTGTTTTGATAGAGGAATGTGGCCTGTGAAAACACAGTACAACAGAAAATGGCTTTTTATTTCTTTTAATCAGTAGTAAGTTTAGGCTAAAGGATTAGGGGCTATCATAGGAAATATTAATAGGAATGTTATAGCTTTGTTAAAGGGAAGAGTAAGTGGTTTGCAGAAAGGTATACCTATAGAAAAATACTTCTATAGAATCCATAAAGGTTTTTTTTTTTAAAGATTTATTTTATTTTTTTTTTTTTTATTTGACAGAACACAAGTAGGCAGAGAGGCAGGCAGAGAGAGAGGAGGAAGCAGGCTCCCTGCTGAGCAGAGAGCCCGATGCGGGACTGGATCCCAGGACCCTGAGATCATGACCTGAGCCGAAGGCAGCGGCCCAACCCACTGAGCCACCCAGGCGCCCTCCATAAAGGTTTTAAAGCTTTTTTTACCCAGCATGACTAGATTTTAGATTTGAATCTTTGGTTTATTGAAATCTTAAAACTGTAGTTTGTAGTGGGCAGGTATAGAAGTAGTGCTGAGAGTGTAGGTATCAAGTTTCAACTGATAACTGTGTGTGTGTTACTTTCATTCCTGTCATTGTAATATCTTTGGCTTTTTAGGACATCTTCCTGAGTCTGGGGCAGTAACTTCTGTAAATATTGAAGGAACACTTCATAAACCCTTGTGGTTAAGACTTAAGTTGTGTTGTGTATCACTGATACATTTTGTTAGGTATGTTTAAATTTTTAGACAACTTCAGAAACATGATGATCTCCTATTTTTAAGGAAGGCAGCACAATTTTGGTGTCAGATTTGGGCCATGAGTTCCTGGTGTGCTATTTTCTAGTCTTTTGTAAATTCTTTTTTATCTTTGTCTTTAAGCTTAACTTCATAGAGTTGTTATGAGGAGTAAATGATACATAGTATATATAGTGGTTGATCAGCACAATGCTTTGATGTATGAAAAGCACTCAAAAACTATCAGTCTTGGGGTGCCTGTGGGTAGCTCAGTTGGTTAAGTGACTGCCTTCGGCTCAGGTCATGATCCTGAAGTCCCAGGATCGAGTCCAGCATTGGGCTCCCTGCTCAGCAGGGAGTCTGCTTCTCTCTCTGACCCACCCCCCTCTCATGCTCTCTCTCTCTCTCATTCTCTCTCTCTCTCTCAAATAAATAAAATAAAATTTTTAAAAGAAAGAAGCCATCAGTCTTTCATTACTAGCCAGAAGAAGCCTCAGACTCAACAGCATACAAAGGTAGTCCTATATACTGTTATCCTGGAGATGTTTGTTTCAGTAATATTTATCATAGAGATAAATAAAAACAAATGACTGCTATGGAAATCTAGCTAATCATAAGCTATTCTGATAAGACGAATTTAGTTCAGGTGAGAGCTGACAGATTTTTGGAGGTGAGGTGCCAAGCTTCTGTCATTAGCTATCTTCCCATTGCACCTTGTTTTTAGAAGCTTCTGTGGTGTGAAACACTGGCAGAGATGCCTTTGGAGATAGTGCTGGTTGATACTTGGCCAGGCTTAGATTTCTGTTATGGAATGGGACCTAAGGGATAGTTCTTGATTCTTTCCCATCTACATACAACATATCGAATTGGTCACTTAAATGCTGCTGATTGATCCCCTCAATATGTATCTTACATCATTTTGCCTGCCACTGCTGCAAGTCAGGTTCATTATTTCTCATTATAAATAACTATAAAAGCTCTCTAACTAGTTGGGATTCTAGTCTTCCACTCATACCAGAGGTAGATTTCTAAAGATTTTAATTATTTATTTGATAGAGAGAGATTACAAGTAGGCAGAGAGGCAGGCAGAGAGAGAGGAAGGGAAGCAGGCTCCTGCTAGCAGAGAGGCTGACGTGGGGCTCCATCTCAGAACCCTGAGATCATGACCTGAGCCGAAGGTAGAGGCTTTAACCCACTGAGCCACTGCCCTCGACCAGAGGTAGCTTTCTAAAATTCAAATTTAGTTATGTAAGGAGAGTTAATAGTCTGTTACTGTGGAATCAGAACTTTTGGGTTCAAATCCCATCTCTGCCTTATGTGATCCTAGGTGAATTCTCCCAGCCTTGGTTTCTACATTTATTAAAAAGGGTAACTACTCAAATTGGGCCCACAGTCTCTTGGAAAGATTGCTGAAAATACCGTGTCTAGTTCCCATCCTGTTCCTGGGTCCCTTGATCTTAGGTTGGGTCAGGAAGTCCATAACTTACGAAAAATGTCTCAGTTGGTTCAGATACCCTTTTATGAGTCTTCTTAAAACATCATGTACTTCATCTTTAGGTTTTTATACTTCTTGTGTCTGATATATGCATACCTGCTTTGTCCAGTTCCTTCAGTACTTGGTTCCAGGCTTGTCCTCTGCTAGGAAGTGTCTGACTTTCTGATTGTGGGTTTCATGCTTCAGGAAGTCCTCTCCAATGCAGTAGTTCAGTGTTATATAACTTTCTCAAGTACACTATCTAAAATATAAGACAAAAGAATTAGTTCTGGATAGCTATTATAAAAGCATAAATTCCTTCATTTCTTGGCATTTTGCAGTTCCTGTTTTATTGATTTGCTGTTTTCTTCTAAGATCCTTGAGAATAAATTTTGTATCCTCATTGTTTTTATTAATCTTAAAATTATATTTATCATAGACCTAAAAGTTATTCTCAAGAAATTTTCTTTACTGAAGTGAAGCATCTTTATAACAAGGTATGCAAAGTGGAGGGTCATGTTGCATGAAGTCTTTGTTTTCTTTGTTCTTTTTCTTAAGATTGTATTTATTTGTCAGAGAGAGAGAGGGTGAGCATACAAGCAGGGGGAGTTTAAGGCCGAGGGAGAAGCAGGCTCTCCACTAAGCAAGGAGCCCGAAACGGGACTCAATCGCAGGACCCTGGGATCATGGTGTGAGCCAAAGGCACATACTTAACCGATTGAACCACCCAGGCGTCTCAAAAGTTTTTGTTTTCTTACTGTATCATTTATTTGGATTCACCTACCTTTCATACTTGTACATTTCAGACTGACTGACCTCCTTGGTTTTCTGTAGTTTAAACTGAAACATAATTTGGTTTATTCCAGTATATGAAGGTCAGGACACTGTGGGATGGAACTGGAAATGAAACCAAGAATATAAAAGATTATGAGCAGATTTGGTTCTGGGTTTTGGATATTTTATGTGTTTTATTTAGTAAATCATTCCTGATTCATTTAGATTTGGATGTGTGGTCATGTTTTGCTCAAGGCATTCAAACTTTGTGCATCTTAGTTTTCCTGTTGGCAAAATGAGATAATAGACTAGATGGTCTCTAAAGTTCTTTCCTGCTCTAAAATTTCTACTATTCCAAGTCGAAATGAATAGCTATTCAAGCTCTTCTAATATTTAGGTGTTGCTATTAATAATAAAATAATAATACTTGGTTTTATTGTTTAATCTCCATTTTATAAATAATTTGTCTCAGGCACACATCAAAAAACTTCGGTATCAACAAAAGTTAATTTCCTTCCCTTGTTACCTCGATTTTCCTGGAGCTGTTCATTATAGTTCTTTCTGATTTGAGTGTAACTTTATTGAAACAGATGCAGGGAGGCTGATTGGTTAGTAGATATAATTCAGATATTCTCATCAAAGAACTTGCCAAATGATTTTTCTCAGTGGACTGCTAATACATGAGAAAAAGCAAAATGTGATGTTAATGTGATAGATTGTTTTGCTCTTGAGTAACATTTAGGTCTTCTTTGTTTTCATTTAAGTGCCAAGGATGACATTGATCTTGATGCCTTGGCTGCAGAAATAGAAGGAGCTGGTGCTGCCAAAGAACAGGAACCTCAAAAGTCAAAGGGGAAAAAGAAAAAGGATAAAAGAAAGCCAGACTTTGAGTAAGTATTTCAAATATATTTGATTTCTATAAGTTTTGGTATGAGATTGACCTATTAAGCTAATTCAGTGCCTTGTAATTAGATTTTAATCCTTTAATCCTTTAATTTTAATCAGATTTTAATCCTTTTCTAGTGAAGATGATATCCTGAAAGAACTGGAAGAATTGTCTTGGGAAGCTCAAGGCATCAAAGGTGACAGAGAAAGTGCTGCAGTAAAGGTGAAAAACAGACCATTGTTACCTATTTTGTGTCGGGAGCTGCTGTTGTAAGCTTTTGAGCAGTGTGAATATGTTTAAAGTTTCTATAAATTCTGATGCCAAAGAGGGAAAGGAAATAATGTGTTTTAAAACCTTTCACAGATTTAAGAACATTTTATTTGGGAATTTAAAGGTATTTTGTAGTATGTTGCCTAGTCATAAAATTGGTACATTGGAGATAGAACGTTTCTCATCTCCAGTGTTCTGTGTTCATTGTTTTTCATTCTTTGAATTTGGATAGCCTCAGATAATGGGAAAGTGATAGGCATGTTTTTTCCTTTCAGTTTCCTCATAGGCTCTGTATGCCATGTGAGAAGGTAATGAATGTGAACTGATGATTAGTACTTCAGAGCACCTGGATTTTGAAATTTACAGTGAATGTCAAATGTGCCTGAGGCCTAGGCTAGCTTCTGGTATTTGGTTGAGTTTTATATTCTTATAGAAAGGACCTTATTTTGAAGTTGTTTTGAGAGTCTTTTCTATGTGTACTTAGTAAAATACGTGATTAAGAAGTCTATTATTTAAAAAAAATAAAATGTAACTTAAAATTTTTAACAATGGAAATTTTTTAGCCAACAGAAAATAATGAAGAAGAATCCATCTCAAAGCAAGATAAAAAAAAGAAAGGACAGAAAGGCAAAAAACAAAGTTTTGATGATAATGATAGTGAAGAATGGGAAGATAAAGATTCAAAATCAAAAAAGACCACAAAGCCAAAAGTGGAAATGTACTCTGGGAGTGATGATGATGATGATCTTAATAAACTTTCTAAAAAAGCTAAAGGGAAAGCTCAGAAATCAAATAAAAAGGGGGATGGATCAGAAGAAGATGAGGATAATAGTAAGAGAGTTAAAGAGCGTTCCAGAGTAAATTCTTCAGGTGAAAGTGGTGATGAATCAGATGAATTTATGCCATCTAGAAAAGGACAGAAAAAAAATCAAAAAAATAAGCCATGTCCTAATGTGGAGAGTGGGAATGAAGACGATGACTCCTCCTTCAAAATTAAGAC
The DNA here is from genome assembly GCF_030435805.1 of Mustela lutreola. Lineage (NCBI taxonomy): Eukaryota > Metazoa > Chordata > Mammalia > Carnivora > Mustelidae > Mustela > Mustela lutreola. The sequence goes on along the minus strand of NC_081298.1, from coordinate 65,551,341 downwards.
AGTGGCCCAAAAGAAGGCAGAAAAGAAAGAACGTGAAAGAAAAAAGCGAGATGAAGAAAAAGCAAAACTGCGGAAGCTGAAAGAAAAAGAAGAGCTAGAGACTGGGAAAAAAGATCAGAGTAAACAACAATCTCAAAAGAAATCTGAAGAAGAAGCTGTAAAATCCAGAGTGACCCTTGATATTGGAGCAATCCCTGCCTCTGAAGAGAAAGGAGAGACTCCTACAGCTGCTGAAGGTTGGTAATATTACCAAGGAAAGGGTTGAAGGCTTGGATTGATAGTCTGAGTTTTGCCCCAGAGTCCTATTGTTTTTTGCCCTTGGTTGTACAGGGACTTAAATTATAAGAAGAAGACTTGTAAAAGTTATATCTAAGTACTTTTGATTTCCATTGTTAAACATTTGTATTGTATAAAATATCTTTAAAATAGTTTGTGTACAGAGTAGGATTTTTTTTTAAGAATTTCACTGTGAAAACAGTTTTGCTGCTGATGAAGACTGGAAGTTGGCTAATGATAAGTTTATTCCTTTTGATATCTCAGTGTCAGGTAATAATTCTTTCTTGTTTCAAGGTTTCTTTTTTTTTTTTTTTTTTTACTTTTATAAATACTTTCCTGTTTTTAAAAACCCAATTCAGTCTATGAAATAGAAAAGTAAAAACATGCTAAAATTAGTTAACATCTTAAGCAACATGAGCCAGGTTTTTATGCCAAAACCAATTAACGAAAAATAAGTTTTCTAGCTAAAATCCTCCTCCTTCAGAAGGAGAATAAAGATCAAGTGATTCACATAGGTTTTTTTTAGACTAGAAAGCTTTTAATGGAAAAATTGACCTACCTTTTTTAACCAAATTTTTATTGTCTGGACATCTTTGAGGAGTAACACCACAAGTAGCTTCATAAACTTTAGCTCTTGGAATATAATGTCTGTTTTTTATTTTGTCCTAATATCCCCTTAAGGTTGGCATCATTCCTATCATCCCCATTTTGTAAAGGCAAAACTAGCTACAGAATTTAGGCAGGAATTCAGATATCATGGATTAAGAGATACATTAAATACAGTGTATTTGGGGCGCCTGGGTGGCTCAGTGGGTTTCAGGTCATGATCTCAGGGTCCTGGGATCGAGTCCCGCATCGGGCTCTCTGCTCAGCAGGGAGCCTGCTTCTCTCTCTCTCTCTCTGCCTGCCTCTCCATCTACTTGTGATTTCTCTCTGTCAAATAAATAAATAAAATCTTAAAAAAAAAATACAGTGTATTTTCTTCCTGCTGTCAGGATCCTCCTGTCTTCTTGGATACTGCAGGACCATTTAGACAACACCAGTATTGTAGGCTTCTAAGGAGGCAGCTGGGTGGTTTGATTATTCTATCCTGGGTACCCCCTTGATAGACCTTACCTTGCTGCTGGCATCAGCCTTGGCCCAATATGGTCTTTGAATTCTGGGGTTTGCATATAACTGCTTTAGGAAACAACTTTTTTATTTTTTTTTAAGATTTTACTTATCTGACAGAGTGTACGTAAGCAGGAGCAGCAGCAGAAGGAGAGGGAGAAGCCAAATCCCTGCAGAAGAGGGGGAGCCCAATGTGGGACTTGATCCCAGCACCCTGGGATCATGACCTGACCTGCTTAACCATCTGAGCCACCCAGGTATCCAGGAAACAACTTTTAAAAAACACTTTGCCTCTATTCTTTTTTGGTAGATGACAATGAAGGAGACAAAAAGAAAAAAGATAAGAAGAAAAAAAAAGGAGAAAAGGAAGAAAAAGAGAAAGAGAAGAAAAAAGGACCTAGCAAAGCCACAGTAAAAGCTATGCAAGAAGCTCTGGCTAAGCTTAAAGAAGAAGAAGAACGACAGAAGAGAGAAGAGGAGGAACGCATAAAGCGGCTTGAAGAGTTAGAAGCTAAGCGTAAAGAAGAGGTATGTTTTCATGAAGTTTTGTATAACTTCAAGTCTCTGGTCTGTAAGATATTGTTAACCTTTTAATTCTAAGTGTCATAGTTGTAATTCAGTTATGTTATTATTCTGATACAAACAAAATGAAGCAATCCAGAAAATCTTACCTTTTTTTCCTCAGATGCAGAAATTGGTTACTATCCTTGCCGATACTTAGTCTACTTCCTGATATTAATACTTACGATGTACAACCATTAAAATATTCATTTGGGTATTCCTAATGTAATACTTTACATGTATCTTAAGAGCTTTATATTTGAGTTTGGGTTCTTTTCATTTAAATTTTATAATTATGCCAATATAATTTTTGTCTTATTTATGTACTCTTATGCAGGAAAGACTAGAACAAGAAAAGAGAGAAAGGAAAAAGCAAAAAGAGAAAGAAAGAAAAGAACGCCTAAAAAAAGAGGGGAAACTTTTAACTAAATCCCAGAGAGAAGCCAGAGCCAGAGCTGAGGCTACCCTTAAACTTCTACAAGCTCAGGGTAAGTAGTATTTTTAATTAACTGAATAGTCTAGAAGCTTCTGGCATACAGCTATAGGTCTGTGATGGAAAAGGGAATTGAATTAAGTCAGAAAAGAAAATGCTGTGGAAAAAGTCAAATAATAATTAATAGGGATACCGGGCTGGTTCAGTTGGTAGAACATGCAACTCAGTCTCAGGATCATGAGTTAAAGCCCCACACTAGGTGTAGGGCTTACTTTTTAAAAAAATAAATTAAAAAATAAAGAATAGGTTAGATAAATAGATTATTCTGGGAAATGACTTCTGTAAAATGTACTCTAAACATACTGTTTTACTTGTATTTTGCTTTAGTATGTATCTTTAACAAATACTTCTTAATGCTAAGTAGAGTTTGTATTATATAAACATAATTCCTTGACAGCATTTGGCTTTCTTATGTTTAATTTTTCCCATTATCTGTAAAATGTTTTTAATAATTGATTTGTTCAAACCAGGATCCAAATTAGGTCCACACATTGCATTTGGTTGATATATCTGGCTCTCACTGATACCACTACCTATTCTTGTTTTTGGCATACCCTTTATTAGTCACAGATACTGGATTATTCTTAAAAATTTCTCATATTCTGGATTTATATGATGCCGTTTTCCTGGTGTCAGCTAATAGACATTCTGTTCCTTATAATTTCTTAGATATAGCAGCTTGACTTCTTCCAAGTGGTGGTGTGTATTTCATATTGCCTCATGTCAGGAGGCATGTGATCTGGTTGTCTCACTTCTAGTGGTGTCAGTATTGATCATTGGGTTTAGGTATTGGCACCTCTGTCTATTATATAAGTACTCCACTGACTTTTTCTAATAATAACTTAATATTCAGCCTAATAATTTAATGTCCAGCTGGTGATCGTTGCAGAGTTTTGATATTCTGTCATTTCTTCTACACTTATTAGCATTCTTTTAAAGAAAAGCTTTCCCTGAAATGTAATTCATGCAGAAAAGCTAGAATAAATGCTTAATTCTTATACTTCATTAATTTTCAGAATAATAAATTAGTGTCTTAGCAACTTCAGAGGTGATCAATGAGTGTAATTTTGTTTTTTGGATGTATATCATTTTCTGCTATTGGGGTTTTATGTAATTACATGGTTTTATCTCATAAAGTCATTCATGTTTTTGTAATTACATGGTTTTATCTCATAAAGTCATTCATGTTTTTGTATTTAAATTGTTCCATCTTGACGCCTGGGTGGCTCAGTTGGTTAAGCAGCTGCCTTCGGCTCAGGTCATGATCCCGGCGTCCTGGGATCGAGTCCCATATCGGGCTCCTTGCTCCGCAGGGAGCCTGCGTTTCCGTCTGACTCTGCCTTCCACTCTGTCTGCCTGTGCTCGCTCTCACTCGCTCTCTCTGACAAATAAATAAAATCTTTAAAAAAAAATAAAATAAAATAAAAAATAAATTGTTCCATCTTTGGCCAGCCCGAGCTCATTCAGGTTGGTTCCTTTGAGTTTTCCTACAAGACTACAGTATTCTTAGACCTCTTCCTTGCTTTCCAATACAAGTTATCTAAGTAAAGTTTTATGGAATAGTTTGACTTGCACTTCTGAGGTTAGATGAGAAAAAAAATTTTTTTAAGATTTTATTTCAGAGAGCAAGTGCAATCATGAGGGGGAGAGTGGAGGGAGAAGCAGACCCCGCACTAAGCAGAGAGCCTGATGATAGACTCGATCCCAGGACCCTAGAATCATGACCTGAATCGAAGGCAGGCATTTAACCGACTGAGCTAACCCATGAGTCCAGGAGGAAGTCTTACTGAAAATTAGAAAGTATCTTGAATTTGGAAAAAAAATCAAAAAGGAAAGTACAACATATTAAAGCTTGTGGGATGTAGCTAAAGCAATGCTCAGAGGGGAATTTGTAGTAGTAAATGCTTGCTTTAGAAAAAAAAAGGTCAAATCGATAGTCTAAGCTTCCCATCTTAAACTAAAAAAATAAGAGAGCAAAGTAAGCAAAAAGAAGAAAGTATAGAAAACAGTGCAGTATAAAACAAGACTAATAGAGAATCATTGAAACCAGAAGTTAGTACCTTGAAAATATCAATAAAATTTGATGAACTAGACCAGCTAACAAAGAAAGGAGACAAGGCACATATTACCGATACTGGGAGGAAAGAATGGGGAGGAATAACATCATTACAGATATTAAAATGGTAAGGCAGTACTGTGAACAATTCTATGCTAATAGATTCAAAAGCTTAGATAAAATAGGGCTATTCCTTAAAAGATATAAACTATCAAAACACATAAACATTTTCCTGGGAATGAAGGCTGGCTCAGTTTTGAGAATGAGTAAATATATTTAAAGAAGAAAAAGTACATCATCTTATGGATATAGAAAAGTCATTTAACAGAATTCAGCATCCATGTATGATAGAAATTCACAAACTGGAAATAGAAAAGCCCCTTATTTGCTAAAGAGAGCTACATAGAAATATTCAACCATTGCACTTAATGATGAATTATAGATGTTAAATCTTAATATTGTAATTACAACAAGGTGTCCACTCTTACACAATCATTCCATGTTGTACTGAACATCCTAGTGTGGGCAATTAGAAAAAAAAAAAAAGTTAAAGACATACAGATTGGAAAAAGTAAAACTCTATTCACAGATGATAGCTGCCTACATAGAGAATACCATGGAATCTAGAACTAAAAAAACCCCACAAAATGCTACAACTAATAATTAACAAGGTTATAGATAGGGCCAGTATGCAAATATCAATTGTATATCTGTATGCTAGTAGTTAACAGCTGAAAATCTAAACAGTATTATTTGTAGTAGCACCCCCAAAGTAAATTGAAATTCTTCAATATAATTCTAGTATTTGTGGGATCTATATGCTGAAAACTATAAAAACATGAAAATAAGGAGAAATGTTGCATTCACAATTGGAAAACTTGATACTGTTAAGATTATCGGTTCTCCAAAATGACCTTTAGAATCAGTGCAATCACAGTCAAACTTGCAGCAGGATATTTTGTGAACGTATGAAAAGGTGAAGGAGTTAGAATGGCCAAAATATTGTTGGAAATAATATACTTGGAGTACTCAAATGTCTGATTTCAACATTTACTATTAACCCGTGTTAATCAGTACAGGGTGATACTGGCAAAAGCAGCAATAAAGACAGATTAATAGAATTGTCTGTGTACGGTCAGCTTTGGGGAAAAGGCAGTTTAGTATGTAAAATACAGTGTTAGCAACAACTGTTGCTGGAACAGTTGGGTGTCTAGATGCAAAAACAAAAACCCAAAAGCCTAGTCCTAAATCTCACACATTATATAAAAATTAACTCAAAAGGATCGTAAATCTGAATCTGCAATACAACTACAAAACTTTAGGGGGGAAATAGTAGAAAATCTTTCTGACCTTGTGTTAGTGCTTAGTTTAACTTAAAAAGCATAATTCATAAAAGGAACGTATTTGGGGAAGTCCAGTTAAAAATTGCTCTGCAGAAGACATCACTGAGAGTCAATTCAAAGACAATACCTGAAAACCACATATCTGACAAGGATTAATATGCACAATATGTGAAGCTAACTCAGTATTCAACAATAAGAAGAGCAACAGCTGTATTTAAAAATGGGCAAAAGACTTAATGAGACGCCTGGGTGGCTCAGTTGGTTGAGCAGCTGCTTTCGGCTCAGGTCATATCCCAGTGTCCTGGGATCGAGTCCCACATCGGGCTCCTTGCTCGGCAGGGAGCCTTCTTCTCCCTCTGACTCTGCCTGCCTCTCTGCCTGCGTGTGCTCACTCTCTCTCTCTCTCTCTCTCTGACAAATAAATAAATAAAATCTTTAAAAAAAAAAAAAAAAAAGACTTGAACAGAACTATAGGCAGTGAAAAGAATGTTTAACATTAGTCATTAGGGAAATTCAAATTAAGACCACAGATATCATTATATATTTATTGAAATACATAAATTTTGAAAACTTACTTTTTCTGGCAAGTATGCAGAACAGTTGGAACTCATCTACCTTACTGGTTGAAATGCAAAACTGTAAAGTCAATTTGGAAAACAGTTGGGAGTTTCTTATAAAATTAAATACGTATTTATCTAATGTCCCATCATTCCTGCTCCAAAATACTTACCCCAGAGAAATGTTCACACAGAAACCTGCATATATATGTTTGTAGGAGCTTTATCCATAATTGTCAAAAACTGGAAATATATGTTTGTAGGAGCTTTATCCATAATTGTCAAAAACTGGAAAAAACTCAAATCATCTTCAGTTGTCTACAGAATAATGAAACTATAGTATATTCGTGCAATGGAATGCAGTAGAAAGAACTGAAGTATTAGTACATACAACAGTTAGTACATATAACAATGAGGATGACTCTAAAATCTTTTATGATGACAACAGCCCAGACTATAAAGTTTCATTTCTGTGACATTTTGGAAAAAACAAATCTTTTGAGATAGAAAACAGATCAGTGGTTGGCAGGGGCAAAGGATGTAAGTAGGGTTTGATTACATAGAACAGCACAGGATGATAGGATTGTTCTGCATCTTCACTGTGTTTAATAACTCTGCACATTTTTCAAAAGTCCCAGAACTGGACACTAAGAAAGTAGTACTTTAGTTTATGTAAATTTTCAAACTCCTTATGTAAAAATGAGATTTTTCCATGAATGTATATATTTCTGAGGTGAATAATATATCTTTTTATTATTATTATTATTTGTCAGAGATAGAGCGCGTATGAGCACAAGCATGAAAAGTGGCAGGCAGAGGGAGAAGCAGAGTCCCCTGATGTGTGACTCGATTCCAGGACCCTGGGATCATGCCCTAAGCCGAGGGCAGACTCTTAAGTGACTGAGCCACCCAGACTTCCCTGAAATGTTATCTTTTTAAGTAGCATTTCTGAGATACACAAATAGCATAAATCTGAAGTTTTCATTTTTATCCCTTAGGTGTTGAAGTGCCATCAAAAGACTCTTTGCCAAAGAAGAGGCCAATTTATGAAGATAAAAAGAAGAAAAAAACATTACAGCAGCTAGAAAATAAAGAAGGTTTGTATACAAAGTGACCTGTGATTTAAAAATAATTTTGTTTGCCTTTTTCCTATAATCTTCAAAACAGTATCTTTTAAAAAGAAACCACAAATATTGAAACTTATTTCCTGTACTTTGTTTCTTATTATTGTTAACCATTCTCAACTGATTTCAATGACAGGTTAATGGAAAAGTGCTTTTGTTTGAAAAATCTAAATCTTCCCCCAAACAGCTATTCCTAACTATCATATTTTTCTTTGTTTCCTTCTCAACCTTTTGTGATTTCACATTATTCCTGGAGCAGACTATTTCCTGTAAAATATATGACTAATATTTAAACATTTTCTAAACTTGCTAAAGAATTTTGGTTTGTATTCCTGGTTTTCATTCAGTTCTTAACAGTATCCCAACAGAAATAATGCACTGAAAAAGTATTGTTAACTTAGTTGCTGCCCTTTTTTCAGTATCTGAACCAATAGAATTAAGCACTGCTGTGGAAGATGTAGAACAAGGAGTTCCAGAAAAGGAAGAGACACCACCTCCTGTTGAACAAGGCCAGTAGCACTGACTAATTGCTTCCTATTAAATAGCACTGATGTGTCAGAAGTTGTCTTCATTATCATTAATTTGGGGAAAACAAATATCTGGCAGGATGGTATTCTTCATACTTTTCTCTAAACCATTTCTTTCCATTTCCATTTTGAAAAAGTTTAGGGGTGCCTGGGAAGCTCATTTGTTTGAATATCTGACTCTTGGTCATGGCTCAGGTCTTGATCTCATGGTTATGAGTTTGAGCCCCTGTGAGTTTAAACTCCAAACTGGGCTCCGCTTTAAAAAAAAAAATTGTAGGAGTGAGACTCGAAATTCATTTTCAGTAGTACCAGTAAAATGTAGAGAGTGGAGAGTTTTTTTATTTTATTTTATTTTATTATGTTTTCATTTGTGAATCAGAAATCTTAGGTGATACCAAGAAGACCTGAAGTTCCTTTGGAAGGATTTTAATGACAACTTTTTAAGAGTACTCTAAAAATTGGCATCTTTAAACCTTCTTACAAGACAGCTTCTATTTACTAAATCAGCAAGAGGATTCATTTTATTAATTATGTGTATGTGTGTTTTGAGGTTGAAGAAAGTCTTGGCTTTTTTTTTTTTTTTTTTTTAAGATAAACATTGTTTTAATTCATTAGACCTAGATATTGATAGGCGAGCGAGAGTATCAAGATTCACCCACAGTGGTGAAAAATATCATTGATAGTTCCTGTCCTTCTTTCTCCCCCTGTCTTCTTAGTATAAAAGGATCATTTACCTGACACAACTCAGCATGATGACACTGGAGAAATTGAGGTTGATAGGCTTAATGGCAGTCCATTATTTTAGGTGACATATGTAGCAGTAGAAAGAATTGCTAATTTAGAAGGATATTTTGGGTATATGTACCTGACTCATTTCCTCTTTCTCAAGATGTTCCAAACATCTTGGCAAATAGTAATTATTACAGGGAAGCAAATACTGCTTGTCCCACTTGTATTTGAGAGTAGTTTTGCCTTATTGGATTTCAGTAAAAAAAAAAGTTGTTGAGAATATTCTTAATATTAATAATAAGTCTTAATATTCAGAATTATACTTTTCTGATGTTTTTGGATTGTCAGCAAATATTCTTTTGTTTTTTTTATTTTTTAAAGATTTTATTTATTTATTTGATAGAGATCCCAGGTAGTCAGAGAGGCAGGCAGAGACAGAGGAGGAAGCAGGTTCCCCACCGAGCAGAAAGCCCAGTGCGGGGCTCGATCCCAGAACCCTGAGATCACGACCTGAGCTGAAGTCAGAGGCTTTAACCCAGAGCCACCCAGGCACCCCTCTTTTCTTACTTTCAACTGGAATAGAGGTATAGCTTTGTACCTACAACTATGATTTTTAGTAGTATTTGTATGTAGCTGTACAAGTTAAAGCAATAAAATAAGTAGTAAATTCTTAGGTATGACATACAAGTTTGAAAGATCAAAATGAAGATACAGTAAGTAAGCCTCTCTTGTTTGTGGAGGATATGTTTTGAGAACCCCAGTGGATGCCTGAAACTGCAGGTAGTACTGAACTCTGTTTTCTCCTATACAGCTGAGAGAGAGTTTAACTTAAAAATTAGGCACAGCAAGAGAAGAACAGCAGTAAGTAATAATGAATATTTAGAACAATATACTGTAATAAGTTATGTGCATGTAAGGTCTCTCTTTTAAAATATCTTCCTGTACTATACTCATTCTTCTTGCGATGGTGGGAGATGATAAGTGCCCATGTGACTAGATGAAGTGAGATGAATGATGTAGACACTGTGATGTAATGTTAGAATACCATCGGCCTTCTGACCATACATTAGAAGGAGGGATGGAGGTTCATTTGCTTCCAGACCACAGTTCTCTGTGGGTGACAAAATGCAGAAGGCAACACTGTAGATAAGGTTGGGGGGAGGGGGGAACTATTGTGAAATTTCATTTTTCTACAAGAACTGAGTGCAGTCATCATCTACCCTTTTCAAAATCCAATAACATTTCACTGAGTTTCTAATATTTTAATTATGTCAAATATGAAGTCTGGTTTAAGTTTAATTTGGTCTATTCAAAATACTAGGAAACTGTGAAGCATTTCGTAATACTAAATTATAACATGTAGCTATGTTGAGAAAGTAGTTCCAAAGATGATGAAATTGTATATTGCATAATTAAAATATTTTTTTAATGGCAGCAAAATTTTCGACTTTTCCTAAAAGCAAGTCCCTATTTCTGGGTGATATCTATGTCTTTAACAAAAACCTTTATTTATAGAAGAGGAAGAAGAAACTGAAGATGCTGGATTGGATGATTGGGAAGCTATGGCCAGTGATGAAGAGAGAGAAAAAGGTGAATAACTTATAAGTACAAGTTGACAAATCTAATGGTTATTAGAGGTGTATATATTTATAGAAATAGTCTTCTGATTATGAAATCCATATGAACATTTCTGGGAATAAAAACCAGTCTCAGATCTTTCCATTGCCTTGGTTTCTAAATCCTCATGTGGATCCTCATTTAATCCTCATTTATGAATAAATGGTTTTTCAAAGGCACCTAGGATTTAAAATAACATTTTTTCAGAGTGATATTGTAAATGGGGTTAGGTTATTAAAGCTAGCCTACCAAAAAAACACTTTAACTTGAAATATAATACAGAGGTAATACAAGCAATTAGAACCTAATAAATAATTTTCCTTTGTCATTACTTTCTGTCCTGTGTTATAAAAATCTGCTCTCTTTGGTTTTAATTTCCTGGGGGGGTGAGATGGATATTTAGTTTTTCAGGGGTTTTTTCCTAATACATTTTCCTTCTTATGTTTTCATTTTAGTTCTAGTTAACACACAGTGTTATATTAGTTTCAGGTGTATGACATAGTGATTCAACAATTCCATATATTACCTGGTGCTCATCAGGACATGTATACTCCTTAATTCCCATCACCTCTTTAACCCTTGCCCCCCTCGTCAGGCCCTGCCCCAAACCTCTCCTCTCCTCTGGTAACCATCAATTTGTTCTCTGTAGGTAGAGTTTGTTTATTAGTTTGTCTCTTTTTCTTTTCTTGCCCTTTGCTCATTTGTTTTGTTTCTTAAATTCTATATGAGTGAAATAATATATTTGTCTTTCTCTAACATGTTTCACTTAGCATTATATTCTCTAGCTCTGTCCATGTCATTGCAAGTGACAAGATTTCATTCTTTTCAGGGCTGAATAATACTCCATTGTATATATACACTGCATCTTCTTTGTCCGTTCATATGTCAGTGGGCACTTGAGCTGCTTCTTTATCTTGGTTATTATAAATAATGCTTCCATAAACAAAGGGTTGCATGTAATCCTTTGAATTAGTGTTTTTGTAGTTTTTGGGTAAATACCTGGTAGTGTGATTACTGGATCGTAAGGTAGTTCTATTTTTAATTTTTTGAGGAGCTTCTATACTGTTTTCCACAGTGGCTGTACCAGTTTGCATTCCCAACAGCAGCACAAGAGGATTCCTTTTTCTCCACATCCTTGCCAACACTGAACACATGTTTTTAAAACTAAGTTTTTTGTTAAGCATTGCTTCCACCAAATTCACAAGTTTTGTTGTTTTTTTAATTTCCATTTTAACATATTTCACCTGATTGCTTAAAGTGTAGTTCTTAATTTATAAAAGTGGGATTTTCTAATTATTTTCTTGTTACTTCATTGAGATCAGAGAACATACATGGTTCTCTCTTTTGAAATATGTTGAGACTTAATTTACAACCCGGCATATGGTTGATTACTGTTTTTAATATGTGATTGGAAGAAATTTATATTCCGCAGTAGTTGTGTGCCTTGTTCTCTGTAGAGTTAACCCTTGAACAACATGGGTTTAAACTACAGGAGTCTACATGTGGATTTTTTTTCGATATAGTGCTGTACATGTATTTTCCTTAAGATTTTCTTCATAACATTTGTATTTATCTGGTTTAGTTTATTCTAAGATATGGTATGTAGTACACATAAAAACATGGGTCAGTCAACTCTTCATGTTATTACCAAGGTTTATGGTCAATATAGTAGGCTGTTGGTAAAGTTTTCGAGGAGTCAAAAGTTATACGTGGGTTTCCGACTGCATGGGGGCATTGACTTCCCTAATCCCTTTGTTGTTCAAGGGTAAGCTGTTTGATCACATTTGCTCATCATCTTGTTCAAGTCTTTTTTATTCTGAGATTTTTTTCTGGACTACCTTTCTCTCTTACTGAGAATGGTGGTTAAAATCTGCTGTGATTATAGATTGTCTGTTTTTCCCTGTGTTCTAATTTTTTTATATATATTTTAGTTGTATTATTAGGTGTACACACTCATATTTTTTGATGAATTGACTCACTGATTGATAATTCTGTTTTTTATTTATATTTTTAAAATTTATTTCTAACTTGCTTTTTGCCTTAAAGCATACTTTATCCGATATTGACGTAGCAACATAGCTTTGATTTTCATGATCTTTTTCTAATTTTAACTCTCTCTCTCCTTGATTAGCACATAATTGGGATTTTTATTAATTAAAAATTTTTTTTTAAGATTTTATTTATTTATTTGACACAGAGAGAGAAATCACAGGCAAAGGGAGAGGGAGAAGCAGGTGCTCCATAAAGCAGGGAGCCAGGTATGAGACTCAGTCCAGAATGTTGGGATCATGACCTGAGCCAAAGGCAGATGCTTAAGTGTCTGAGGCACCCCCTAGTTGAGATTTTTAAATCCAGTTTGTCAATCTTTATATTTTACCTAGACGATTTAGCTCAATACATTTAACCCTTTATGTAATTAATGAAGAGTATTTGTTATCTTGTTTAGTCCTTACTGGTTCTGTTTCTTTTTTTTACTTTTTTACTATGTTTGGGATTGTTGTTTTGTTTAAAATTTTATTTATTTGATAGGGAAGAGAGCAAGAGAAAGCACAAGCAGGAGGGACAGCAGAGGAAGAGGGAGAAGCAGGGTTTCCACTGAGCAGGGAGTCCAATGCAGGACTAGATTCCAGGACCCTGGGATCATGACCTGAGCTGTAACTGACTGAGCCACTCAGGCACCCCTTATTTATTTATTTTTTTTAATTCCATATTTTCCTCCTTCCATGAGCTTGGAAGTTATATACTTTTTCACTAATTTTTTTTTTTTAATTACTCTAGAGACTTTAAAAATAGGTCTTTGAACTATCACTGTCTAATGTTATACTCGTTCCAGACTGCAAAGACCATAGACTACATGAACAAATTTATCCAGTTCTCAGTTCATTATTCCCATTTATATTAGTTCCTGTTCTAATATCCCATCATAGCTTAAGTTTACTCATATTGTCAGCTCTTTGTTGTAATTCATTTCATTCTGCATCTCTGATCTTCCATTTGAGGTCATTTCTTTTTGCCTGAAAAAATACCTTTTAGAATTTCCTTTAGTATAATTCTGTTAGTGAGGCATTCCATTTTTGCTTTTCTAAAAATACCTTTATCTCAAAAAAAAAAAAAAAAAACCTTTATCTCTTTATTCTTGAAGGGCATTTTACTGAGTGAAGAATTCTTTGTTGAAATTCTTTTTAACATTTTGAAGATATTATTCCCTTGTGTTAGCTTTCATTGTTTCTGTTGAGAAGTCAGATATCAATCTAAAGTTTCCATGTGCTTTTGGTTTTCAGCAGTAATGATGTGGCCAGGGTTGAGCTTATTGTTGTTGTTGTTGTTCATTTGGCCTATAGAGCTTTATCAATGTATGATTTTATATTTTTATGAATTTACAGTATTATGAGCTATTATTTCACCTCAGGGATTCTAGTTGCACCTATGATATGCCTTCTTATTATATCAGTGTAGCATGTCTTTTCACGTTTTCCATCTAATTGAGTCTCCATGGCCCATTCTAGATTGTTTTTCTGATCTGTGTTCTGGTTCACCAATTTTCTCTTCAGCTGTTTCTACTTGCCTGTTAAGCCCATCTTTTGAGTTCTTAGTTCTGTCTCCAGTATTTTCTAGTTTTAGATGCTCCGTTTAACTGGGTTTTTTTGGTAAGTTTTTACTTTATAAACTTTTAAATCTTTTGCTCCCTAGATGTTAGAAACATAGTCATTTTTCAACTTTTTAAATAGATTTACTTATTTATTTTAGACAGTGTAAGGGGGGAGGTGCAGAGAGAAAATCTTAAGCATACTCCACCAGAGCAGAGCCCGACTTGGAGCTTGGTCTCATGACCCTGAGATCATAACCTGAGCCAAAACCAACTGTTGGATGCTCAACCGACTGAGCCAGCCAGGCATCCCTTAGTTTGGGGGCTTGCTGGCTTCCATCATGTGCATTGTTTTTTTACATGGCTTGTTATTTTCATATATTGTGCTGGATAGTATACTTGTAAAACTTAAGGAATAATTTGACATCAGGGATTGTGTTTTTCTTTCTCCAGAGAGAATTTATGTGTATATCCACCAGGAATCTGAATGAACTAACAATATAGAATCATTTTATTCTAGATTTAGAATTGATAGAATCTGGAGGTGATTGACCAATAATGGGGAGGTCCTCTTTATTTCCTATTCATTCTAATTGCTAGTGTTCAGTTCTTTGGGACTTCATTCCACAATAACAGTATTATGCAATGTCTATTCCCCTTACCCCCTTGACTCTTTTTAATAGACCCAGTGCCTGGACTCCTAAACACTGCTTAGCCTTTAAGATGCCTTCTTCAGAAACAGCAAATGACCATTGCTTCTCAGTCTTTGGGCTAAGATCAAGTGCAGAATTGGCAAATGACCCCAAGGGAAAGAAATTCTATGTGTTGTGTTCCCCTCCCTTAGTTCTTGTTCTGCCTAACAGTGTGGTTCAGTCACATACTAAGTTTTTACTGTTAAATGACAATCTTCATTGTAGCAAATATGTGACCAACACTTTGCATTTATGAAAATAATTAGCATTCATGATGTTTTTATAATGTTAATGCCATACTTAGTGCACCCTTAGTAGTATTTTCCCTTTAAGGTCTTACAACATTGATGAAAATCTCCATTTTTAATCTCCAAATTTGTTTTTCCTGAAAGAAGAAAACACGATACATATAGAAGTTAAAGAAAACCCTGAGGAGGAGGAGGAAGAGGAGGAGGAAGAGAGTGAAGAAGATGAGAGTGAAGAGGAAGAGGAAGAGGAGGGAGAAAGTGAAGGCAGTGAAGGTGATGAAGAGGATGAAAAGGTGTCAGATGAAAAGGATGCCGGGAAAATGTTAGATAAAAAACCAAGTAAAGAAATGAGTTCAGAATCTGAATTTGACTCTGATGATGATCGTACTAAAGAAGAAAGAGCTTATGACAAAGCCAAACGGAGGATTGAGGTATTTATTTTCCCTTTCTCTTTATTCCTTCACCCTCCACTTCTCATCTGGGATCATTAGAACTGTTCTCTGATCTAAGGACAATGTGGGTACTGGCATAAGAACAAATAATGCAGATGATGAAACAACTAAAAGTCCAAAAAATCTTTATATTTCTGATATACTGATAAGTCATAGATGCTAAAGCAATTCAATGGGAAAAGGATAGCTTTTCAACCAACGAGGCTAGTTAAATTAATAAAAAGGGAGTTTAGTCTCTGACCCCAAATCATATGTATAAGTTATCTTAAAACAGATCAGATAGAGCTAAAGATGTAAGAAACTGAAGGTATAAATTTAGGAAAAAAACAGGACAAAATATTCATGACCTTGGGTTGAACATTGGGCCTTTAACATTGACCTAACCTAAGGACCTTATTCCCTTAACCTAAGTCAGAATGGTATACTGCTTCATTGTTTCTATTTGTTTTCTCAGAATTTTGATGTGCTCCTTAAATGATGGTTTAAGGGTGTGCAGAGATATTCTGAAAATATACCCTGTAGTCATAAACACTAGTTAAACTAGTGTTTGCCTTGTGTATTTTAAGTTAGTCACTATGAGGCATCTGATGACTTTAGGTATTGAAATTTGATGGGTTAATGAGGCATCTTTTGATTTAGCAAAGTGTGCATACCTAGTGAGCTTACTACATTTTTCCTATTTAATGTAGTAGACTTGAGAGTTTTCTTTAATTATGTCAGCTTAGTATAAATAATATACTAAAAACTGGTTTGCTTAAGGATGTTAAAGTATTTTAAGCTAAAAACAATTTTAGCTTTCTTTTTTAAAAATTATTTTCATTTGTACTTCTGATTTTTCAGTTTTTTTTCTTTTCTTTTTTTCCTTTTTTTTTTTTTTTCCTTTCTGATAACCTATGTATTAGTGGTTGCCTCACCCTTCTGTAAAGTCTATTAAAGGGATACATTTTCTGAATTTCTAAAGGACTAAGAAAATCTGTTGTTGTAAGTTGGGATTTCTCACCTCTGCCAGGGTCGACATCTTTAGGCTGTATAATTTTGTTGTGGGGGACAGTCGTCTTCATTTAGGATGGTAAGCAGTATCCCTGCCCTCCACCCACTAAATACCAGTGGCATTCTCCTCCCTTCTTCCCCATTGTAACTGCTGCTTCCCACAGCACCTACTCTGGCCAACTCCCTTGCTCTGTACCAGTGTGTGAGAGACAGTTGTAATGTGTTTGGTGATTTAAAGACAATGGGTATAAAGCAGAAAGAAGTTTCCCCATTATTTCACTTCCTAGGCTTGTGCATAGTTCTGTACATGAGCTTCAAGGGTTTTTTTGTGTGTGTTTTTTTTTAAAGATTTTATTATTTATTTATTTGACAGAGATCACAAGTAGGCAGAGAGGCAGGCAGAGATGGGGGTGGAAGCAGGCTCCCTGCCAAGCAGAGAGCCCAATGTGGGGCTCAGCCGCAGGATATGGAGACCACCACCTGAGCCAAAGGCAGCGGCCCAACCCACTGAGCCACCCAGGCGCGCCCCAGCTTCAAGTTTTTAAAAATGTTTAATTAAAACAGATAATATATTTTGTGTATATATATATGTATATATACATATGTGTGTATATATATGTGTATATATATATATATATATATATATTTTTTTTTTTTTTTTAAGGATTTTATTTATTTGTCATAGAGAAGGGGAGAGTACAAGCAGGGGAAGCAGCAGGCAGAGGGAGAAGCAAGCTCCCTGTTGAGTAAGAAGCCCAGTGTGGGACTTGATCCCAGGATCATGGCATCATGACCTGAGCTAAAGGCAGATGCTCAGCTGACTGAGCCACCCATGCTTCCCAGTATATATATATTTTTCACATAACAGTATGCTTTGGACCTCTACATCCAGCAAATTTTTAAGCAGCTTGTTGGGATATGATTTACATATTAAAGAATTGATCCAGTCCAGAGACATTTTGTAAATTTGTAGAGTTGTGCATCACAACTCAACTTTAAAGTATTTTCATCATCCCAAAAAGATTTCTTATAACAATTTGCAGACATTCCCTATTTCTAGCCCCACATATATAGCAGTCCCCCCCGCCCTCCTAGTCCCACCATCCACAGTTCTGCTTTCTATGGTTTCAGTTACCTGTGGTCAACTGCAGTCTGGAAGCAGGTGATCCTTCTTTTCTTGGATTGTCAGAAGGGCAGTAGTAGCCTAACACTACTCTATTCACTGAACTTCATCTCATTACGTAGGCATTTTATAATCTCACATCATCACAAAAAGAAGGGGGTGAGTACAGTAAAATAAGATACTTTGAGATCACATTCACAACTTTTTTGCAGTATAGTCTTAACATTGTTTAATTTTATTACTAGGTATTGTTAATCTTTCAGTGCGCCTGATTTATCACTTTAATTTTTTTTTTTTAGGAGAGTGGGGCAGAGGGAGATTGAGAGTCTTAAGCAGGTTCCATGCTTGGGGTGCCTGGGTGGCTGAATTGTTAAGCATCTGCCTTTGGCTCAGGTCATGATCCCAGAGTCCTAAGATCGAGCCTCGCATCTGGCTCCCTGCCCAGTGGGAAGCCTGTTTGTTCCTCTCCCACTCCCCCTGCATGTGTTCCTTCTCTCTCTGTGTCTCTCTGTCAAATAAATAAATAAAATCTTTAAAAAGAAAAAAAAAAGCAGGTTCCATGCCCAGCACAGAGCCTGATGGAGGGCTTCTCAAAATCCTGAGATCATAAACTGAGCTGAAATCAAGAGTTGGACACTTAACTGAACCACCCAGGCACCCCTAAATTTAACTGTATCTTAGATACGTGTAGGAGAAAGCATAAATATTGGTTTCAGGCATCCACTAAGGGGATTAGAATTTATCATCCCTGCATAAGGAGGGGACTGCTGTAAATTTCAAACATATAATACTTGGTCTTTTATGTTTAGCTTATTTCACTTAGTCTCTTTGTGTGGTGACTTTATCAGAATTTATACTTATACAAGAATTCTGTACAGTATACTTATACAACAAAATTCAGATATTGTTGTATAAGTATACTGTATTTTGTTTTATATTCCCTAGAGAACATTTGAGTTGTTTCCAGTTTGGGGCTATTACAGATGGTACTACTATATACATTTGCATATAAGCCTTTGTATGGAAATGTGTTTTCATTTTTTTTTTTTTTAATATATTCCTAAGAGTGAGATTGCTGGATCATATGGTAAATTTGTGTCTAACTTTTTCAGAAACTGCTGAACTATTTTCCAGAGTGACTGTGCAATTATAGATTCCCACCAGTTGAGGGTTCTGATAGTTTTTCCACATCCTAATACTTGTATTAACATCTGTGTTTTCAGTTACAGTCATTCTCAGAAATATGAGTATTTAGTTTTGGACTTTCAGTTCTGTTTCGTCATCTGTATTTTCTGCTCTTATGCCAGTACCACACTGTCTTGATTATTATAGCTTTAATGTAGGTTTTGAGGTAGGGAAATAGAAGTCCTACAATGTTGTTATTCCTTTTCAGGTTTGTTATGGCTCTTCCAGGTCACTTGCTTTTCCATATAAATATTATGGTCATCTTGAAAGTTTCTGCAAAAAGCTTGCTTAGATTTAAATGGAGATTATGTTGAATCTTTAGATCAATTTTAAGGAGAATTATCTATTTTAATAGTATTGATTCTTGAAGTCTCTGGAAATAGGCTGATTCTCCATTCATTTGGATCTTTTACAGTTTCTTCTAGTAGTATCTTATAGTTTTCACATTTTAAGATACGTAATTCTTTTGTTAAATTTATTATTAGGTATTTTATTGTTTTTTATACTGTTGAAAATGGGTTCACAATTTTTAAAATTTTTTTCATTTCTAGTATAAAGAAATACAATTGAGTTTTATAGATCTCATGTCCTGTAACTTTATTGAAATATTTTTATTCTCATAATTTTTTATGGATTCCTTAGAATTTCCTATAATCAGTGTGTCATGTTCTCTATCAAAGACAGTTGTAATTCTTTCCAGTCTCATTGCTGCTTATTTCCTTTTATTTTTATTTTTGCCTGATTTCCCTGTTAGAACAGTACATTATGGAGTAGAAGTGGTAAGAGCAGACGTGCTTGTCTTGTTTTCAGCCTTTGAGGAGGATAGCATTCAGATTTTACCATTAACTATGGTATTAATAGTAGTACCCTTTTTTAGTCTGAGGATCTTCCCTTCTTTTCCTGATTTGTTCAGAGTTCCTATCATGAATGGAAATGTGCCTTTCTATGTGTAGAGATTCTTTTTTCTTTTTTATACCAATATATGATGTGTTATATTGGTATTCAGATGTTAAGCCCAACCTTGCCTTCCTAGAATAAATCCCACTTGATCCTGGTATAATCTTCTTTATATGTTACTAGATTTGCTTAGTAATATTTTGTTGAGGTTTTTATGATCTATACCCATGAGGTATATTGATCAGTAGCTTTTCTTCTCTTAGGATTTGTTTGTCTGGCTTTGGTGTCTGTTTAAAATTAGCTTCCTGGAATTAGTCACAAAGTGTTCCTTCTTCCTTTTTTCTGCAAGGGTTTATGAAAGATTGTTTTTGACTGTTTTCCTGTTTTAAGTGTTTGGCAAATTTACTAACAAAGCTTTTGTCTTTCGAAGACATAAATTTCTAGTTCAATTTCTTGTTATATTGTTATCTCTTTGCCATATTTTCTTTTTCATCTTGAGTCATTTTCTGTAATCTTTGTCTTTCTAACTATTTTGTATTTCATCTAAGTTGTGAACATACAGTTGTTTATGGTATCCTTTTATAATCCTTCTTTTCTGTAGGGTTAATAGTGGTGTCTTTTGGTTCTGTGTCTTCTTGTCTGGGTGCCTTAAACAATAGAGATTTATTTTCTGATAGCTCTTGAGGCTAAAAGTTCAATATAAAAGCGTCAGCAGGGTTGTTCCCTGGTGAGAACTCTCTTCTTGGTTTGCAGATGACTGCCTTCTCACTGAGTCTTCATGTGGCCTTTACTCTGTGCATGCCCAGAGAAAGATTTTTCTTATTCCTCCTGTTGTAAGGGCATCTGTCTTTTGGATTAGGGCCCTACCCATTTAACTTTAATTACCTCCTTTTAAAAGGCTCTATCTCCAAATAACAGTCCCATTGGGAGTTAGGGATTCAGTATATGAAATTGGGAGAGATAAGTCCATAACAAATTTCATGGTTCCAAAACCTTGCTATTATATAATTTTCTAAAATCCATACCAGACGTCCTAGGTAATAATCTCCGTTGTGGATAGGGGTCTCTAAACGAGTCTATGCAACCAGATAGTTTTCAGCCCTGGGACTGAGGAAATATTCATTCGAAATCCCCAGCTACAGATGATTAAGTGGTTACTAATTTTTGCCAATACAGATAATACTGCAATGAACAAACACTGTTGTATACATATATTTCTCTATGCTTGTGTCATTGTTTCAGGACAAGTACTTACAGGTAGAATTTCTGAGTTAAAGTCTACTGCATTGCCCTCCAGAAAATTTTAATGATACAACAAGTGTGGGAGAAAAAGACAATTTTCAACCATATCAAATCTAACTAAGGTCATGACGTTTGCATTTGAGTCACAGAATATAAAGCTCTTGTGTACTACTCTTTGTTAGTAAACACTCACATCCGAATTTAACACTCCAAAATGTTTTCTCATTCTATTTTCTATAGAAAGATCCAGTGTCCAGTGGTAGAAATGAAAGTAAAGAATTGTTTACAAAAATGGTTTTTAGATGGAAGATATTTTGTAAATTACTTCAGAATTTTGATGGAAGTCTTATCTCATTTGAATGCCAGCTTTACTATACTTGAAATGTTAGCATTTCAAAGAGCTGCTGGCATGTGTACTTTGGTTCTTAGAAAGCTGAAGTATCTAGGTAAATGCTATAAGAGAAGTGTGTTGTGATGCAAGGAGATGCTTCTCATGCCTAATGAGTGGTATCTTAAGAAGGTAGGAAATGTCATTAGACATCTTAGGCTGGGGATTAAGTAAACCATCTCTCAGTTGAAAGGTTTTGTAGTGTTTGTACACCAGATAAAGTTTAAAAATAAGTTGTTAAAGTATTTTGTAGTTTTGAAGTTTTAATGAAATCACTTGATTGCAAGAGTATATCTCCTTTTATACAAATACCCCACATAAGCTAGAGGATGTACTGTATATGCCCTGAATGGAATACAAGATCGTTTTCTTATATTCTATTAAATAAGCAGTGCACAAAAGTGTTCAGAAAGTTGAAGCCAAAACTTCACGCTATTTTTACTCTTATTTAACAGCGTTGTCCTGAAATTCATTTTAACAGGTTTCTCTTTGTCCAGAGGTGCTATGATTGGAATTAGATTGTAAAGGTTATGTGGTAAAATGCAATTACATGTAGTTAAATCAACAAAGAACTTGGATAAAGGCTGTGACATTCTCTTGCAACATAATTTAGAGAACAATATGATAAGGTTTGAAATAACTTGTGATTTTTTTTTTTTTAATTTCTAGAAACGGCGCCTCGAACATAGTAAAAATGTAAATACAGAGAAGCTGAGAGCTCCTGTTATTTGTGTACTTGGACATGTGGACACAGGGAAGACAAAAATTCTAGATAAAGTAAGAAAATACTGTTAGTATTGATAAAACTATTTAAGTAAGTGAATAATACCTTATAAAAAGCTAATAAAAACCATAGCACAGATAGGCAGTTCTGTTACATTAAATAGCAGTACTTTCTTACTGCTTTTGCTTCTTTTTATATTTCAAAATACAAATCTGAATCTGCTGTCTCATCCCAGCTTCGTCACACACATGTACAAGATGGTGAAGCAGGTGGCATTACACAACAAATTGGGGCCACCAATGTTCCTCTGGAAGCTATTAATGAACAGACTAAGATGATTAAAAATGTAAGTACAGTGTATTTGGTGTGTTTTAATCTCTAACAAAAATTAAGGTATAAATTATTTCAGATACAGAAAAAAATAGTATAAAGTTTCATATGCTTGCTATTCATAATTAACACTTGTGCCACTTTGTTCTATTTTACTTAAGATCTTTTTTTTTTTTTTTTAAAGAAAACACTAGATGTTATAGGAGCCTTCATTTTTCATTTCCTTTCCTCTTGTTCCCAAAGGCAATTGCTATTTAGAAATTAGAGTATATTGTTCCCCTGCATGTTTTAACACTTTTCCTATAGATTTCCATGTTGAAAAACTGTTTACTCACTGACCCTCTTCTCCTTCTATCACATTGATTGTATTTTCATTATCTCCCTAATATTTTTTACTTTGGACATACTCAATTTATTCAAAATAAATAAAGAAAATCACATAAGGTTAAGGTAAAGCTTAGTGAATCATTATAAAGCAAACACTCTTGTGTCACATATGTTAGGAGATAGAACCTTGGCCCTTACCTCAGAAGACCTCTGTTAGATCCCTTTTCAATTGAAACACTCTTCGACTCAGGCTGAACTTTTAAAGTAATCTCGCCCTTTTAGTGTGTTAGAGGTTGCAAAATGTTGTTATTCTAAACCCTTTATCCATGTTTATAAAGAGTGGTTTTGTTTTGTTTCCTATAAACTCCTAGATTAAAATATTTACTGTGCTTTAATTCATTTATTCTTGTGGTGAGAGAGTCTCGTTTTCTTCCAGTGATTGACTCCTGAATCTTTTTTATTTAGTTTTAGTAGTCTTTGGTTACATCCTTGTGTCTGATATAGCAGAATGTTTTAGGCTCATCTTATATGTACTGTGCTTTAATCCTGGAACTGAGCCTCGTAAAAATTCCCTAGTTCCATTATCACAGAACAGGTAAAAAAGATAAATTTGGAACTAAGGTGTAACAAAACTGATAACTGACGCACACAGCATAAATTATTATATGCTAGCATTTCCCTTTATTCGGTCTTAGTTCTGTATATAGGAAAGGTCTATGAGTTTGTCTCCAGTTTGCAGGGAGGGTGGGATTTGGTTGAGATTGTGTTTTATGAAGCTTGTTTTCTGGTACATTCCTAAGGAAGGAATAAGGGGAATAATATTCTTTGAGTTTTTGAATCTTGCATACCTACTTTGTGGCCTTCACCCTGGAAAGTTAGTTGGCTTCCTCAGTTCACATTTTCTTTCTTTTTTTTTTTTTTTTTTTAAGATTGTATTTATTTATTTGAGAGAGAGAGACAGTGAGAGAGAGCATGAGCGAGGAGAAGGTTAGAGGGAGAAGCAGACTCCCCATGCAGCTGGGAGCCCGATACGGGACTGGAGCCCGATACGGGACTCGATCCCGGGACTCTGGGATCATGACCTGAGCCGAAGGCAGTCGTCCAACCAACTGAGCCACCCAGGCATCCCGACACATTTTCTTTCCTTAAATATCTTAGAGGTTACTCTCATTTCTTCTCACATAAAATACTGCCTTTCAAGTCTGATCATAAGCTGGTTTTCTTCCTTTTATAAGTAATGTGGCCTTCCTGCATCTTGGGGTTGATTGTTCTGGGTCAGTTTTCTAGTTATATGGAAATTTTCCAGTTTCATTTCAGTATGTAATTTAAAATCTTTATTTTAGCACAGTTTTCTTAAATTACAGTTTTTCAAATTCATAGTTTAAAATTTATCTTGGTTATAATTTATCTGGTATTTCTGTGTGTTAGTCATTGGGGATTTTTATAACAGCTCATTCCCCCAGTTGCCAGAACTTGAAATCTGGTGTTACATTAGAGCACAGTTAATAAAGAGCACGATTTTTATTAGATCTGTATTAAAATTCTCAGGATAGCTTTTATATGACAATTATAATTGTTTGTATTCCAGACACTGAAGTGGAAATAATTATGGTGCTAAGTTAATGTTGATTTAAGATCACCAGAATAAAATATGAGATGTTTTACATTTGAATCACTTTGACCTAGATCAGGAGATAAGATTTTGAAAAATCACTTGAAGATTGACAAAAAGTAGATAAGCAAGTAAACAAAATTGTGTGTGAGAGTTACTGGTCAGTGTCACGATTTAGGGTAAAAGAGAATGTCCATATTGGGCATGTTTTAATTTTTTTCCATTTATTAAAGAAAGTCAGGTTTTTATGATACTTAAATAAGGCAGTCTTAATATTTTAGATTGGTGTAGTAAATTTTCTTTAAAACATACTTTGGGATATTTTTTAAAGTTTAGAATTGCTATAAAGTTGGACTAGATACATTTTTTAAGTAGTCAGAACCGCTGTAAAGTTGGACTAGATACATTTTTTAAGTAGTCAGAACCTCTTCTTGCATGTTACCTTTTTATAGATAATCACTCTCAGACGACTAATGTCATTTGTTACTTTTGATAATCTGCTCAAAATTATAATACACTATAGTTTTATGATCTGAACAAAGAGAATATTTTTTCGTTTCGTTTTTCCTCCTGCAAACTCCTTTTGATTAATGAAAATATTGACTATTGTGCTTTGCTGGTTGACTCACTGACTGTTGTAAAACCACTTATTTAGAAAAGGAAGTGGTGATGTTTTTAAGTTTTCATGGCTGAATAATTGTTTTTATAAAGGAACTTTCATTGTTTTGGCTTCCTTAAGCTCTCTACTTTTCCCCACCTTTTCTAGTTTGATAGAGAGAATGTACGAATTCCAGGAATGCTCATCATTGATACTCCTGGGCATGAGTCTTTCAGGTAAGAGCAACTTGCATTATTTGGCATCAAACAAACTGCTAGATCATTAAATCTAAAGGTTCAGTGAATGAGAAAGTTGGATTAATCAACATTGGGGTAGTATTTTAAGAACTGTAGTCCCTGTAATTACCAATCATTATCTGTGCCTTACTGAGTAAGTAGTAATTTATTTGGATACTTGTTTTTTATAGAGATCTTTTCTACTTTTAAAAACCTAATCCTAATACATACTTGGTCTGTCTCCTGTGAAACCATTATATGTGGAACTTATCTGTCACCTCTTGGCTATATTCTGTAGTGCAAAAAACTTGGCCAATACAGTTTGTAGAAATATTGGAGTAACTTCTGAAATTAACTTACTCCAGCTGATATCAGTTCACTGTGTCAGATAAGCATTTGGCAAATTAAGGGCTAATGGCACTTAAATTTTTAATGCATGTGCTTCATTTTGTTTTATTCATTTAGGTTTTACAAAGAAACATTTCTTTAAAGGAATAATTTCAAGTTTTCTGTTTATGCATTTTTCCCCTCTTTTCAACAGTAATCTGAGAAACAGAGGAAGTTCTCTTTGTGATATTGCCATTTTAGTCGTTGATATTATGCATGGTTTGGAGCCCCAGACAATTGAATCTATTAACCTTCTAAAATCCAAAAAATGTCCCTTTATTGTTGCACTCAATAAGGTAAGCTCCCCTGAATAATTAATGTGGAAACATGCTTCTTAATTTTTTCAGATTAAACAGATTTATCCTAGTATAACTTTTATATAACAGTATATACTCATGCTAAGTTAAATGTATTTTGACAAATTTATACACACATATAACAGCCACCATCTCCATATTCCCAGAATGCTCACTCATGTTCTTTTGTGTAAGCCTGCCCCCTTTTTCAACCCCAAACACTGATCTATCACTGTAGACTAGTTTTGTCTGTTTTATAATTTCATATTAATGGAATTATACAGTGTGTAATCTTTTGACTCTGGCATTTTCCATTACTCTTGTTATTTAACCTTTATCCATGTTGTTGCATATACCATTGGTTGTTCCTTTTCACTGATGAGTGATATTTCATTATCTGATTAGTATCACACTTCATCCATTTACACACTGAACAAAGCAGCTGTCAACATGCCCATACATCTTTGAGTTGAAATTTATTTTGATTTACTTTGAATAAATATATAGAAAGAAAACTCTTGGGTCACATTGTGTGTATATGTTCCACTTAAAGAGAAAATGACATTTTCCCAAAGAGGTTGTATAGTTTTTTATAAGATTTCAATTCTGCACAGTCTTGCCAATGATCTTTATACCTACAGACTTTGAAAAAACTGTATAATGTAATAAGTGTGTAATGCTCAATTACTGTGGTTTAATTTGCATTTCTGTGATGACTAATGGCATCAAAAATTTTTTCATATGTTTATTTGCCATCTCTTTCTTTGTGAAGTAACTATTTTAAAATCTTTGCTCATTTTTTATTGGGTTATTGTCTTAACTATTGAATTTTAAGAATTCTTTATTGTTGATTGAAGTTCTTTGTCAGTTATGTGTATTATTGCAGGTTCTTGTAGTCAAGGACTTGCTTTTTCATTTTCTTAATGATGTGTTTTGAAGAGCAGAAATTTCTAATTTTGGTGAAGTCCAGTGTATACATTAATTGTTTCTAACATTTTGTGTTTCTTATCTTCTCTATTGGTAGTCTTTAATCACCCCAAATTTATGAAAGTTAGTTTCAGTGTTCCTAGATGGTTAATATTTAGATCTGTGGTATTTTTAGTTAATTTTTATGCATAGTATAAGTTAAGGATCAGGATTCACCTTTTTTCCACATAAAAATCTGGTTCAAAACCTGTTGCTAAAAATATTGTAATTTATTGATTTTTATTTTTTTTTTAAGATTTTATTTTATAATTTGACAGAGATCACAAGTAGGCAGAGAGGTAGGCAGAGTGAGAGGAAGGGAAGCAGGCTCCCCGCTGAGCAGGGAGCCCAGTGTGGGGCTCAATCCCAGGACCCTGGGACCATGACCTGAGCCAAAGGCAGAGGTTTTAATCCACTGAGCCACCCAGGCACCCCTGATTTCTTTTTTATAATGCTGTACAGTTGACACAATGTTAGATTAGATTCAGTTGTACATCATAGTGATTGAAGTATACATTATATTGTGCTAATAAATGTATCTGTCATCAGTCACTATATAGTGCTATTATAGTATGCTTTAACTTGTATTCTTGTGATTTATACATTCTATAACTGGAATCCTACACATTCTACTCCACCCATTTCATCCATTCTCCCCAGCCCCCGCCTAGCCACTGCCCTGCCTCTGATAACCACCACTTTGTTCTGTTTATGGGTCTGTTTCTACTTGTTTGCTTGTGTTTGCTTTATTGTGGTTTTTTCTTTTTAGATTCCACAGACTAGTGAAATCATACAGTATTTGTCTCTGTGAGGCTTATTTCACTTTGCGTAATATTATCTGGGTTTGTCCATGTTGTAAATGACAAGATCTCATTCGGTTTTTTGTTTTTGTTTTTGTTTTAAAGATTTTTATTTATTTATTTGACAGAGATCGCAAGTAGGCATAGACAGGCAGAGAGAGAGGAGGAAGCAGGCTCCCCACTGAGCAGAGAGCCCGATGCGGGGCTCAATCCCAGGACCCTGAGACCATGACCCGAGCCGAAGGCAGAGGCTTAACCCACTGAGCCACCCAGGCGCCCTAAACTCATTCGTTTTTATGACTAATACTCCAGAGAGAGAGAGTGTGAGTGTGTGTGTGTGTGTGTGTGTGTACATACCACATCTTTATCCATTTAACTGTCAGTGACCACTTAGGTTGCTTTCGTATCTTGACTATTTAAATAATGAAGCAGGAAACATAGGTGTGCATCTGTCTCTTTAAGTTAGTGTTTTTGCTTCCTTTAGGTAAATACCCAGTAGTGGGATTACTGGATCATCATGGTATTACTATTTTTAGTTTTTTGAGGAATCTCCATACTGTTTTCTACATTGATTGGTTGCACCAATTTACATTTACCTAAGGGTTCCCTTTTCTACATATCCTCAGCAACACTTGTTATTTATTGTCTTTCTGATACTAACTACTCTGACTCTGTCATAAGGTGATATTTCATTGTGTTTTGTTTCCCTGATGGTTAGTGAAATTGAGCACCTTTTCATGTGTCTGTTGGCCATCTGTATGTCTTTTTTGGAAAAATGTCTATTTAGGTTCTCTGCCCTTTTATTTGGATTATTTGTGTTTTGGCATGTTGTGTCTTGTATGTTCTTTATATATGTTTGATATTAACTCTTTATTGGATATATCCTTTGCAAATATCTTCTCTCATTCAGTAGGTTGCATTTTTGTTTTGTTGATGGTTTCCCTCACTTTACAAAAGGTTTTTATTTTGGTGTAGTCCTAATAGTTTATTTCTGTTTCCCTTGCCTTAGGACACTTACAAAGAAAATTGTTGCCACAGCCAATGTCAGAAATTACTGCCTGTGTTCTCTTCTAGGAGTTTTATGGGGGCTTACATTTAAGTCTTTAATGAATTTTGAGTTTATTTTGTGTATGGTTTTAGAAAGTGGTTTCGCTTTATTCTTTTACATGTAGCTGTCCATGTTTCCCAGCACCATTTATTGAAGAGACTGTGTTTTCTCCATTGTATATTTCTTTCACATTTGTAATAGATTGACTGTATAAGTGTTGGTTTATATCTGGCCTCTCTGTTCTGTTCCATTGAATTGTGTCTGTTTTTGTGCCAGTACCACTCTATTTTCATTACTATAGTTTTGTATTACAGCTTGAAATTTCGAATTGTGGTAATTCCAGCTTTGTTCTTTTTCTCAAGAATGCTTTAGCTATTTGGGGTCTTTTCTGATCCTGTACAAATATTAGGATTATTTGTTGTAGTTTTGTGAAAATTGCTACTGGTATTTTGATAGGGATTGTACTAAATCTGTAAATTGCTTTGGGTAGAAAGGACTTCTTCACAGTATTCTTCCAGTCCATGAGAGTGTTACCTCTTTCCATTTGTTTGTGTTATCTTCCATTTATCATTGTTTTAGAGTTTTCAGAATACAGGTTTTTCACCTTTTTTTTTTTTTTTTTAAGATTTTATTTATTTATTTGAGAGAGAGCATGAGAGGGGAGAAGATCAGAGGGAGAAGCAGACTCCCCATGGAGCTGGGAGCCCGATGTGGGACTCGATCCCGGGACTCCGGGACCGTGACCTGAGCCGAAGGCAGTTGCTCAACCAACTGAGCCACCCAGGCGCCCGGTTTTTCACCTTTTTGATTAAATTTGTTTCTAGGTATTTTATTCTATTTGGTAGAACTGGAAAATGGGATGGTTTTTTAACTTGCCTTTCTCTTACTTACTAGTGTATAGAAATGCAAAAGATCTTTGTATATTAATTTTGTATCCTCCAGCTTACTGAATACATGCCTTTTAATAATTTTGGGGTAAAGTCTTTAGGGATTTCTATATATATATTATCCTGTTGTGCACTAACAGTGATGGTTTTACCGCTTCCTTACCAATTTGGGTGACTTTTATGTCTGTCTGATTGCTACTGCTGGGACTTCCCATGTTATATTGAATAAAAGTGGCAAAAGTGGACATTCTTGCCCTGTTCAGTCTTAGAGGAAAAACTCAGTTTTTCACCATTGAATATTGATGTTAGCTGTGGGTTTGTCATATATGACCTTTTTTACATGAGGTATGTATGTTCCCTCTAAACCCACTTTGTTGAGTTTTTATCATGAATGGATATTGGTTTCTGTCAGATGCATGTTCTGAATCTATTGAGATGATCTTATGACTTTTGTCCTTCATTTTGTTAAGGTGTTGTATCAGCTTGATTGATTCTGGATATTGAACCATCTTTGCATCCCTGGAATAAATCCCACTTGATCGTGGTGAATGATTGTTTTCAGTGTATTGGTGAAATTGGTTTGCTAATGTTTTGTTGAGGATTTTTGCATCTGTGTTCATCAGAGACATTGGCCTGCAGTTTACTTTTTTTGTAGTGTCTTTGTCTTGTTTTGGAATTGGGTAATACTGGCATCATAGAATGTATTCGGAAATCTTCCTCTTCTGATTTTTGGAATACTTTGAGAAGAATAGGTATGAACTATTCTTTAAGTATTTAGGTAGAATTCACCTGTGAAGCCATTTGGCTTCAAAAGTCCTAGACATTTGTTTGTTGGGACTGTTTTGATTATTGGTTCCATTTTGTTACTAGTAATCAACTGGTCTTTCTGGATTTTCTGTTTCCTCTTGATTCTCTCTTAGAAGAGTATATGTTTCTAATGATTTATTAATTTCCTTTTTTTAAAAAAGATTTTATTTATTTATTTGTCAGAGAGCACAGGCAGACAGAGTGGCAGAGGGAGAAGCAGGCTCCCTACGGAACAAGGAGCCCAATGTGGGACTCGATCCCAGGACGCTGAAGGCAGCCGCTTAACGAACTGAGCCACCCAGGCGTCCCTGATTTATTAATTTCTTAATTGTCAAATTAAGTTGTCAAAGTTCTGGCATATAATTTTTTAAAAAATTTTATTTATTTGAGAGAGCGAGAGCAAGCAAGAGAGTGCACAGACGGGTGGGACAGAGGGAGAAGCAGACACTCTCTCCTGAGCAGAGAGCCTGACATGGGGCTTGATCCCAGGACCCTGGGATCATGAGCTGATCTGAAGGCAGATGCTTAACCATTTGAGCCACCCAGGTGCCCCAGTTTTCATTGTTTTAATTTGTGTTTCCTTAAAAGCGCTCTTTTAAGATGTGGAACATCTTTTCATGTGCTTATTTACCATTTCTGAGGTGTCAAATTCATTGGCCCATTTAAATTGGATTCTTTGTTTTCTTATTTTTGTATTTTAAGAGTTCTTAATATGTTTTGAATATAAGTTCTTTATCAGATGTCTTTTGCATATGTTTTCTCCCAGCCTCTCTTCTTTCACTTTGTAGACTCACTCTATTTCTTAGAAGTTTTTAATTTTAATGAAGTTCAGCTTATCAGATTCTTTCATAGATCATGTCTTTGATGTGGTATCTAAACAGTTCTCAGCACAGCCAAGGTCATCACATTTTCTCTCTGTTTTCTTCTAGAAGTGTTAGAGTTTTATATGTTACATTTAGTTCTATGATTAGTCTGAGTTAATTTTTATGACATGGAGGTCCTGTTTTGTGTCTAGATTCAGTTTTATTGCATGTGAATGTTTAGTTGTTCCAGCACCATTTGTTGATTACTGTTGAATTTTTAAATGTTAAACCAACCTTGCATTACTAGAATAGACCCTACTTGGTTATGATGTATTTTCTTTCTTTCATATATTGCCAGATTTGATTTGATAAGTTTTTGTTGATGATTTCTTTTGTCTGTGTTCATGAGTGATTTTGCTATATAGTTTTCCTTTCCTGTAACATCTTTTGTCTACTTTTGTTATCAGAGTAATGTTGCCTTGTAAGATGAAGTAAGAAGTATATCTTCCTTTATTTTCTGAAAGAGTTGGTATAGAAATGGTATTTCTGTAAGAGTTAGTAAACTTTATTGGAATCCACATCTGCATAAAATTTCTTTTAAACAGGTACAGGTTATTTTGGTTTTTTACATTTCTTTTTAGTGTAGAAATTTGTGTTTCAGAGAACTAGCTCTGTCTCATTGATATTCTCTACTTTTTGTCTGTCTGAGATCTCTTTGATTTCCAGGGTTAATTTCATCATTTCCTTCTTTCTGCTTTGGTTTTCATGTCTACTTTTTCTAACTTGAGGTGGAATTTTAATTGTTGATTTCAGATATTTTTTTCTTGTATAATAGAAATATTTAAGGTTGCATTCAGCACACTGTTTTGTTTTTGTTTTTAAAGATTTTATTTATTTATTAGAGAGAGAGGGAGACCGTGAGAGAGAGAACATAAGCAGGAAGAATGAGATAGGGAGAAGCAGGCTTCCCACCTTAGCAGGGAGCCTGATGGGGGACTTGAACTCATGATCCGAGCCAAAGGCATACACTTAACAACTGAGCCACCAAGACACCCCCGTTTAGCACAGTGTTAAAAGCCCTGCTTAGGGGCACCTAGATGGCTCTGTTGGTTAAGTGTCTCACTCTTTATTTCAGCTTAGGTTGTGCTTTCAGGGTTGTTGGATTGAGGTCCGAGTCTAGCTCTGTGCTCAGCGCTGAAGACTGCTTGTCCCTTTTCCT
Source organism: Mustela lutreola (assembly GCF_030435805.1). NCBI lineage: Eukaryota > Metazoa > Chordata > Mammalia > Carnivora > Mustelidae > Mustela > Mustela lutreola. The sequence continues at coordinate 65,519,105 of NC_081298.1, read as the reverse complement.
CTGCTTCTACCCCGACTTGTGCTCACTTGCTATCTCTAGAATAAGTAAAATCTTTAAAAAAAAAAAAATTGTTTTCCTTCATCATCATTGCTTATGGCTTTTATCTCTAGCTGTCCTTTGTTTCCCTGTGTGCAATGAGTCTTCCTTTTTCTTTGATTGGAACTTTTAAGGTTCATCATTGAGATTATGTGATAGTTTTGGTTTATCCTACTTTGGTTTGATTTTCTTAGATGTTTGAATTTTTTTTTTTTTTAAAGATTTTCTTTATTATTCTTACAGAGAGATCACAAGTAGGCAGAAAGGCAGGCAGAGAGAGAGAGGAGGAAGCAGGCTCCCCGCCGAGCAGAGAGCTCGATGCGGAACTCGATCCCAGGACCCCGAGATCACGACCTGAGCCGAAGGCAGCGGCTCAACCCATTGAGCCACCCAGGCACCCTAGATGTTTGAATTTATATATTCGTCAGTTTAAAAAGTTTTTTGGTTATTCAGATACTTTTTTTGTATGCTTTCTTTGGACTTGTTTTTATTGCTACATTGTCAAGGCTTCCAGTCTTCTGTAATAATGTAATTTCCTGTTAAGGTTATTTAGTGAATTTTTCTTTCATATTCTATGTTTTTTTAGTTCTACAAGTTTCATGTTTTTCCTTTAAAGTCACATATATTGGAGCGCCTGGGTGGCTCAGTGGGTTAAAGCCTCTGCCTTCAGCTCGGGTCATGATCCCGGGGTCCTGGGATCGAGCCCTGCAACGGGCTCTCTGCTCGGCGGGGAGCCTGCTTCCTCCTCTCTCTCTCTGCCTGCCTCTCTGCCTACTTGTGATCTCTGTCAAATAAAAAAATAAAATCTTTATTAAAAGAATAAAATAAAAATAAAGTCATATATTTATAATAACTATTTTAAGGACCTCATGCTAATTATAACATCTTTGTCATGTCTGGGTCTGTTTCTGCTAACTAATTTTTCTCCTTTTTAGCATCAGATTCAGGCAGCATCTTTATATTGTAACCCTAGATTGAGGAAACAGATTTTGCTTTTTTGTTTTTACTATTAAATATTTTTTCTTCACTATACCCATTTATCACACTTTGAAAAGTGAAGGAGAATACATGATTTATTTAACACAGTAAATCTAATTTTAGCCATGAAACAATTAAAATGGGCTGTTCTCTGAGATAGGATGTGGATTTTTTTGATTTTTTATTTTTTTTTTTATTTTTTTTTTTTTGTGTATAATTTCCCTGGTAATAATATTTGCTGTAATTCTTATTTCTGACTACTAAACAGAACCATTTTGGAATTCCAACAGAATACACTAAAAGTCCTAAGATAATTCTAAGATCTCATGTTTTGCAAACAAATGGCAGCCTTTCCTGAGCTGGTGTGGAGGCTGATGTTACTTCAGAAGTTTTTAATTTAAGAGGGGATGCAGTTAAGTGGGTTGGTTATACAGGCTTTTTGGTATAACAAAATATTTGAGTAATTCAGTCTCCTGAATGTATATAATATACATTAGGAAATTTTAGTTAGGAGCTTTAACCTTAATTAAATTCCATAGTATTCTGAATGCTTTAAAGATGTTTCTTACAAAAAATTTTTGTCCAGATTGATAGGTTGTATGATTGGAAAAAGAGCCCTGACTCTGATGTGGCTGCTACTTTAAAGAAGCAGAAAAAGAATACAAAAGATGAATTTGAGGAGCGAGCAAAGGCAATTATTGTGGAATTTGCGCAGCAGGTAAGAAAACTTGCCTTATTAATGAAGAATTTATATAAAAGAATATTTTTTCCCTTTGTTCTCCTGTCCTTATAATAAAGCCAGCAGTTCACCATTGCTGGTTCTGTTGTCTTATTTATGGCAAGTAGTGTTCTCCACTCTTTTCCTTTATCCCTGGTTTTATTTTTAAATTAGCTAATATTTCAAACATCTGTCTTCGTATTCTGAACGCTTAAATTTTTAAAATAAAGTTGATTTGGAGGGGCGCCTGGGTAGCTCAGTTGGTTGTGTCTGGCTCTTGTTTTCCATTCAGGTAATGATCTCAGGGTTGTGAGATCAAGCCTTTTGTCAGGCTCTGTGCTCAGTGGGGAGTCTCCTTGAGCTTCTCTCTCCCTCTGCCCCTCCCCCACTAAAATAAATAAATAAATCTAAAAAAAAGAATTTGACTTGGTAAGAAACTACTTTCCTGTGATATAACTAATATACAGGATATGCATGATCTCTTGAGTATTTTTAAGGAGTTTCAGAAAGTCCGAGCCATTTGCTTATCTGTTGTCCAATCAGTCATGCTGTCCTAGATACTTTGACAGTTTGGCCTTTTGGAATGATTTTGCTTTTTATGTCTCTAGGGTTTGAATGCAGCTTTGTTTTATGAGAATAAGGATCCCCGTACTTTTGTGTCCTTGGTACCTACCTCTGCACATACTGGTGATGGCATGGGAAGTCTGATCTACCTTCTTGTCGAGTTAACTCAGACTATGTTGAGCAAGAGACTTGCACACTGTGAGGAGCTAAGAGCACAGGTTATGGAGGTAATGATTAGCTTTTGAATTTATTTTCTGTTTTGCCTTTTAACAATGAACTTTGGGAGGGGATGTCTTCTCTCTAATTCAGTCAACATAGTGTAGCATCTGTCTCACTCCCTTTACACTTGTGTCTCTCAGGTTAAGGCTCTCCCAGGAATGGGCACCACGATAGATGTGATATTGATCAATGGGCGTTTGAAAGAAGGAGATACAATTATTGTTCCTGGAGTAGAAGGGCCTATTGTAACTCAGATTCGAGGCCTTCTTTTACCCCCTCCAATGAAGGAATTACGGGTGAAGGTAAGCCTAGGTGGTAAGTGTTGACATATGGGGACATTTACAATGTGTAGGAGTTCTGTTGAGGTCACTTCTTCACTTTGAGAGCTGCTTGGTTTAACACACCCTCGCTCCTCATCATCTAAGCTTTCCATGAGAATGGAAGTATATTGTTTTGGTTCTATATTGCTAGTTTTTTTTTAAACATTTTTTATTAGGAAATAAAGCAAATGCAGAAAACTATACAAAACGTAGAGGAAAAGTCTAGCAGATTTTTAGGAAGCAGACAAACAGATGAAGACTAGAATATTGTTGACACCTTGGAAGACTGTGTGCCTCTCATGGATATTTGCCATCCCCCACACCTTCCTAAAAGTTAATTGTGCTTCCATTTTTATGATAGTAACTAATATCCTTTTTAAAAAACAGTTTTAATGCCTGAGTATGTGCTTAAAAAAAGTATGTATGGACTTCATATAAGTGGAATCATTCTCATTTCCATTGTGTCTGGCTTCTTTTAGGTAAAAAAAACAAAACACACTTAAGATTTACCCATGGTTGCATATAGCTGTAGTTCCTTTTTTTGGGGGGTGGTATTCTACTGCATAAATATGTCAGGGTTGATTTATCTGTTCTCCTGTTGACGGCAAGCATAGTGTATCTCCAGCTTTTAAATTTTTGCTCTTAACAACAGTGTTGTTGCTTTGAACATTCTTGTGCTATCTCTTAGTGCAGTTGTGCAAGTTTCTGCCATGTATATGCGTAGGAGTGAGTTGTGAGCCCCAGTTTTACTGGATAAGGCCACACTGTTGTTCACAGTCTAACAAGTTACACTTTCAACTGCAGTATATTAGAGTTTGCATTACTTCACGTCTGTCAGCTCTTTGATGGAGTCAGATTTTTTAAATTTTGCCATCTGGTAGCTCATTGTTCTTTCATTTGGTACTTGCCTGATTGAAAAATGGTTGGCCATTATTTTGTTTCTTTGTTAGCCATTGACGTTCACTCCTTTGTGAAATGTCCCTGTGCTCCAGCATTGTCTATTACAGTCAGGGGAGTGGTCTGTATAGTCAGGAGACTGGTCTGTTGGTGGCTTACATGCATCACAGCATCTTCTCCTACTGTCTCCCTGTGACCTTTTTATCTCTTCTATGGTATCTTAAGAAACAAGAGTTTAATTTTAATGTTGAATTTATCGATTTTTTGTGCTTATTGCTTTTTGTGTCTATTTGAAGAAAAATTTTCCTGCCACACAGTCCTGAAAGTATTGTCATTATCTCCTACTTCTAACCACTTTCCAAATAAATATGGTAACAAATGTTTTAATGTCTACAGAACCAGTATGAAAAGCATAAAGAAGTAGAAGCAGCTCAAGGGGTAAAGATTCTTGGAAAAGACCTAGAGAAGACATTGGCTGGTTTACCCCTCCTGGTGGCTTATAAAGAAGATGAAATCCCAGTTCTTAAAGTAAGTTACTTAAAAAAATTTTTTTCCTCCAAAGCTGTGTGAGTCTTGCTGCTGTGTCAGCAGGGCACACGTTGGTAGCGATGAATAAAGTAGGCACCTCTGTCTTACCTGGTGGCTCATAGCAAATAGTTCATGCTTTTAGAATTCTTCAGTATGCACAGTACTCTGAATTAGCATAAATAATGTTTATATACACTAGAATTCTAAAATACATATTTTATTTAATATAAAATGAATCAAAGGCCCAGAAATTGGTGCTAATGTTTTCAGATATCCAAATATACAGACAGAACTCAAGAAAATCTTATAAGGAAGTAGGAGACATTTTAAAGCTTGCGTGCCTGTCTGTGGGAGCACATTCCTACTGGAGTCCAGTTTACATATAATTTGCCAAAGAGAAGACGGCACTCTCCCTAGCACGTTGGCTCATAGTGAATGCTGGGACTAACTACCATTACTGCTCAGACAGAACCAGAGCACAGCCATCAGGGGATTGGCCACCTGAGGGCCAGTGAGAAGAGGGTAGGCATCCCTCTTTGGCCAGTCCCAACTATGGCAGGGACTGCTGCATCCTTCATGGCCAGGACACGGCTGTCCTACGTGTTCCCCGGGGGCAATCTCTTCCTCTGTAAAGGAGCAGCAGTGGCAGAGGAAGAGGACTCCAGGTTTAGGGCATTTCAGTGAAGGCACTCAAGCAGACCCTGTGGGCTACCGTGACACATTACATTGATGTAGTCCTTTTAATGTTGAAAGATTGTTCTCGTTTTGTTCTGCTCACCCATCTTCCTTATCTGCCAAGTATAGCCGAGGTTAACTAGATTTGCGCATTAATTAATCTAAGACAGTGGTGGCCCTGAATCTCCTCCTCCTTTCCAGCACAGGTTCTGCTATGCCTTACGTTTTTAGCCTTGATTTCATATTTCCATGTGAATGCTTAATTAAAAAGGGAAAGACAGTTTAATTCTAGGCCATTGCTGATAGAAATGTATTTACAGCCTTGTCAAATTTAATTTCTTTTCAAGGATGAGTTGATCCATGAGTTAAAGCAGACACTAAATGCTATCAAGTTGGAAGAAAAAGGAGTCTATGTCCAGGCATCTACACTGGGATCTTTGGAAGCTCTACTTGAATTTCTAAAAACATCAGAAGTGCCCGTAAGTAATCCTTCCCAACTCCACAGGAGTCCATGATAGTCATGGTTTGTGGTGCTGTTTCTTTTACCTGACACCCAGGCACTTAAGCTCAGAAACTCCTTTTCTATAGTATGCAGGAATTAACATTGGTCCAGTCCATAAAAAGGATGTTATGAAGGCTTCGGTGATGCTGGAACATGATCCCCAGTAAGTAATTTTTCTTTTCTATTTAGGCTTTCATATTACCTGTCCTTTATGACATACTCTGTGTTTCACCGAGTGATCCCTGTTGTGTTTGAACCTTTCAGGTACGCAGTAATTTTGGCCTTTGATGTGAGAATTGAACGGGATGCACAAGAAATGGCCGATAGTTTAGGAGTTAGAATTTTTAGTGCAGAAATTATTTATCATTTATTTGATGCCTTTACGAAATATAGACAAGACTACAAGAAACAGAAACAAGAAGAATTTAAGTAAGTTGGTGATTTTACTTACTTTGGGTCTTTGGTAACAAAGTTGGTTGAGAATTACCAAATACAGGTTTCTCCTGTTACCCTGAAAGTAAAGCTTTCCTTTGAAACCTTCCGTAAGCCAAAATGTGAAGAAGCAATTACCATTAATTTGCATGGAAATTTTTTGAGCACTCCCAGACAGCAGCTCACCGCTCTGGCGGTGCGATGCTGAGTGTGGTCCCTGGAAAGAAGCTTGGCAGGGCCACACTGTCTGGGGTGCCCACTGCTTCTTAATGGGTCACTGCAAAACAAACGCCGAACATTTTGGCTTTTTGCTTGTCATAAGAGTAAAAATCCTCCTCTTTTGGTTAGGGAAAGCAGGTACTAATATAGGTCTGTTGTAAAAGCAAGGTGGCATCAGGTGAACTTTGGCCACGTGGGGGATACTTGTGCCAGAAAGGTGTGTGGACAGTAGAATGGCATTGGCTCATCCAGAAGTAATGTATTAAAAACTATATATTGTGCCCATCTGAGCCATTGCAGCAGTATGTAAACTAATCCTCTGTAGCCTTACAGTTTCTAATTTTCAAATTGGCAGGCCTGGGTCTCATTAACTGGCAAGTAGTTGCTAAAATCCTCTTGCTAGAGTTTCTGGTCTGGGATTACATGGGAAGGAAGGAACAAAATGGGAATGTGCATGGTGAGGGACTGAAATGAGGCAAGGTATTCCATGGTAAGAAACCTTGCTCCTGCAGCTCACCTCACAGCTTGTTCCGTGTACATGGCATCGCTGCAGGTGCTAGACGAGTCAGCACCGACTCTGACCAGGTCCTCTCGCAGCTCAGGCGAGACAAGCAGTGAATGCATGGGAAGTCGGGTAAGAGCTGCAGAGCAGGGAAGGCCTAGATCAGGAGGAGAGCCGTGACAAGCAGTGTGGCCGGGGCAGCAGCTCAGCTCCCATGTATCTCCCATCCAGATAGAGATCTGGAAGGACTGAAGTGAGCTGCCCAGACCCATGGGGAGTTGTCCAGGCAGAAGGGCACACTGGGAGGCGGCCGTGTTCAATCTGACAGAGAGTAGTTAGGAGATGGGGTCAGAGAAATTGGCAGGACTCTGGAGGACATGGGGGGGATCTCAGGGAGGCAGCGAGTAGTCTTGCCAGGCTCCCAGTGTTCCAGGCAAGACATGAGGGTGGCTCATGCCTAAGTCCATATGCAGTGATGGCTCAAGTTGGCATGCACATTTGAAGTAGAATTGCCAGATGAGTAGTAGCATTTAGATGGGGATATGCTTACTTGAAATCATGAAACTGAAAGTATAAAGATAGGACTGAAGAAGAGCTGGACACAGTGAGAACACTTGAAACAAACACATGCTTGATAGGGAAGGTTAGTAGCCTTTTGGATCACCTCATTTGGGGACATGATATGGAGAAGGTGGCTGTGGTTTGATGCCATTGGGTCCCCAGAGTAGGCTCCCTGTGTGCCTGACCGTGGGTCCAGTCAACGTTCTAAGCGCCATCTAAATTTAGGGGCAGGGGTCAGTGTTCTTGTGATACAGCTTAAGACTTGGGAAGCAACAGTATGGATGGAGGGAGGGGAAGAGGATGGTGAGGGGAAGAAGCACTCGGGCGGGTGGCCTGGACCAGGGCAGACACCATGGAGAGCTGTCCACAGCATCCATCCTGCTCTTCCGGCACCGCCTGGGAAGTGCTGCTTTCAGCCAACAGAAGCAGCCTCATACTCACTTGTATTTGCTTTTTTCATGTTCAAGCGGTTTTGTCAGCTTCAAAATTTTTGGGTTTTCTTTTTTTCCTTTTAGGCACATAGCAGTATTTCCCTGCAAGATGAAAATCCTCCCCCAGTATATTTTTAATTCTCGAGACCCAATAGTGATGGGAGTGACTGTGGAAGCAGGTCAGGTGAAACAGGGGACACCCATGTGCGTCCCTAGCAAAAATGTAAGTTTTGGTTGTACTTTCAAAACAAGTGTGGTCTCTTAAAGGAATAAAATGGGGAGTCCAGGAGTGGTGATGACAAGCAGAGCTTGTCGCCTTCTATGATTTATACCTCAGTGAGGAGGGCCAGTGTTCCCGATTCTTAGCACCGGCAAATAAAGGTGCAAGGTACTGTGAAATAGTGCCCTTTTAAAGCTTTTTTGAAGTTTCAAGCCTGGGGAGAAGTTCAAAGAATAGAATAATGGACACCCATATTCCTAAGAAAAATTAACACTAACTCAGTAATGTTCTGTAATTTATAGTTCTCGTTCTACACTTCTCCAACTGTCCCAAGTATCCTTCATAGTGCCATCTGCTTACCTGGTCCAGGATTCCTTCAAGGTGCACTGCTTTTGGTTATTAGGGGTTTGGACTCAGTAGGACCAGCCCCTCCCCCATCCTCTCTGGAGTCCAGTTGTTTTGCAGATTATTTCTCAACTTGAATTTGTCTGATTGTTTCCTCCTCGCTAGACAGAAGTTACAGTGGTTGAAACGGATAGTGTATGCACAGGTCCTTTTGCCTGTCTCCAGCCCCATCACACAGACTTTCTTACTGTGGCGATACCATCTTCGTTTACTGGGGGAAGTGCTGTTGGCTCAGCATTGCTGTTAGAAACACATCTTTCTCCCTTTATAATTACTGAGTAATTCCTGGGGCACTTTGAGTACCTGTGAATATCCTGCTTCAACAACCTTTATCCTGATAGGCTTAGTAATTGGTAATCCTTGCCTGTAAGGCAGTTGCACAAATGTTGGTTAACATTGTGATCCAGCCCCGCCCCCAAATACTTTTGTAAAGAACTTTCCTTCCCCCTAAACTTTTCAGGAAGTAACTCATGTACACTCGCTTCTTTAAAAAAATGTGATGTTTTAAATCCATTACCATTATCTGTTCTGGTCAGTAGGAGCCCATTCAAGCTGGTTACTTCAGCACTTGGAGCATTTTCTTCCTTCTAGTGCAGGAAGATGCTCCGGGCTCATCTAGCACTTTACCTGCCCCAGACCTGGTTCCTTTAATGGGAAGTGGCACTTAGAAGTCATCTGAGCACTAGGACTTGTTGCTTTTGTAACATTTCAGTGGACTATGGTAGGACATTTGCTTGCAGTGGTTATCTCCTCTGTGGCTTTGGCCACACCAAGCACTCCTCATTTTCACTGTTACTCTCCTCTATCTCTTGACAAGGCAGGCAGTGGAGTGGTTTTCTCCTGCACTGTAACTGAGCTGAGGCTGCTCACAGCTTTTATCCTCTAACCTCAGCCTACGGGGCCCCACATCATGTGTCTCTGGCTGCCACCCTGACTTATTCTGACCACTCCAAGCTCATTTCCCATTGAGGTGGTTTGTGCTTGCCTCTCCTTCACTATGGCACCTGCTATGTGAAAGGGTACAGCAGAAATAGCAAGTTGACAGGGTACTTTCCAAGTTGTCTAGCATACGAGTGACCTCCTTCACAAGCCATCTTGTGACAGGCAGAGGGGATGTGGTGGTCATTCCCTACCGTTCCAGTGAGGAAATTACACTGTGATGAGTGCTCAGGAAGGGGCACAGAGCCAAGGCTTTTCAGTTGGCCCTTTTGCTCCAGTTTTTATTTCAGCTGTCCAGTTGTAGTGCCTGTGACTGGCCAGATACCTCTGCTTACATTACAGTTCTTATTTTACAGTTTGTTGACATTGGAATAGTAACAAGTATTGAAATAAACCATAAACAAGTGGATGTTGCAAAAAAAGGACAAGAAGTCTGTGTCAAAATAGAACCTATCCCTGGTGAATCGCCCAAAATGTATGGAAGACATTTTGAAGCCACAGACATTCTTGTCAGTAAGGTAAGTGTGTCCTTAAAGTGGCTCATTTTAAGAAAGTGGGAGTTCAGTTCTTCTGTGGTTACCTTTATAGTAGCACTGAGGACTGGAAGTTTGAACATACACAGTCTGAGAGGACTAGATTCTTTGTTAGGGTAGGTCCATGATGTGGCCTTGTCTTGTTGAGGAAGGGGCCTCTTCAGAGAGTGCCCGACAGGACTTGCAGAGAATCTGCTCCTCTAAAAGGCAAACAAGCACCTGCACTTGTATTTTGGCTAAGGTTTCTCTTTAATGAGCAGTAGCCAGTGACAGGCATGGGCCACATTTTGGGAGGAGGGGAGCATATGGTTGTTACACTGTTGTTGACCTTCTTTGTGCCTTGGGCTTGCAGATCAGCCGGCAGTCCATTGATGCCCTCAAAGACTGGTTCAGAGATGAGATGCAGAAGAGTGATTGGCAGCTTATTGTGGAGCTGAAGAAAGTATTTGAAATCATCTAATTTTTCCACATGGGGCAGGAATTGGAATAAATGCAATATTATGTTGTATCTGGACACTGATGAACTTAAGCATGGAAGGAAAAAAATAGGTGTATAAAATGTTTTCCATGAGAAACCAAGAAACTTACACTGGTTTGACAGTGGTCAATTACATGTCCCCACAGTTCCAATGTGCCTGTTCACCTGCCCCTTCCTTTCCCAATCCTTCTCTACCGGCTGCTGTTTTAAAGTTTGCCCTAACCCAAATTTGGATTTTTATTACAGATCTAAAGCTCTTTCAATTTTATACTGATTAAATCAGTACTGCAGTATTTGATTAACCAAGCTTCTGCAGATTTTGTGATTCTTGGGACTTTTTTGATGTAAGAAATACTTCTTTCTTTATGCATATCTCTTCCAGTGATTTTTTTTTTTCCAGCATTCTTCTGCCGTATACCCTTAGGAATTTTTTAAAATAGAAAATTAGGCACTCTGATATCTGCTTTGTGTGAAACCATGGTGTAAAGCGTAGCTGGCTGCTATTTACTGCTTGTATAGTCCTGAGAGTCCACTGTAATCAGCACAATTCTGAACTACCAATAAAGAAAACAGACATCCACCAGTGAGCTCTGTTAGGCCTTCATGCTAGCGTAGCTTCTCTCCATGAGTCATCAGCTTCAGTGTAATACCTCGTGTGCCAGCACGTTAGTGTTAGAATTTTTGTGCATCCATCTTGGTCTAGTTTGTCCTAGAAGAATTCTATCATGCGTAAGTTTCCTGATGGGGCAGTAAGTAGGGAGCTGATGGACTACTTGGGCTTAGTGCTCCGAAGCTGTGGCAGAGACCTCATGATTTGTTGATGGCAGTAATTGGGTTTTTGCTAGTTTTCCCCAAGAATGTGGGAAGTCCACACGAAAAAGTAGGATCTCTAGTATCAGACTACCTATTTATGTTGGTAGCACAGTACTGAAGGCAATGGGAGGCGTATGAAGAAAATGTCCCCAAGTATTCACTGGCATAGGATTATAAGTTATATTTTTCAAGTATTATAGTATAACCTAGCCTAGCCTATATACATCTGAAAATCTGTACCATTCTTCAATACTACTGAAGTTTCTCAAGGGACAGTAGAAGCAGAGACCATTTTCCCAGGAAAAAACTTAATATTCAATTATGTGTGTTTTTTAATTTAAAATAAGTAGACTTTCTTAACATGCTCCTCTGTTCATGCTTGGGGAGAAGAATGATTAAGATTATTTAGAAGCTTTACCCGGAACAAGCAGAATCCCAGTCTGGGACCTCTCAGGAATCTCAAAGATTAGCATGGAGCCTGTGACAGTCCGGCTTGTAGGTTTCCTCAGCCTTTAAATATAATAAACAGTGCAGGATTTGCTTCCTAAAGGAGTCACAAAAAGGAGCCTGTACAAAATATACATACAGTTCTTTATTAAACAACTGTAAACACTTCACTGTAAAAATCCATAAAACTTTATAAACAAACATTTTGTAAATAGAATCTATACTACATTAAAGAACACAATTATTTACATGCAATACTGACAAATTTGGCACTTATTGAAAAGAAATATACAAAACACTTGCTTAAAAAGAAATTTAAACTTAGAAAAACTCCAAGCATTACTATCATGCACTTTGCAAATACCTCACAAGCACTTATGGCACAGCTAGCCGAGAGCACCAGGCTCCCTGGTAAGATTTATGTAACTTTTAATGTGCTTCCATACGTTTGTTGTAAAACCACCTGAACATTGTCAAGAATAAAGTCAAATGCCATGTTCCAAACCGATTCCACCGACTGCTGCATCAACCTAAAAGGCGGGTTAAGAAAAAACACCAGGTAAGACCAACAACTCCTCGCGTGGGAATCCGTTCAAAGTGTATCGTGAGGGTTTTAAACTCTATAAATCTCAAGGTGCACAACCTTTTGATCGTCATTTGGGATTCAAAATGAAGGGTACCCCCCTTTCACTACCTCCACAGTTAACAGCAGAGAAGCTGCTGCTCCATGCCTCACCAGAGTAGCTGAGTGAGACTCCCCATTTATCCTTCTGATAAAAGTATTGAATAGTTACCTTTTCATGTATTTGATAACTAGGTCCAGTTTTTCCAAATCTTTTTCCTCTATTAGGTCAGTACAGTATTTCACAACTTGTAGAATGTCTTCTTCCATTGGATCTAAAGAGTCAGGGGGGAAACTCAAATAAGGACCAACCTCCTTCAGAAGAAGGCAGGCAGCTACTTGCAGACATAACTCCGTTTCTCTTAACTACCCCACTGACTTACAGCCATCAAACACAGGGTCTATAGTATGGAGATTTCAGAGTCAGCCCCAGAGTTTTAAGGTTAGAGGGAGGGTGCCTGGGTTTAGCCTACCAGATTTAGAAATATGAGCTCCGTTTCTACAGATGAGCCTGTTCCTGTTCTAAAATCCTAGAACCACTGCATCTCAGTCTGTGGCCGTCCTGCCGGCCAAGCCAACCTGAAATGGTAGTTATCCATTCTTTGAGCAAAGTCTTCACATCACTGAATTCAACAGCTCCCGCTAGGTTGGGTGCTGGGGGTCTTCTGCAGGCAGCAGGCTCAGGCTGCAAGCTGGAAAGGCCTGGCACACCTGAAGTGGAAGCAGAGAGTTCTCCCTGTTAAAGAAAACAAATGATAAAAAGTGCTATATTTACATTAACAGTGAGTACGTTAACATCTGATCAATGGAAAGGTCAAAGTTTTAAAAAGTATGAAAACTATTACCAGAGGTTTCTCAGAAGCAGGACCTTCATGTTTTAGAAACCCATCAATTAACTTCTGGGGACTCCCGCAGGCCCCGGGCAGAGTTTTCACAGGACTAGTAAGCAACTTGTTTTTCAAAGGACTCTGAATTTTTTGGGGGGAACTGATGGGATTTTTTTTCTTGTTTCGTTTCTTTTCTTTCACTGCTGCTGGTTTGAGCGGACGTAACAGATTCTTTGGCACTAAAAGAATATGAACATGAGATCCTCAACAAAGTATGTATGGACAGTACAATGAGTTCTTGTTCCTCCTCCTCAGATACAACCCGACCTGTGCGTGCACACATCCCGACACAGGTCCCTGAGCCAGACTGTGCGTGGGGAAGGCACAAGGCTGCAAGCGCAGGCTGCGGGACACCCACTCCCTGTGCTTAGTCACGAAGTGGGTTCTGTATGGACAAGCCCATAAAGACTGAGAATTCAACGGGTGAGGTATGCATGCAGTTTTGTAATGTGTGTTCAGAGACCTTCAGATATTTTGTTTTAAACCTAACTCTGATGTATCTATCTCGAGTACTCAAAAGATTTCTGGTAATCAGACTTTTTTTGCATCATATATTCATTCCGCTCCGACACCAAGAGCTCTCAGCGGGACTAGCAGCTCAGACACTGGCCACTAAGCCCACCTGAAGTGCTCACCCCACAAGAACTCCTTTCTCGTCCTCAGTCGTGTTACAGGGCTCTTCCCTGGCTTACCTGATGCAGTGGCCAGCTGCTGGTGAGCGGCGTTCTCTCCCTGCCTTTGTCTTTGATCATACGCTGCGTTCAGCTCCTTCTGAAGCTCAGCAGGAAGGGCAGCAAACACCTCAGGGTCCACCTAGCGGAAACAAGAAGGTTCAAAGTCAAACCTGAGCTGATGCTCCAAAACATTTTGTTTTCAAATCATGCTTTTCTGATCTGTATGAACTCTTATTAGGTCCTCAATATTAAAGCTTATTGTATCACAAGGTTTTAGGGTTAAATTAAGAAAATCTGGGGCTAAAAATGGACTTAAAACCACTGCGTAACTATCAGGGCAAGCAGCACTACCAGAAAATGAGGGGGGAAAAAAAAAATGAAAGCAGGCTCATTTGCAAAGTTGTTTCTTTTTTTTTTTTTTTTTTAAGATTTCATTTATTTATTTGACAGAGAGAGATCACAAGTAGGCAGATAGGCAGGCAGAGAGAGAGAGAGGGAAGCAGGCTCCTTGCTGAGCAGAGAGCCCGATGCGGGACTCAATCCCAGGACCCTGAGATCATGACCTGAGCCTAAGGCAGTGGCTTAACCCACTGAGCCACTCAGGCACCCCAAAGTTTTTGTTTCTTAAACACCATGCCTAGACTGTGTTAGTCTCTGGCCTGTGATTCTCTATCTCCACCCAGTTATTTGAAGTGTGACCCAAGGGTCATCCCTGCCGAATATAATAAAAACAATTCGTTTCTGTTCTACTTCTGGGTGGAGATTTCAAGCACCCACATAACCTATCTTCCCTCTTCTCTGACAGTCTGTCTCCTTTAGATGATGCAGAAATGAGCCAATCCCTCTGCTCCCAGTGGATATGGATACTGAGAGTTTAGGGTCCAAAAGAAAAGAGGAAATGAGATCTGCCCTGAGCTGGGGCAGGACGGGTGAGCATATGTAGGTACAAAGTCTCTAATAACTTACCTGTGAAAATGCTGGAAGGGCTATGACGCTAATTCCTGCGTCACTGTTAGATTCTTGAGGTTCTGGTATTTGTAGCAAAACCGTCCCAACTGGTTGTGGCAAAATTCCTGTATTACAGCCATTTACTGGCTCTTTCCTTTTGTCGCCATGCTGCTCTCCTTGCTGACCAGCACAAGCCTGCTCTATTTGTTCCCGGAGATCGGGTGGAAGTGCTTCTAAAACAGACTGATCGAGCTATAAAATACCACAAGAGTCTGAAGTTAAAGCATGCTCACAGAGGAGGTTAGAAGAGTTAGTGTTCTCATGTTCACTTCAATTTGAACATCCTGGATAACCAACAAAGGGTGCAGAGAAGCAGGCTAGAAAAGCTAACCCTCCGAAGCAGCACATTTTCGGAAGGTTTTTCGCCTTTCACCATTGAAGCCTGGCTCGTACTACGTGGAGTCCAAAGGGACACGTGCACATTGCACACCCACTACACCAGCAGTACCGCCGGATCAGGCAGGTCCAAACACTCCCTGGATCTCCGGCAACCGTGGCAGAGAGACTTCTCTCAGACCCACCCAGGGTCAGGGGCCAGTGCCTGTGGGATATGTCAGATTTCTGGAATGCAATAACAGAGTCCTGTTTACCTGTCACACAGTAGACTATCTGCCCCCAATTACAAATAATTCCGGTTCTGACAACACTAAGAAAAAAGGGATTCTAGAAACTAACTTTTCTCTAGCCTACACACCAGATTCCTCTAGACATCTGTGCCCTTCCATTTAGCAGCATGGAATCCCGTAAGCTGGATAGGCCAGTGTTGTAATTTGCCAGGAACAACTATTTCTGGATAACTCACTAGCATCTGGGACCCAATGCAACTGTCCCTTTCCCAGCTTTAAAGCTAGCATGTAGGTTTCCTTCAGCCTCCCACTATTTAGTAGAGCAGAAAAATGGACTTTCCCAATATAGCTTATAGTGCTATGTCAACCTTACAAGGAGCAAAAATTCCAACCGTATTACACATTTACCGTGCACATCAACAGGATTACTGGCTTATGTTAGGAAAATCATTCACTCTACAGAAAGAACTGTTTCCAAATGCTGCAAGAAAAACCTTGGATGCAGGCCCCCTACTAATGAGCACCAAAGCTGTATTACTGAACAGTGTTAAACCTGTATTATGACCACTGCTACAAAGAGATGAAGTGGCTACTGGTGGCAGTCTGCAGAACTGGCTTCCGTCCACATTCTACAACTTGCAAGAGTCACAGATCTTTCCAAAAGCAGCACCTTTTTCCTAATGTGATCTTTCTCATTTGGAAATCAGTCAACACGTGATGTGTCCTTGATCTACCTGACAAGTAGCCCTCTCCCCTTCTTGGCTATGCTGACAACTAAAAACGTCATTCCTACTTTGAAACTGCTTTTGCACTTACATAACACTTAGAACTATAAAATATACCTGGGAAGGTGATGGAACCTCTATACTCAGGTTAAGTCTTGATTTTAAACTGATGGGAGAATGCAGACCATTCCATTTCCCTGAAGACTCAGCTTTGCTAGTAACAGGATTGACACTTGATGTCAGGTGTGTAGAAAAAGATGGCATGAAAGTGCAATTTCTAGAGGCAGAGGATATTTCCAGATCCATAGCAGCCACAAATACTGAAAGTATAGAAAATACATAAAACAGCTTCTTCATGTCCTTAGGGATGGGAAAATACGGATTACTTTAATCCACTGTAGGTAAAAACAAACTTATACTACTGACTCCTTATAATCCAGAATGTCAATGTGTTTCTTCAAAAGTAGATCCATGCCAGACAATTGTTAGATTAACTTATTAGCCTTCCCAAGGGTAAAAGCATCACCAAAACAAGAACCACAGTTATGACCACTGACCTTCCTTGTGCTCCTCTTCTATGGATTTCTTAGCTTTCTGAACTTGGAAGAGATCCAGGACAGAGTGTGACCCACCAGGAAAGTGGCTTGACTGAACTGACGGGCGACTGGGGCATGCGGAAGGGTTTGGATTGGTTGGGACCAACTGATTGACTTGAATCCCAACCTAGAACCAGAAGTGGAAATGTGTTCAGGAAAACTGAAGCAAGAATACGAATTAACTATGCAAACTTCTCAGCTATTCCTTTTTTAAAAGTTCTTCTAGGTCCTATTTCTAGAATAAAAGATTAAAGTATTCCAACAGTATTCTATTACGACTTACTACAAAAACTACTGAAGAGCTAGCAAGCAGTTATTCACCTCAATCTTGGGAGTATCCAATTCTATCCAAACATATTGCAATCTCTTCAAAATCAGAAAAATCCAAAAAAGTACAATACTTTTATACCCCACTAAAGTTCTGATCAACCAAATTTTTGACATTAAAAAAAACTCCATAGAGAGCATTCTACTTGCAGCCTTACTTCATTTATCATTTTTGTTTAAAATGAAGTACTTCTCAAGTAAATGGGTGTTGGGGGGATGGGCAGTGCCTGGGGTACACCACACCCTGAGGCGTCTAGATAACAACACCCCACACCACCATAAAGTCTTAATATAACAG
Organism: Mustela lutreola; assembly: GCF_030435805.1. NCBI lineage: Eukaryota > Metazoa > Chordata > Mammalia > Carnivora > Mustelidae > Mustela > Mustela lutreola. The sequence continues at coordinate 65,501,985 of NC_081298.1, read as the reverse complement.
TATTTCAGAGAGAAGTTTTAATCATGTCTGGTTTAGTAATTCTTTAATCCTTCTAAAAATGCCACACCAAACCAATAAATGCCTTTTATTCACATATGTGCACACACAATGGAACCTGCAAGGTTCATCCTTAAGAAAATTGAGATTTGGGGGGCGCCTGGGTGGCTCAGTGGGTTAAAGCCTCTGCCTTTGGCTCGGGTCATGATCCCAGGGTGCTGGGATCAAGCCCCGCATCGGGCTCTCTGCTCAGCAGGGAGCCTGCTTCCTCCTCCCTCTCTCTCTCTGCCTGCCTCTCTGCCTACTTGTGATCTCTATGTGTCAAATAAAATAAATAAAATCTTTAAAAAAAAAAAAAACAGATTTTTACATTTTTTATACCATTTCACTACATGTCCCAAAAGCATGTTTGTGTGCCTGTGGTAAATACTACCTTCTAGAGCATCAACAGACATCAGAATGAATTTGGTTAAAAAGGATCTTAAAGGTACAAGAATTATTTGCAGTTCTATACTCCTCCCAGTCCAATCTACTTCCAGGGGATTGAGAATGGGAAGCAAGATAATGTAGGTAAAATAAGCCCTTGGTTAACTAAAAGATACTCTAAAAACTTAAGATAACAAAATCACTCTACACAGAAAACTAAGAGCTTTCAGAACAAATTTGACTCTATGCTGAAAAATAACAGGATCAGATCAGTTAAAAAAGCCAACAATTTTTCAGTTTCTATTCTCCTGATATTATCTCAAATAAGATGAAAATACGCACATAAACCCATTACCCCCTCATGACCATTCTTAGATCAAGCCTTAAATGAGAAAAACACTGCAGAAAGGCAGAATTTGAAAATGTTATGTACTTACCCCTCTCATATCTGATATATTTAGTTTCATTGTATGAAACATGTTTAGTGTAGCTTTTCCAATTATCTTTGCACTATCTGTTGCCTGGTCGAGAGTTACAGTCCTGTAAGTGATAGAATTAACTTTTTTAAAGGAACAAAAGCTACATCCCATATATATATTCACTGGTACCTCACAGGTATTGAACTATTTGAAAAGGCACAGGAAACTTGTCAAGAAAGTTACAAAAAAGTTTAAATAATTAGATACTAAATATAATCACTGAAAATGAATGAGAATGTCTTCCTTCAAGGAAACCAGTAATAACAAATTAATTACACTGACAGCAAGGAGTAAAAGAAAAACCATAAAGAACACTCGAACTTTGAGATACAGACTAAAGAAGACCTGGCCAACTGAAAATAAGTTGGAAAAAATTCTTTAAAAAGATGTATTTTAGTTAACATGTATAGATACAAATAACATGCATATTATGTTGCAACTAAAGCATGAATGTAAATGTTTGAGATTCCAACAGAAATTTTAAATTTTACATTAAAAAATTAAAATTTACATTCCAAGATTATCCATGTTGAGGTATGAAAAGAAGATGAATACCCATGTTTTATTTCTTGACTTTTGTTATGTTTGAAGTAAAGCCACTGAATAATTTCAGCATGTGAGTATGTGCATGACAATTCTCAGAAGCTCTAGAAATCAACAAACGTGTGGGCAGCTATGACAAAGGAAATACAGCGGTACCCTGTCTAAAACCCAGTGGGACTGGAAGATACAATTCTTAGATCTTTAAGAATTCTTGGAGGGGGAGGGAAGACTGCCAGCATTAGTATGTGTTAAAAACTATTTTATTATATTTTAATTTTCTCAGTATGTGAGGACATTATGTATATCCATGAAAGTTACCCATATTTTTAAGGAAACCATTTGCAAAAAATTTCCATTGATTTCTTGCCTCAATTAAGTTTATTTCATACAAATAAATCCAGAAGAACTTAAGAACAAGATTTTTAGTGGACCATGGTGGTTTAAATGTGTTTATCTTTATATCTTTCCAGAATACCATTAAACTGTCTTGGAAACAATTTTTAAGTATTGGGTCAATCGTTATTTACTTATTTTTTGGTTAATCATGATCTAGAAGACTGAAAGCACATTAGAAAATCTAAGTTTACCAAATATGCCTGCTATGCCTAAAAAGCAAGGCACCAGCTTGAGAGAAGTCAATTTATGTTATAGAACCTCAGAAACGCTCCATGATTGGAAGTGTCAGGTGCCAGCAAGGGGGGTGAGAAGGGGGAGAGAACGTGTGTGTACCAAAGAGAGTCAGCCCTTCCTCTGGGATGCTCTATACCTGGCATGTCGACGCTGAGAGTCAGGGGACATCATGCATGGCCAAGGGGAGGGAGGCGCCTTACTCAAAAGAAACTACACTCTTCCCACCCAGACTGCTCTTCCATTGAGAAACCAGAATGCCAGCTGCCATCTTCACACGGGCTCACCAACTACAGGCTGGAGATGGGAAGACCTCTCTTGTGGCAAACTGACACGCCTAACAGCAAAGACCATAAATACAACTGGCTGTGAAAACCCAAGACCAAGCCCCTCAACAACTCATCTATGATGAAGCCCACTGGTCCACACGTCCCACTACAAATCTAGAGGCTCCACATAAAATTTTAGAAGTTCATGTCTCAACAGACAGCCATGGACTATCACACAGACAGATGAAGAAAACCTCTAATTATAAAAACAATCAAAAGAAAAAAAAAGTATCAGAAGAAACAAGTGACAGAGGGAACAGAAGAGTATTTAAAAGCATCTGTTTAATAACAGATATTCATATTTAAATGTCCACAAAGAATTAAGAAATACTCCGAAGTTTAAAATGTTGGTAGAAATAAAAAATTAATATTGATGAAGTACCTGGCACAGAAACAAAGACCAAATAAAATTCCAGAACCCCTGGGACACCTGGGTGGCTCAGTCCGTTAAGCGTCTTCAGCTGAGGTCTGGGGTCAAGCCCTGCATTGGACTCCCTGCTCAGCAGGAAGTCTGCTTCTCCCTCCTGTGCTCTCTGGCTCTGTCAAGTAACTAACTAAAATCTTTTTTAAAAAAAAGAAATAGGCCATCAAAAGAGCACTGAGCTTCTCGAAAGTAATCCTGGAAAAAAAGATGACAATGGAGTTTGTCCACAATGTGATGATTTCTAACTATAACTTTTTTTTTTAAGATTTTATTTATTTATTAGACAGAGATCACAAGTAGACAGAGAGGCAGGCAGAGAGAGAGAGGAGGAAGCAGGCTCACTGCCAAGCAGAGAGCCCAATTCGGGGCTCGATCCCATGACCCTAGGATCATGACCTGAGCCAAAAGCAGAGCCCTTAAACCACTGAGCCACCCAGGCGCCCCCTAACTATAACTTTTAAGTCAGCAAAACTACTGAGCATGAGGACCGATAGGTTCATAACAATATATACCCATGCCTTCTTTCTCACTAGATACTAGGAGGAGACAAGGGATGCAAGAAAACAGGATCCTACCCAGATCATAGAGAAGGGACACCCCTTCAGTCCCAGTCCGCAGTACGTCTAATCCCGACTGCACTGGCACACTGGAGGGCCCCCAGAGAGTGCTCCAAGAGAAAAGATCAAACCAGGTGATTAAACCCACAAGGAGGGAATTTGGCAAATTCACAAAAAAGCCAACAAAAAAAATAAGAAGCTCAGTAACTCCAGGACAAACAAGTTCCACAAAAAAAGGGAATGTGGTCATAGCAGACTCTATGATCAACCATGTGCAGCTGCACAGGGTCACCATCACGGAACACTGCTGGGGGCAAAGGAAATGCATCAGGGGAAACAGGAACAGGCAGTGGAAGAGACGTAGTGCAGGGGACTCTGTGTGTGTTTATAAAACTAAAATTAAAAGCACATATATATAAAAGAGAGCCACGGCAGGGGAATTATTTCCCCGAAAGAAAAACTGTTAAAAGATAACTCCCTATGTGATAATTAAGCCACAGATCTCAACTTACATAGGGCTCTTTGACATGTCCTTTGTCTTACAGTACTGTAACATATCACAGTCTGGGAGGCACATGATTTCCACGTAGCTAATGACCAGAGGTAACAGAATCATGAGACATGGAGTACCACTTCTTGATTCAGCCCAACATGACTATAGCTGGGACTACAGCAGGGACCCACAGACTTTTTCTGTAAAGGGCCAGAGAGTAAATCACCTGTGCTTTACGGTGCCTCTCAAACAGTCTTCACTTTGCACAGACTTTTAAATAAATACCATTCTTGGCTCACACAAACCACATAAAAACAAGCCCCAGGCTGGAAAGGCCCACAGGACACAGCGTGTCAACCCGGAAGCAGAGGAAATACAAGGTCAGTTAGAATATTTCATAATCCCTCCCCTAAAGCATTCCTCATGCAGTTAAAACATCACCGAGATGTTAGGTTTAAGTTAATGGTTTAAAACTGATCTGAATGTTCTTAATATTTATAAAATTACATCTGTTTTGAAAAATTATGTACTGTTTTACATCATCTTCTCCAAAATAAGTATATTTTTAAAATTTCATTTATTTATTTAAATCAATATTTACTGAAAGATTTTGAGAGAGAAAGAGAATGAGAGAGAGAGAGAGAATGAGAAGGGGGAAGGGTCAGAGGGAGAAGCAGACTCCCCGATGAGCAGGGACCCCGTTGCAGGACTCGATCCCAGGACTCCAGGATCATAACCTAAGCCGAAGGCAGTCGCTTAACCAACTGAGCCACCCAGGTGCCCTCCAAAAGAAGTATTTTAAGGACACAGCAAAATGTACACTTGACTACCCAGCTATGCATAGCAGATTGTGAACTGTCCTGTGGTTATTCAACCGAATCCTCATCTCGTTAAAGACAAACACTGAAATATCTGTGGGAGAAATGAGCTGGTATCAGAGTTTTGCTTCAAAATCACTGGGAAGAAAGGGAGTTAGGATGGTATGGAGGCGCTGACAGCAGTACTAGAATCAGGTAATGGGTTCACAGGGGTTCACTCTACTGTTCTACTTTTAAATGTTTTAAATTTTCTTAATGAAACTCCTTAAGTTCAGGACAAAAATGGAACAAATACCAACAACAGCAAGCACATAATGTGTTCACAAAATGGCTATTATCCTTCAACTGGGGGTCGGGGGAATAAAGTTACAATTAATCCTAGTTTTCTTCATGTTAAAATTATATTTTTGGAGTACCTGGATTCTCCAAAAAAAGGAATGAATGAGGCTGATTTTCTTATTACTATTAGAGTGGCCCCCCAAAATATACAGTGCTAAGTAACTTGAAGATATTTAAAAACACATATACGAAAAGAGGAAACCAGTGCCAGTTCTCTTCCCAAAGAAAAATTATTTAGTTTTTGAATAACCCTTCCCATGTATCTTAAACAAATCAAGTTCCAGGTTACATTCTTAGGAAAGGAATTAATAAATTAGATCTGATTTTTCCCACAGAAACCGTGTGTAAAAAGATCATTTTATTCCAGAGTTAGGACCTAACAACCAACTTATTATAGAAATGATCACTAACAGTGTATTTAACTAACTACAATTTGAAAGACAGGTACGTATCAAAATGTTTATTAAAATAGGTAAATATAACAGCTAAATCTTACCAACTGCATAAAAATTTTATAAATATATGGTTTCACGTACAATTTATAATCCTTGTTTTCATGGTGAACAAATGCGTGAGTGACAAAGCTGGCAGCTGCCTTTGACTGAGAGCAGTCCTCTTGTGACTTCTGTCAACAACACCACACACAAAAACATAATTGGTGCAGCTGGCACGAGCTAAAAAACTTTTTTTTAAAATAAACACACAATTCCTTATGCATGGCTTTCAGGTCAGACGTCAGACAAAATACAGTGTACCACTGGTATATAAAATGGTACACAAAAATAAGTATTTTCTTCTGGTCATAAACCTTAAGTTTCATATTCACGGCCCTCACATTTAAAAAAAAAGGGGGGGGTGGAAGGGTTAAATGCTTTCTCCCAGTCTTCAGAGACTACAGTAATTAATCATTTCAAAAAGAGAACCTATACCTCCCTAAATAAAGCAAATGTTTCATTAAAATCACTTTCTGAAGCACTGTGCTGAGGTTTCCCTCCAGGACCCTGTTGCCACCCACAACCGTCACCACCCTTTCCTTCTGTCTGTGCACAGAAGTCCACAGCCTAAAGACTCCCTCCAAAGGTCAAGCACACAGGTTCCCGTGACCAGACGAACCTGAGGGCAGTGGTATGACAACAATGGCCTTGGGCATAATATCCGATAACCCCAGATTGTACAGATCTTTTAGACTCTTCCTTGGTTTTCTTCTTTTTCCTATTATTAATTGTAATAACCTGCATTGGAATATCAATTAGCCAAAATCCTTTTACACATAAGCTTACCTGGCGATGTTATCACAGATCCCATGGCCTCCAAATTTTGCAGTTTCAACTGGGGCCCCAGGCTTTCGCACCATGACTTTGAGTGTCAGGCGTTTACCCTTCATGCCGGCAGCCTCAAGTCGTCGCTGAATTTCTTCTGAAAGATTGAGAAGAAAGGCTTCCGCTTCTTTTGGCTATGGAAAGACAAACAGAAAAACTCCACTGTTTTTCTAAACACTGAACAATTCTCAAGTATCTTCACTTTCAAAATCAAACATGTACACTCTTGATATCCTGAACGCTGCAGGGACAAGAGTATAAAGTATTCAAGCAACAAGAGTCTGTGGGCTGGCTGGAGAGATGGGACTAGGTGGAGAGATAAAGATCAGCAAAGAAATGGATAAAACTCATTAAGAGATCGATACCTGGGTAAACCTTATTCCATAGTTGATCTCAGCTGAAATAGATTTTCTTTCCTTTTCAGTTCGAACTGGTCTATCATCCAAACCACGGCAGAACCTATAAAGCATCTGACCTGTTTTGGGACCAAATTCTTTCTGGAGTTTTGCCATTGTCATATATTGCAAGTCTCCACAAGTTTTAATTCCCAAAGAGGTCAACTTGGATTCCATTGAACGTCCAACTCCTAGAAAAGGGGATATGTATAATTTTTAATTCTGCACATAAACCATTAAAAACAATTTAGCAATGAGAAATAATTGTCATTCACTCACAAAACAACTAATCTCCCTCAAAAATTTTAAGTGACGTAACTGAAACATCTCATAGACTTTAAAGAACTGTTTAGTGCAAATGCTAATGAAGTTATTTCTAGAATCCTCTCCTCAATCTGAACTCCAGATATAGGTGAACCTTCTCAAATATGTGTCAACTACATAAGTTCTCAGAAGAATGCCATCTTTATTCATTACTGAGTAAGATTTCCATCTTATTGAGAAAATCAGCAAATGAAGTTATAGGCTTGTTTACATGGGCCTACAGTATGACCTACATGTGAAGAGACTCACAAGTGTTAGGGATTCTACTATGATTTCGGTGATGGCCAAATTTCATGACAGTTTCAGTCTCACTTTCTATGAATGGAAACTAGAACAAGAACTTATGACATAAGTCCAAACCTAAAAATGTTACTGCTGTCACACTTGGTAAAGTAACTTGGGGATGAAACAACATGGCAGTGAGGGCAAGATAGATTTCTTTTACTAACAAAGACTATCTGTCTAAAAGGTCTCAACCCCCCCCACAGCTGGGCCAGCACGCAGAAGTCCCTGGGTCCTTCTTTTCCAGACACCGGGTCTGAGCTTCACCTGGAGAATGCTGATGAGTTCTGTCGCTCTCAATTTGGCCCAAATCTTAACAAAGGTACACATATCTGGAGAGATATTTGAGAGTAACCCAGAGAAACTAAAATTCTGATCAGAATGGTCTGCATACAACCAAATCAGTAATTTCCACCAATAAGGAAAAGACTGTTTCTGGTCTTCTGCAGGATCTCGTAACAGCTGAGTGACAGTGGCTACGTTGTGCTCATCACTTGAGCATCCTTTTTTTTTTTTTTTTTTTTTTTTTAAGATTTTGTTTATTCATTTGTGTAAGAGAGAACACATGTGCACACACAAGCAGGGGGAGTTGCAGGCAGAGGGGGAGCAGGCTGCCTGCTGAGCAGGGAGCCTGATGTTGGGCTCAACCCCAGGATCATGACCTGAGCCGGAGGCAGACACCCAACTGACTGGGTCACCCAGGCATCCCATCAATCATCATTCTTCTAGCGGCTATTCTGAGAGCAGTCTTCAGTCCAGGTTCTGCCAGGAGCAGCTCCCGGAGCAATTACATAGGACATAGGGTTAGAAGGCTGCCAACCTTACAAACGATCTATGGCCATGGAGATAGGCAAGACAAGTTTAAAACAAGAAAAGTTTTTCCCTCATGGATAAGATGAAAAGTGTTAAGCGCATTGCCTCCCATCTGTGCCATTTTAAAGTTCAAGTAAAAAGAGAAAACAAGAAAGAATTGCCAGAGTCTGCTTTAACATCAGCAAAATCTGCCAGAGGAATACCATTCACAAAAAGGTAAAATTCTAAGTGAAACCCATCTAAGCTTCTTTCAAAATGGAGAGAACCCCAAGGTAAGAAGCAAATCATACCCAAGGCTGGCCAAAGTCAGACACTCTACACACTATTCATCGTTCAAGAAAGGCTTTTTGTCTCTGTTACCCCACACCCCACTCTAACTGTGATATTTCCCTTAGAGATCTGTAAAGCTGATATGTTCTCACTGACCTGCAAAATCAGTGAGAGGCAATAATCCTGGGTTATTTCTATGTGTGTAGCGTGGGGCAGGGGAAAAACCTACTGTTTTTGAGAATATCTTCAATACAGTGGAACAGAATTATTATTCCTAATAAATACAAAAGAAAGGCTATCATATTAAGTATCACCAAATGAACAATGATCAACCTAATCTAAGTGAATTGCCCCTGTAGGGAGGAAGGGAAGACCCTGTCTGCTGCAAACTCATCTAATGAAACAAGTGGGAGAGGGAGGCAAGTGGGGGCGGTGCCCCACCTCTAGCCCCTACTATTCTGAGTGGGGAGGAAAAATTAATCAGCACCAAAATCCTGACAGGGTTTTTAGTTTAACTGCCTGCATCATGGAAGCATTTATAAAGAAAGGAGTCCCCTCAAAGGGCACTCAAATTGAGTGCAGCCACCTAGAAAGGAAAAAGTGAAGGAAAACATGCTAGCTTAGAGCCAAGTCTCCAAGGAGAGGAGGAGGAGGAAAAAAAATAAAAAGATGTGGAAGCTCCTGGTCAAGCCACTGGGACAAAGACTTGCTTTCTCTCCTTAAAGGGGAACTATTACTCTAAATTAAAAATTGCCAGTAATGTCTCCTCCCCTGGCATCCAGACTTGAAAGTACAATAAAAGACACAGGAGAATCAAGTTTTAAAGAAAAAGGTTTTCACCATTAAAATAGCACTGTCCAGCAGAACTCTCTGTGATGATGAAAACGTTCTCTACTTGTGCTGTACAGTCCAACAGGCACTTCTCACATGAGGATGTTGAGCACAGAAATGTGGCTAGTACAAAAGAGGAACTGAATTTTCATTTTATTTGTAATTCATTTAATTTGAAATGCTACTGCCTTCACTTAGCTCCCGGTTCCCATATGACAACACTTCAGATCTTTATGTCCGCCTACACGGTTGTCGAGTTTCTCTGAGAATGGCTGGGGGCCCAAACCCAGCATGGGCTGAACCAGGTGCAGAAGGTCCTCACGGTAGGGGCACAAGCATGAGGTGAAAGGCCTGGCAAAGATCTCAAAGAATTCACAGAAACAGGCTATTGCAGTTAAAGAGTCGATGGGGATGATCCTTTCTTTCACTAAATAAACAGATCTCATTAGGTAATTATTTGTTAGCCTAACATATAATCACTATTCTGCAGAGTCCCTGAAAACATAAACTGACTTAGTAATGTGTTTTCTCCTTCTTGTGTAGCTACGATAACTGTGTACAGCGTGCTGGACACACTGTGTGCCAAGTAAATACTTACAGGCACAGAGGGCCAGAGCTTGTAGAGGACAAGTGAGGTGTCATCCTGAGTTTCTTCTGGCTATTGGTTAGAGAGCAAAATTTCCCCAAAGCATGTCCCACAAGATGTTAATATAATATTCATCTTCAAATATCTGTAGGAAATTACTACTTTTTAACAAAGATAAATAGGTTTCTTTATTGTAACAATTCTCAACTTTTACTAAGCAGACCCTCCACCAGGGATGGTTCCTGCGTGCATGTGAAAACTTTTTTTTTTCTCCCCCCCCCCAGCCCCCCCTGCAAAGAACAGCCTGCATTCTGTAGAGCACACTTTGGGAAAAGAGGATTGCAACACCATCTTCTACACAGGCCTAACAACAGTGCAAAGCAACATTCTGCAAGCCTCTGTGAAAGGTTCTCAATCGATCTGATTGAGAATTTGGGAATTTGATAAAACTCAAAAGACCTATGGAAATCACGAAGAATTGTGGGTATGAAGAAGAGAGGAGGCCACATGGGAAGGTGGCTTGCCAGAGGGAGCCACTCTTGCTGCCCTCCCACTGTATTTCAGACATCCCTGAAGAAATGGAGGGTATACTTAAGAATTTAACCAAGACAAGAACTTCACAATTGCCCTTCAAGAAATAAAGTCCCTCTAGCCAGCAAGCAAACTAAAGTGAAATGTTCAGGAATGTTCAGGAAATACATCACTGTATATAAACAAACAAAGTCATTCAGTTCAAAGATGGTGTTACAGACTGAACTGTGTCTCCTTAAAATTTGTATGCTGAAATTCTAATACCTGATACCCCAGAATGTGACTGTAATTAGAGACAGGGCCTTGAAAGAAGTAATTAGGATAATAAGATTGTATACAAATGGGTTCTTTTTTTTTTTTTTTTAAAGATTTTATTTATTTATTTGACAGACAGAGATCACAGGTAGACAGAGAGGCAGGCAGAGAGAGAGAGGGAAGCAGGCTCCCTGCTGAGTAGAGAGCGCGATGCGAGACTCGATCCCAGGACCCCGAGATCATGACCTGAGCTGAAGGCAGCGGCTTAACCCACTGAGCCACCCAGGCGCCCCTACAAATGGGCTTTAATCCGGTATGACTGCTGTCCCTGTTAGAAGAAGTTAGGACAGAGACACATAAAGAAAAAATACCATGTGACAATACAGGGAGAAGATGGCCAATCTACAAACCAAGGAGAGAGGCCTCAGAAAACAACCCTAACAACTCAATCTTTGACTTCTAGCCCCTAGAATCTTGAGAAAATAAATTTCTGTTACATAAGTGGTGGCATTTATTACGGCAGCCTGAGCAAGCTAACGCAGATGGCTAGCACAGGAAGTCCAAACACATAGTTCACATGCAGCTTTAAATACACTGTACCAGTGTATTTAGAAGCTTGCAGTAAGATGTGTTATTAAAACTTTGAATTTTGGGCGCCTGGGTGGCTCAGTGGGTTAAGCCGCTGCCTTCGGCTCAGGTCATGATCTCAGGGTCCTGGGATCGAGTCCCGCATCGGGCTCTCTGCTCAGCAGGGAGCCTGCTTCCTCCTCTCTCTCTCTCTGCCTGCCTCTCTGCCTACTCGTGATCTGTCTGTCAAATAAATAAATAAAATCTTTAAAAAAAAAAAAAAAAAAAAAAAAACTTTGAATTTTACTGTCTAAAACTAATTTGCTAGTTTGAGTTTAGAAGATTATTCTTCCAATTTAATCTCAAACTGATAATCAAAATGTCCTATTTCACAATTCTAACATTAATACATTCTTTTAAGTTATTTACTGGGGGATCAGGAAGCTTTAAAACTAACCTACTATAGGCACATACCTCAATATCATCAAAGCCATCTATGAAAAACCCACCGCAAATATCATTCTCAATGGAGAAAAACTGAAAGCTTTTCCGCTAAGGTCAGGAACACGGCAGGGATGTCCATTATCACCACTGCTATTCAACATCGTACTAGAGGTCCTAGCCTCAGCAATCAGACAACAAAAGGAAATTAAAGGCATCCAAATCGGCAAAGAAGAAGTCAAATTATCACTCTTCGCAGATGATATGATACTATATGTGGAAAACCCAAAAGACTCCACTCCAAAACTGCTAGAACTTATACAGGAATTCAGTAAAGTGTCAGGATATAAAATCAATGCACAGAAATCAGTTGCATTTCTCTACACCAACAGCAAGACAGAAGAAAGAGATATTAAGGAGTCGATCCCATTTACAATTGCATCCAAAACCATAAGATACCTAGGAATAAACCTAACCAAAGAGACACAGAATCTATACTCAGAAAACTATAAAGTACTCATGAAAGAAATTGAGGAAGACACAAAGAAATGGAAAAATGTTCCATGCTCCTGGATTGGAAGAATAAATATTGTGAAAATGTCTATGCTACCTAAAGCAATCTACACATTTAATGCAATTCCTATCAAAGTACCATCCATCTTTTTCAAAGAAATGGAACAAATAATGCTAAAATTTATATGGAACCAGAAAAGACCTCGAATAGCCAAAGGGATATTGAAAAAGAAAGCCAACGTTGGTGGCATCACAATTCCGGACTTCAGGCTCTATTACAAAGCTGTCATCATCAAGACAGCATGGTACTGGCACAAAAACAGACACATAGATCAATGGAACAGAATAGAGAGCCCAGAAATAGACCCTCAAATCTATGGTCAACTAATCTTCGACAAAGCAGGAAAGAATGTCCAATGGAAAAAAGACAGCCTTTTCAATAAATGGTGCTGGGAAAATTGGACAGCCACATGCAGAAAAATGAAATTGGACCATTCCCTTACACCACACACAAAAATAGACTCAAAATGGATGAAGGACCTCAATGTACGAAAGGAATCCATCAAAATCCTTGAGGAGAACACGGGCAGCAACCTCTTCGACCTCTGCTGCAGCAACATCTTCCTAGGAACAACGCAAAAGGCAAGGGAAGCAAGGGAAAAAATGAACTACTGGGATTTCATCAAGATCAAAAGCTTTTGCACAGCAAAGGAAACAGTTAACAAAATCAAAAGACAACTGACAGAATGGGAGAAGATATTTGCAAACGACATATCAGATAAAGGACTAGTGTCCAGAATCTATAAAGAACTTAGCAAACTCAACACCCAAAGAACAAATAATCCAATCAAGAAATGGGCAGAGGACATGAACAGACATTTCTGCAAAGACATCCAGATGGCGAACAGACACATGAAAAAGTGCTCCATATCACTCGGCATCAAGGAAATACAAATCAAAACCACAATGAGATATCACCTCACACCAGTCAGAATGGCTAAAATCAACAAGTCAGGAAATGACAGATGCTGGCGAGGATGCGGAGAAAGGGGAACCCTCCTACACTGTTGGTGGGAATGCAAGCTGGTGCAGCCACTCTGGAAAACAGCATGGAGGTTCCTCAAAATGTTGAAAATAGAACTGCCCTATGACCCAGCAATTGCACTATTGGGTATTTACCCTAAAGATACAAATGTAGTGATCCAAAGGGGCACATGCACCCGAATGTTTATAGCAGCCATGTCCACAATAGCCAAACTATGGAAAGAACCTAGATGTCCATCAACAGATGAATGGATCAAGAAGATGTGGTATATATACACAATGGAATACTATGCAGCCATCAAAAGAAATGAAATCTTGCCATTTGCAACAACATGGATGGAACTAGAGCATATCATGCTTAGCGAAATAAGTCAAGCAGAGAAAGACAACTATCATATGATCTCCCTGATATGAGGAAGTGGTGATGCAACATGGAGGCTTAAGTGGGTAGAAGAAGAATAAATGAAACAAGATGGGATTGGGAGGGAGACAAACCATAAGTGACTCTTAATCTCACAAAACAAACTGAGGGTTGCCGGGGGGAGGGGGTTTGGGAGAAGGGGTTGGGATTATGGACATTGGGGAGGGCATGTGATTTGGTGAGTGCTGTGAAGTGTGTAAACCTGGTGATTCACAGACCTGTACTCCTGGGGATAAAAATATATGTTTATAAAAAATTAAAAAATTAAAAAAAAAAAAAAAAAACTAACCTACTATAAAATGGCATTTTGGTCATTTACTATTTGATAGCCTATAACAAATTTCTAAGGTACTTCAGATTTACTTTTATAAGATTTAAGAATATACATCTAAAAATATCAGTAAATCCGTTTTTCACAAGCAAAGGAATCAAAAATACTTTCACTGAAAAGGTACGGTCTTGATTTTTCCCCACAAGAAGAGTGTGTTTTTTAACAAATAGGATTATCTGAAACAATATCAAGGATTACTGCATGGTTTAGAGAAATTTCTTAGATCTACCATAGCAAATCTAAATATTTAACAAATGTGAAAGGAACTATCCTTTAATTATTAATTGTGAAATGAATTGTTCAACAACAACAACAACAACAAAAAATTACATCTCCTCAAGGTCCCAAAAGGGCAACTGTTTTTCAGTTATAATTAATTATATTTGATGATTTCTCTATGGAAAGATATTTACAAGCTAGGTTAGCCACACAGTAACCACATAATAATATAAAATAAACATCCTGGCTCTTAGCAGAGAAAGGTAGAGATGGACATTTTACTTCTACCTCTGATTTAACACAACATAATACTTTGTCTTTAGGTTTTATTCTTCCTAATAGGATTAATATATTTTCTACTTATACAGCTATTTGCTTACTATAACTGAGAAACCTGTCATGAGCCCATTAGTACATTTTTATAAACAGAGGAATCGATTCTCAAAATTTTTTATTTAGCCTAGAAGTATATAATTTCAGTTAAGATTTATTTAAAAGACCAAAAATCAACTTCATCATATTCTTTTTAAAATGACTGCTAGGAATTCCCTGATCTTGCCATTTGAGAAATATTTAAAGTAAAATATGTGAGAAATAGAAATAAAAGGTAACATTCAGGTCCTGATTAGTCAACTGAGGGTTTACTCACTGAGGAATTCCAAATTCTGTTATTCATGGCACTCAATCATGAATAAAAAAAAAAAAAATTCACATGTTTTGGAACAGAGAGTAACATTGTAAAATTATGAAAAGCACTAATAGATATTTACAACCAACCAAAGTTAAAAAACAAAGATCTGTATTTACCTGGTAGATTACTAACTAGCTGACCTCTGATAAAATCATCTACTTCTTCTGGTTTTAAATGGTATTGGCCATCTGGTTTTGCTTTTCGAGTTGCCATTCTAGCAAGGAGAATATTAGAACCTATAAAAGTTAAAAAAAAAAAAAAAAAGGAAAAAAAAGTTTTCAAGAAAGATTCACCACAGTTATTTTTAAATTAAGATTCTTAACAAAGACACCTATAGACAAGTTACCTATCAAATTTCTTTCAAAACCAATGAAAATAAATAATTCCCAATTCTGATCATCTCAAACAGAGTACAAAACTAGCAGAATTTTGTTAAACAGGACATATAACCTGCATGGATACTGGATAGAGGCTTCCCTTTGCTTCCAAACTGAGTGTCATTTCAACATCTCCTATCCTGGTAGGATGGGAGAAAGCAGTCCCTAACCTTACGATCGGAGATGCAGGCACTGGGGGTAACGATGAGAAATTCCATCACCCTGCCAACCAATGTGTCCAGGCTGAGCAGGGAAATAAAGCCAAAGGCTCCTGGATGGGGGGGAAAGGGAGCCTTAAGAACCCGAAGTCTCACTATATAATCAGAACATGTGCAGTGGAAACCAAGGATAGGCAAGTCTTACAAACAGAGAGGGACAACGAGGTCCCAAGTGGGGTGTGGACGTGGAAAAGCAAAGCAGAGCAGAGCCAAGACAATGGGGGAGGGGGAACAGAGAAGGTGTCAGGGCTCTGTAAGAGGAAGAATTTATGGAAGACATAAAAAGGACATGTCTCAGTTTTACAGAAGACTTTTGTAACAGCTATGTGTTTTCCTAGGGTAAATATGTAGATATTCATGAAGAGAAAACGTTCTGCAAAGTCAGAGCAAAATGATAAAAGTGGTGTGTTGTGGAGAGGCAAAAAAGATTGAGGAGTGGAAATATTACATGGGATTTTCATTTTAATTAATGACTGAACTTAAAAGAATGCACTCATATTGTCACACCTGTAAATTAAAAAGAACTTTTGAAAGAACTAGAACCATGCCAGATACTGGAATACAGATAATAAGCCCTAAATGAACACTGAGAAAGATCTGTAGGCCAAACACAGGGGAGTAGAAAGGTAGGCTAGCTAGAACTGGAGGAATGCTAAGAATATACTAACCATGTTTTTTATTTTCTGTATGTTATGATGTTTTGCTATCTTAAAACTCTTCCTGGCTGGAAGGAGATGGCCCTCCCAGGGCTAGCTGGTTTTTAAGGACAGAACACAATTACCTCCCTTAGGAGCGCACCTCTCACATGCAAGCCAGCCACCCCCAACCATCTCCTCATCAAGCTCACAAATAAAGACAGTATTTTCCTGCCTTAAATCATCCAGGCAGGACACCAGGCAACTAGTACAAAGAGATCCCCATTTATAGCTCTGAGACCACAGGATTATCCAAAATAGTGAATCCAAAGCTGTTTATTTGTCCAGCTTTTCCCACAGAAACCCCTAAAGGTTCTGGCCTCACTCCTGCTTCAGCCTCATGACCAAAACTGGGGGCTTCCCCATGTGGCCCTACGTGGTAGAGCATGCCTCCTCCTCTTCTCAGCAAGTGTAAGGAATAAAAACCTTTCCACGGCACTGGCTGCTCTGTGTCACTCAGCTCCCTCCATAAAGTACAATTCCAAGGGTACAAATGAGATGGGGAACTTCAGGGGAAAGAGGATTTCTGAATGAAAATGGAGAAGGAGTAGTTGGAAATGACAATGACTAACTAAGAGGAAGTTATATCTATCTCCCAAGCCTGGGATATACAGAGTACAGGAGCAAACACAAGTAAAAGAGGTATCCCGGCAAGAGCTACTAAGGGTGTGTTCCAAAAGGAGGAGGTGACTCAGGGAAGCTGAGGCATCAGAGATGCTCAGAGGACACAACAGCAAGAGCCAACGAAACAAGGACAAATGATGGGAGGGGCTGAGGAAACAAAGCACAAGGATTAAAGATGAAACAGACAAGAGCTGGGGAGAGATAACACCGTTACTAAGAGCCACTGGTTGATTAAAGGTGACTTCTGGAACTGAGAGGGAAGGAAGGACTGGTAAGCATTCTAGGAAGCTAACGTTTCCCAAGTAACTAAATTACACCAAGACTCACAGTAACACTTAACTCCATATCCCTCCTGCCCCAACCACCCTGCTTTAAAGGAAGCTATGACTCACTTAAAAAGAATGTTTACAAATACTGAATTCACTTCTCCCCACTTCTGAAAAACTAGAAATATTCCAACTTGTTTATCCCAAAGACATTATCAACCATTTACTTGCCTTTCTAACACGTCTACCTCACGTATTGCATGAATTTGAGCGATGCTAAGAAGGGTCTTAGATGTCAGGTCTATGCAGTATGGTAAAAAAACAAATCTAAAAAATCACTCCTAAAGATTAAATGATATCCAATGATCATAAAGCAATGCTTTGAGTAAAGGGAAGGGTACAAGATAAGCTGGATACTAACCAATTCCAACAGAGGCCGCACATTTCGTCTGGTCTTTGATTTCCATGCGGACAGCATTTGCAAATTCATCAGGAGTAAGTCTGGTCTCTGCAAGGATCTCTGTGATGTCTACCAGTGCTTCATCACAACTGACAGCTTCAATGTTATGTGTGTAGCTGTCAACACAAAGCAAAAGCAATGCATCACCCAGCAGCTTGCCCTCGAGGAGACACAAATGTGGCAAAGTCCAGTCTTCCTCTGGCATCTTTTTTCACATTTTCTTTTAAGACTTTTTAAAATGCTAAAAAGTATTAGCATTTTAATTAAAGTGGCCCAAGTGCCATTATTAGTCACCTAACTTTTAACTATAGAACTAATTAACTGATATTTTCTTTTTCCATATTAACTACCAAAAATATACCAGTTTCCCTATGCTGAGGATACAGCTCTGAATAGCTGAAAAGTAGTGGACGAATTCGAACTGTCAGAACATTTAATCTAAAAACTGTTCAAACATGGTTTACCAGAATCCTGAACAGATAGAAAAATCACATAAATCAAGTCAAATAAGTAATTGATGATCTCCTACATAAAAATGCGATTAAATACCTTTTACTGTAGCAGGCCTAGAATACAGGATATAAAGGTCAATCACCCCCAAATACCTGTCTGAAAGAACACCAACTACATTTCCTGAATGTGGGAATACTGTGGGTTTTGACCACGATCTACTGACACAAAGGACTTGTTTTAATTAGCTGAAGAGGAAAAGGAAGAACACAGCTGTCCTATGGCTCCAAAGCTAATTAAATATGCAAAACACAGGGGCGCCTGGGTGGCTCAGTGGGTTAAAGCCTCTGCCTTCGGCTCAGGTCATGATCTCAGGGTCCTGGGATCGAGCCCCGCATGGGGCTCTCTGCTCAGCGGGGAGCCTGCTTCCCCCTTCCCTCTCTCTGCCTGCCTCTCTGCCTACTTGTGATCTCTGTCTGTCAAATAAATAAATAAAATCTTTAAAAAAAAAAAAAAAAAAAATATGCAAAACACAAATGGAAGGCAACCAGAAATGCCTCAAGGTCAAAAACGTACCTTCAATAATCTAGATGGTAACATATACTATGCCTTGTCTCACCTATATCTTGCTGCAGGTTACAGATCGGAATAATTGGCTGATTCATTTAAAAATAAATAAAAAATAAAAAATAAATAAAAATAAATATCTGTATTCATTTAAGAAAATGAGTGTTTTGGGGCACCTGGGTGGCTCAATAGGTTAAAGCCTCTGCCTTCGGCTCAGGTCATGATCCCAAGGTCCTGGGATCGAGCCCCACATCTGGCTCTCTGCTCAGCAGGGAGCCTGCTGCTTCCACCTCTCTCTCTGCCTGCCTCTCTGCCTACTTGTGATCTCTGCCTCTCAAGTAAATAAATAAAATCTTAAAAAAAAAAAAAAGAAAGAAAGAAAGAAATGAGTGTTTTGTTTACACTTAAATAAAGGGTGAAATCTGTAAGAGCAGAAGGGTATACCTGGCAGGAGGAATTCTACTTCCCAGTGAAAGCTGTCCAAGGTGTGGAGAATATGAAACCAAGGATTTCCAAAGGATGGAAAAAGAGTAACACTGTGCCATTTTTTCCCCCAAGTATAGCCACATGCCACCGACAGTGTCTCCACAGACTAAAAGGATTTCAGGACTAGTATGTGTCATGGCTCTCTCTCAAATCCTCCTGATGATTCAGGCAGCTGCCTGAATGTCATGATGCTTGGAACACAGAACACGGGAGACCATATCCAGCTCAATCATCCACTCCCAGCCCTCACCTGGATGCTTCTCTTGAACTCAGCTCTGGAACAGGATTTAAAAAGCACACTTCCCACTTGGTACCACCAACATTCATATAGGTGAGATCTTAAGGACAGCTGTGATTATAAATGACTTATCATTCAGCACTCAGACCTACATACTAATACTAATGCAAGATAAGTTTCATCTATTCCTTGTATTTTCTCTCTTCTGCTCAAGTAGAGAGTGCATCTCGTTTCTCTTTGTTAGGATCAGCTGTATTAACAACTATTTGTACTTCATAGATACTCTATAAATATTCAAAATCATGCATAAGAAGGGAGAGAAAGAGGTGAAGACAGAGGTACAAGACGTATCTCTTAGAACATTAATACACTCCAAAGGTCAACGAACCTTGGCCTACTGTCCAGATGCCTGTCTAGGTAAATAAATATTTAATGGCACACAACCATACCCATTCACCAATGTATCTGTCTTCACTTTAAAGATTTTATTTATTTATTTGACAGACATAGATCGAAAGTAGCCAGAGAGGCAGGCAGAGAGAGAGGAGGATGCGGGGCTCGATCCCAGGACCCTGGGATCATGACCTAAGCTGAAGGCAGAGGCTTTAACCCACTGAGCCACTCAAGTGCCCCTGTGGCTTTCACTTTATACAGCAGAGTTGAAGAGCTGGAACAAAGACCTTATCTAGCTCTTTATAGAAAAAATACTCTGTCTTCTGCTACAGCGTATACACAGCCTGCCATGACTTATTTTAAATTTTGAGCTTTGAATATTAAATATACCTGTACTATAAATAAAAGTTAATCTCCTTTTCTTAAGCCAACTAATCAACCACCCACAAACTATTGCTAAAAACTAAGTTTTATAAAAACTAACTTTTGGCACACCTAAATAATTTTAGAAGATAAATGGTTTTAGAGTCTCTACTTGTTAACCCATCAGTTCTATAAACAAAACTATAATTCAAATGTAATAAAAGAAGACAAGGCTAAAAAATGTCAATCCTTCGTCAGTCTGGTTTCAGAGGAAGAAAACGAGAGCCATGAAGTTCTACAGGCAGAGAATCAATTTCCACTGACATCAGGAAGCATTAGAAAAGTCTGAGCAGGGCCAACGTGTCCCTTAAGACTGAACTACTGATTATTGGGCTGACTGAGGAAAGGGCTCCTGAAAGAGAAGCATCCAGCAAAAGTGGCCGGGACACCCCTAAAGAACACCAGACCCTCTTCACTATTAGATAAAAGAAGAAGAAGAGACGTGGAAGTGACCAGTGTTTGCTGTACCTTGCTAGTGTTTCATACATTGTTCGTGCAACTTCCTTATATGCATGAAAATCATATGGAACAGCTTGAAGACTGGGACAAAGTTGTTTAGCTTGCCCAAAAAACATTCCATTCCTGATGCCAACTTGTCTAGAGAAAGAATAAAACACAATGGAGGTTAGACTAGGACTAATTTTCAAATGCTTAATCAAATATCAAACATTGACAGTGTGTTCCCCATGCCACCAATATACAATTTTCACTTAATTCTCATTAGGGATAAACAACAAGCATTAAGAAAACTAGTAAGTTTGATTTCCTCCCAAAAGAAAATTGCACAATGGTCTGATTAGTGTAAATGACACGTGGATGTACCAAAATGTTATTAAAAACCAGATTTGGCTCTTGTCTGTATATGAAGCTTTCTCCAAAGACTCAGAGCTCTGGCCCCTTTGCAGAGATGCCAGCATACCATATGCTGGTGAGATCACAACCACCTCAGAGCAGGAATGTGCTGTCAAAAGAGGTTTTCTTCCCCTAACACATGGCACAGTTTGGCCAGGATTCGTCCCCCCCCAAAAAAAACAGAATATATACTAAAGAACTACACAAAACAGTGCTATGTGACAAACAGACAAAATGTACTCATCCTATTACCACCCAATTCCCAATTGACCAATTCCATGCTCCTGAAGTGGCTCCACAGTGGTTGAGATGCCAACAGCATTGTATATGGTAGCACATCACTCTGGGCAGGAGCCAGGGTTCCAGAACTTTGAGGGACCTAATTGAAAATGGTAAATTTTAAATCTTTTGTGTGTATCAATGCCCCACATTACCTTTGATATTTGGAGCATTCAACAAAAAACTATAATCATGGAATTATACTTAATTAGTAAAATTCCATTTGACGACTTTGCAATGAATCAATAAAAAAAAAAAAAAAAAAATACCTCAAAGTAAAAGCACAAGTGAAATAAGAAGCACTGCTTCACCAGATTATATGTTCCTATGTAAATACAACAAATAGTTATTCTATACATTCATGCAATAAATATTTACTAGGCTTTAATTACTCAGAGGTCTCTAACACCCTTCCCATCTCAGACCACTACTGAGAGCCACCACGGAAAAGAATGCCCCAAGTTATTCAGAGGTAAAGGCAAAATCATATGCATTTTTTATGGACACGAAAACAGTATAAATTATCTGACTGCAAAGCTCCCAGTAGATGAGAAATATTCTAACAGGAAGGAAAAGTGACAGTGAAAGAAGTGACGAGTGACAAACAAACAGCATGGTGAAGAATATTTTTTCATTCATTCAACAAAAATTTATGTCTCAGGCATTTTGTTAGGTGGCAGGCAAAAGATGGTGAACAAAACAGACCCCATGATGTTCACAAGGATGACCCTGCACTCACCCAGCACAAGACAGATTATAATCAATGGACTTTATTTTGTAAGGCAGGGAGGTATATATGTAATGGTTTTGAAGTCTATATAAAATCACATACAATTTAAGACATTTTCGATAATGCTTGCTATGTAGGGTCAGCATGCAAAAGCTAAGCTTACAAATTAAAGGTAATTACTCCTTTTTTGAAAAATGTGTTACATAATTGTTATGAATAACATTATATTTATATTTACTATAATTTTTTTCCAATTATTCAAAAATTTTCAAGGGCATATTACTTAGGAAAACATAATACAACTACTTATGTACTTGTGCACATATACAGCTTGGAGAGAAATGCTTAGGAGCCACCAGACATGGTAAGGAAATTATAAACAAAAAGGAAAACTAAGAGATTTCCTATAACTAAGGGAAGCAAAACACTCGGAGTTGGAGTTGGGAAACCGGATTTGTTTCATAGAAAATAAAGGAGTAAAGGCAAATATCCAACAGTCGGAAATGACTTTTTGCTACGGTGACTTATCTACTTCTTTCAACTAGGTCCCACGCAGGATAAACCACCAATACTCCATCAGCGTGTGCTACAGAAAGCAATTATTCTCAGGCTTACACTGCACATGTAGGTCACTGTCCGTTCAGTGTGTTAACAGGTATCCGTATCAATAAATATAGTAAAGCATCCTTAGAAAATCATTTAAAAATTATTTGATCTTAAAAAATATGTGATTCAAAGATATTTGTATATCACTACGTATTCATCTGCCTATCTACCTTCTCGTTCTGTATGAAGCTTGCTCTTTCTGATGAGCAAAACGACTAACAGTCATGCATATTCTAGCCTTTGTATATACATCCTACCTCTCCATGAGTTCTACCATCTCGTGGGCACCCACCATCCTTTGCAGACCCATGATCGGTCTGTGTCTATTGGAAACTCATGAATGCATAAACCTGGGATGATCATCCCCACAATCTAGTCCCCACTCCAGCCCCAGAAACATTTCTCTGATGAAACTGTGGATATACATATTTTTAAAAAATCTTCTCACCTAAGGAAAATATAATTATAGGACAGCCACAAGAAAAGGGTATCTAAGAACTGTTTTCTAGAGACTTTTATTATCAACTGCTTTCTACAAAATGAAAATCATAATTAAGAAACGAAATCCCAGGGTGCCTGGGTGGCTCAGTGGGTTAAGCCGCTGCCTTTGGCTCAGGTCATGATCTCAGGGTCCTGGGATCGAGTCCCGCATTGGGCTCTCTGCTCAGCAGGGAGCCTGCTTCCCTCTTTCTCTCTCTCTGCCTGCCTCTCCATCTACTTGTGTTTTCTCTCTGTCAAATAAATAAATAAAAATCTTAAAAAAAAAAAAAAAAAAAGAAAGAAAAGAAACGAAACCCCACTGCTGTGGGTTGTGTGGGCTTTTTTCCCTCCTAACTTTCACTCTAATTCCTTTTCTCATCACTTTATGTATGTCCTTAAAACAATCACCAACTAAGCATTTTGCTTTTGGCCCATATATTGTCACCCCAATTATTCTGTAGTACATTCAGCTTGACAACACTATCTATCTCTGATGCAACACGACCACAACATCCAAACACCAGAAGTGCCTAGCACCTAGACACAATTGTGGCTACTTGAGTCCAAAGCCCTCAGGAACAGGAAAATACTTTCACCCCTGAAGCGGACTTCTTATCCCTCCCACCCAACCCTACTTGCTGGCCAGCACTCAGCTTGGGGGTGCCAAACTAGAAGGGACATCCTTCAGGCAGTACAGAGGGTGGGGCTTTCACTTCACCACCAGTCGAGCAGAACTCAAACACTGATAGAACATTCCCAAGCTTCCCCACACCCTCCAGATGTGAACCCAACTGTCCAGCCACCAGATGCACACATTGTCACACAGTAATTCAGTGGGGAAAAAAAGACTAGCCTTACTGAGCTCAACACAAAA
Source organism: Mustela lutreola (assembly GCF_030435805.1). Lineage (NCBI taxonomy): Eukaryota > Metazoa > Chordata > Mammalia > Carnivora > Mustelidae > Mustela > Mustela lutreola. The sequence continues at coordinate 65,478,102 of NC_081298.1, read as the reverse complement.
TCAGCTCTGAACTGCCTGGGCTAATAAAAAGAAAAAATCCAGAATGCATCTGGTATTTGTCTTATCATTTTTATTAAAGTTTTCAATTCTTGGGCTACATTACCAACAAGTAATGAAAAAGGTTAAAACGTAATTTTGTCAATAAGAAAGACAAAGTCAGTCTAGGAGTAAAAGTTCCACATGTCATAAATGGAAAGTAATTTAAATATTTTATAATTATAAATGTCTGATTATAAAGTTTTCTTAAGTATCTTTTTAATAAAATAACTGGCAATATTTTAAAAACTATTTCAGTTAGATGATCTGAAATATTTTTTGTTCCTATTAGACTTCCTTGAACAATCCCTTGAACTTCCTTGAACTTTTAATCAGGACTGAAAGATATTACATATATCAAATCATTATGCTGTACACCTGAAACTAATGTTATATGTCAATTATATCTCAATAAGAAAAGTATGAAAGACAAAGCCATAAATAGAAAAGACTGAAATATAAAACTGGTAGAGGACTCTGTTTATTATTAAATACTTTAACACTTGCCAACAATATGTTATAAAGATAAAAACATCCATTCAGTTATCAGGAAAGAAAAACCATAAAGATTGTTCTTTTAAATTAATTAATTCAGGAACACCTGAGTGGCTCAGTTATCAGGAAAGAAAAACCATAAAGATTGTTCTTTTAAATTAATTAATTCAGGAACACCTGAGTGGCTCAGTTAGTGAAGCAGCTGCCTTCAGTTCAGGTCATGATCCCAGGATCCTGGGATTGAGCCCCACATCGGTCTCCCTGCTCAGCGAGGAGCATGCTTCTCCCTCCCACTCTGTTTGCTACTCTACCTGCTTGTGCTCACTTTCTCTCTCTCTGACAAATAAATAAATAAATAAATAATCTTTTTAAAAAAAATAATCAACTCATTACTACTCCCTCTAGTTTTACAACTATTAGAATTGATTATTTTTAAATGATTCTTTAAGTATGAAGAACACATACATATGTCTGTTTCTTCTTGTACTGAAACAGCCCATTGTACTGAGAGTTAAGCTTATGGTAAGATATAGATCTACAAACAAAGTTGGTACTAATGAGTTGACAACACTCTATAATTTTAAGTAAGGAGATTATTGGATATACCAATACAGAATTATTTACTTGTAATTTAATAGGTGATCAATTTTTTTTGGTGGTTTTTTTTTTTTAAGATTTTATTTATTTGCCAGAGATAGAGAGAGTACACACAAGCAGGCAGAGAGGCAGGCAGAGGCAGCAAGAGAAGCAGCCCAACCAACTGAGCCACCCAGGCATCCCTAGGTGATCAAGTTTTAACATTACTGTGAAGAAAATTCTAAGTGTTAGAGGAGTTTTAAATTACAAGGGATTTTTCTTAGCTATAAGAAAGAATGATTAGACAGAAGAACGTTAAGGCCCTCTTCCATTAAAACAATATCTAGGGGCGCCTGGGTGGCTCAGTGGGTTAAGCTGCTGCCTTCGGCTCAGGTCATGATCTCCGGGTCCTGGGATTGAGTCCCATGTCGGGCTCTCTCCTCAGCAGGGAGCCTGCTTCCCTTTCTCTCTCTCTGCCTGCCTTTCTGCCTACTTGTGATCTCTGTCTGTCAAAAAAAAAAAAATCTAATTCTTTGGGGGCACCCTGGTGGTTGACTTGAGTGTTCAACTCTTGATTTTGGCTCATGTCATGATCTCAGGGTGATGGGATCGAGCCCCATGCTGGGCTCTGCACTCAGCATGGGAGTCTGCTTGGGATTCTTTCCCTTCTTCTCCCTCCTGCTCTGCCCCTCTCCTCATCCACACTCTCTTAAATGAATAAACAAATTCTTTAAAAAACTTTTTAAAATATCTAATTTTAATCTCCTACTTCAAAAAGATAATGGTTTTAAAAAGACAATGTCCACAGGGCTTCTGGGTGGCTCTGTTAAGCATCTGTCTTCTGCTCAGGTCATGATCCCGAAGTTCTGGGACCAGGCCCCACCTCAGGCTCCCTGCTCAGTGGCGAGTCTGCATCTCCCTCTCTTCCCTGCCCCTCCTCCTGCCTGTGCTCTGTCTGTGTCTCTCTCTCTCAAAAAAGTAAATAAAATCTTTAAAAAAGACAAACGACAATGTCCAATTTCTTTTGATTTCCACTGTTGGATGTACTGATTCCTCAGGAAACTACAGTATTTACTTAAAGTCATCTAGCATTTGTGAAAGGAAAAAAGAACTGAAGGGATGAAGCCCTGAAATATTTCTTCCCATAAAACGTGTGTAACACAGGCCTGACTGGCACATATGAATCCACTTCAAAAGAGTCTGTAAAAATGATTAAGTAACTATTTATTAGGATTACAACACATTTAATTTCCACATACCTGGCTTCATAACTACAAGAGGCAATTTCAGCCTTTGATAAAACAGAATCAATCCCATTTGCTTGTGCAGAATCTTGGTTCTCCCACAACGATGAATTTGGTATTTCTGCTTTAAAAATATAAAATTTAATGATTATACATTAAAAACTTGTTTTTCTTCACTTTCATTCAAGAATTGTATTTTCCATTCCTTCCATATACAAATGCTTAACAAATTCCAAATATAGTTACATCCATTGGTACTGGTCTTACTCAATAATAGAAAACCTAGGGGCACCTGGGTGGCTCAGTGGGTTAAGTCTCTGCCTTCAGCTCAAGTCATGATCTCAGGGTGCTGGGATCAAGCCCCACGTCTGGCTCTCTGCTCAGCAGGGAGCCTGCTTCTCCCTTTCTCTCTGCCTGCCTCTCTAGGCCTACTTGTGATCTCTCTCTGTGTCAAAAAAATAAATAAAATCTTTTAAAAATAAATAAATAAAATAAAACCTATAGCTCTAACATGGGTTACTTCCATTGTAAACTTCACCAGCAGTCAGACAAAAACACAATAAATTCAAAGTGTTGCATATTAGTAAATGTTTGGTCTGTTGTTGTTGTTTTTTACAAAATGTATCAAAAGATATATATAAACTATCCCTTTAACAGTCTCTTGAGATGAAAAAAGATGAAAAGTTATCAGGATGATGAATTCCCTCCTATATTCTCGAAAGGATTATACAGCTCCCTGAAATGGGAAACAGTTAATGGAAAATACACATTTCTCTGAATGTTCTTTGCTGTTTCCTAAATAAAGTATCTGCAAAACTGAAACCTATTTAATACCACAAACAACAAACGCCAACTTCCTACAAGTCATTCGATCAAACAATTCAGTAGGTCACATATCATCAAGAGGACTCATCCTAAATTAAAGAATTTTCTTTTGAACACACATCAGGTAAAAGAGCTTCATAATACGCCCCCCCTCACAGTAAATTCTACTTAATGGTTTAAGAACACATGTTGAATTAAAAACATTCAAGTGTGATCAGAATACCAACTGCTCTACAGAAAACGACTCAAGCCTAAGTAGTACCACTCACTAGTATTTCTTAGTATCCAAGCTAAATATATAGCTTCACACAAGATTATAAAAGCATGTATCTAGAGAGCGCTAACTACATGCCACTTTACTTTTATTACCATCTCTAACTTCACCAGCAATTGAGAAAGATTATAACACAACTTCAGTTCCTGATCTCTTGAGATATTACTACGTTCCAAGAATATACTCTAAAAACATATATTCTTAAAACACAATCTCACTCATACTTCTAATACTATGAACAAAAAATGCCATTAGTTAGTAAAATAAGGCAAGATAAACCATTTCAATTAATTCTAGACAAACCTATTTTGAGTACATTAGGACAACATATAAGCAACAAACCAAGTACTTCTTTTCTGCTTATTTCAGAGACATAACATTCCATGAGAAATCAGCCAAGTTAAAGTACCACCAGAAACACATGGCAAAGTGTCTAGCTTTGTGGGCTAAAATAGCCCTTCCTGGTTTGACTCCAGAAATTGTCAATGTCTTTTACCCAATTCTGCAACTCACATAAGTATTTTTGGATTCCGGCACCCATACACACAAAGCATAAATGCAAACCAAACTGTAAGGATATCTTAATGCACTCAAATCCCACTTGCCTCAAAAATTAAAACAGCACAGTATATAATCTGAGCCATGGTTCCAGATATATTATGATAAACATATGCTATACCATGACAAATAAAAACAGAATGCAGAGCAGACTTCCCTGTTTCCCTGAAACATCTTAGAAGGCTAAATATCTGCTTTCCTAGCCCATTATTCTAAGCTGAAGATCTGCAAGACTTTCAGGATTGTCAGTATCACAGTTCAAGAGAGGTTGCTACTAACCCAAACAACAACAAAAAGAGTTGAAGCTTGAAGAGCCACAACCAGCTGCCTTTCACAGGTATAACCATGACCTTGGGCCTTAAAAGTTGGGGAGCTAGGGGACTTATATTTGAAAGTCCAGTCAAATAATCTACGATACTTGTCTTGAAAATTACAGAAAAAAATCATGCTTGAGGTGAGAACAGTCTGTGGTCCCTGGGCTCCCAACGCCCTGCCTGAGAAGCACCACTTCATGTTTTCTCTTCACTGGGCTGGCTGACCTTTTCCACAGTGCAGCAGAGTGCGTGGATCCCTCCACGAGCGCAGTGAGTTGCTTCAAGGGAGACTCAGGGAAATTCAGGGACACACTGTCCTCACTGGAGGGCAAAGTAGAGAACTGCTCATCAAAACTTGACAAACTAGACGGGCACATGAAGAATGTGGAGGAACGGTTGGAGAAATCAGAAGCCAGGACCCAAGTCTGTGAAAAAGAAATCGCTGAGAATAAATCTATAACTAACATGATTTTAAAAACTGTTGTTCTTTAGAACGAACACTGAAGTTGTCGAAGGGATAAGAAAACATCTGCATCCTGGAATCCAGGAAGAGGTAAAGGCCCCAACCACAAAATCTTGAGTATAAATGGATTCCAAATAATGGGGCTATCAATGAGAAGTGTCACTGTGAGTATGGCTCAGGAAGCAGCTTCCAAAGGAAGTCATGGATGGAGAGCCCTGGTTACGCTGGTCCGTTTAGACAAAGAGTTTTTGAATATGACGAATAAGAAACTAAAGTTTCTACCTATAAAGGGCTGAAGATGCTATCTGTTCTAATACTTTGCCCAGACATACAAGCCAAAACATCAGAACTGAATTTTTTTAAAAGCCAGTGTGCAGAAGCCAAAGGTTTAATTCCTAAATTGATCCTCGATATTTTAAAATTTGGTGTCTGACTGATAAGTACCCAGAGAAAGAAAGATCAGGAAATAATAAGGAAAGAAGAACAAAGTCTTTGAAAAAACAAGTTCTAAGTACAAGGTTAGTGGCAACCAAACTTTATAATAAAGGACAACCTGGTCATTTTATGTTATAAATATTTTGGTAAGCTCCTAATGGGTCAAAGGCTTAGGAAATAAAAGTGAATGATACCGAGTTAAAAAAAAGAATATAAAATGCAAAGTTATCATATTCACCTTTTCTAGTGACAGAAACATTTCTTTTTGACAGTTTTCAATGGCAAGTGAATTTTCAGTATTTTTCCTAATATTTATCTTCTAACTTACCACCCACATTTAGAGGTGGAGGAGATGTGAATTATAAAAGGTCATTACAATGTTATGAAAATTCAGTGGCTAAACTGATGAAGATAACTAAGTAACCAATAACCGTATTCTATTAATAAATTGCCTATGGTCAGATCACCTATGAAGGAAGGAAAGATGTAAGAGGACTTGATCTCTGCTACTTGTAAGGCATGTGCGCTTACCAAAGCCAAACTTCTTGACGGAGACTGCCGAAACTACAGACGTGTGTGGCAAATGCAAGATTCTACCTGCTGGAGGAACTGAGTGCTGGGTAACTGACTGATGTTACCAAATGCTATGTCCAAGGTATTTTTCCTTCTTTTAACATTCCTTCAGAGAGTTTTTTACAGAGTGCCCAATAGTTAACAAGTATTATGCATTTCCTTAAGCTACTTACTTATTTTCCAGAACTTAAGGTCTCAACTTTTTAATCTCACACAGAAAATACAAAAAAGAAAAACCAACCTACAACAAAACCATACAACCAATAGTTCAGAAACCACCCATACTGTCACATACCACAATACACCTGAATGTTAACGAGCTCAATACTGACTACCCCAAGACCTACTCAAGACACAGAAAATACTCGAATCTTAAAAAATCTTAATAAAAGACTTAGAACCCAAGAAAGGCTTTAGGAAATCTGGAAAACAGATACACATGAAGCATAAAGACATATCTATCATTAATGTTCTGTACTCATACCATATAAACAGATAATCACAAAGAGACTGTAATCCCAAAAAAAGGTTCTGAGAAATGTCCAGTGGCTTTCCTTTTGCCTTAACTTCAATGAGATCATTTCTAAAATAATCCCAAGTTTTCATAACTGAAAACTAGGAACCTGAAATAATTGGGATGAAATTTAACTGCTTGCTGTCCATTCCACTGTATATCTAATTTCTGACTACTTTCTAATTAATATTTTTCTGGAAAACTAATTTAAAAATTTTTTTGGCTTTGCAGACATCCATGAGAAAACTAATCAGTGACAAAGAATTTAATTTCTACAAAAATATTTCTCAGGTAATTTATTGAGGGGGAAAAAAAGAGTTGTAAAAATCTTAGTAATAATGTGAATAGTCTAAGTTACAATTTTTATTTATTAATAGCAAAAATTCAAAAGCCAGCAAGGCAAGAAAATGTTAAAGCAGGTTCAGCAAAGACATAGGGAATGATTTCTGGTATTTATCTTCTTATTCCAATAAATAAAGTCCTATTGTTTTTTTATTCCACTGATTCACATAAATCTTTAGCAACAGGAACTTTAGTATCTACTGTGATCAGTGACCAAACAACTAGTAATTACCTCTCCGGTCTAGAGGCTTCCACAAAATGATGTCCAGGATTTTTTTTTCATCCTCAGTCTAAACGTATACAAAGCAAAACAATCACACCTTTATAAAACATTCTTCACTCTGTCCCAGGAAAATATCATCATCTAACTCAACAAAGCAGGGCTATGAACCAGGCCTTTGTATTGCATAGAGATTAGAGATTTTGTTGTAAGATGTCACTGACACCTTTAAAACCCTTGAATGAAAAAGCTAATTATTTCAACTCTTTCATTTCTGTAACAAGAATACCAGCAGTAAAATCCAGAGTCTTCAACAGGAGCACTGTGACTTCAAAGAGAGCTCATTTGTACCTGCTTTGCCTTTAAGGATTTTATTCTGGTAATACTGCCACTCCAACTGGGGGTTAGCACCAGGACGTAGAGGTGCCCTTCCTGTGCCTCTGTTACTTGTAACAGCCACTGGTTTTCCTGTGAGGAAAAGAAAAGAATTATTTCTAAATCTAAGTACGGGAATGTTAACAACACTGACAACATGGAAAGTTCTTCACAAGATTTAAAAAATACAATTTTTTCTTTAGCTTTCTTGATGCATTAATCCATAAAGGAGATAGTATCTTTAAAGTTATCAATTACCATACAAAGATCATCTAAGTTTCTCAACACTCCCCTAAATTAAATCATTTGACAACTTTGATACATTTATTCAACTTAAAAGCAATGCTATCCCTTTGCTTCCCATTGTTTGTTTTTTGTTTCTTGCAGTAGAAAACAAGTCAACTCTGATCCTAGATTTGAATTGGGGGGGGGGGGGAACCTATATCTAGATGTTTTATATTTCTCATATCAGAAAAGGTAACCTCTAAATCTTTCAATTTTACAGCAAGAGAAACAAATATATATGCAAAGGGACTACAATCTGACCTACTATAAAATCAAATGTGAGAATACAGTCCCTCAGTTTTTGGTTTAGTTTAAATTCTTTCAGATATCCTTTCCTTTTGTGTGCACTACAAGAGAATTGTTAACTTTTTTATTTTTAAGATTTATTTGACAGAGATCACAAGTAGGCAGAGAGGCAGGCAGAGAGATAGCTGGGGAAGCAGGCTCCTGCCAAGTAGAGTCTGATGCAGGGCTTGATACCAGGACAGCCTGATGCGGAGCTCGATACCAGGACCCTGGGATCATGACCTGCACCAAAGGCAGAGGCTTTAACCCACTGAGCCACCCAGGCACCCCGATAACTGTTAACTTTTAAAGCAATAGTACGGATAATGCATATATATGTTAATGAATGTTTTTGTTGTCAGAATAAAAATTATGCATCAGAGTTACTCTTCAGGCTATAAACCCAATTCTTTAACATTATATACTCCTTTCAGAGCCTAAGCAGTAGCTATTCATGACAAAAATAAAGCCCCAGTAATAACCCAGCAGCTCCTGTGCTCTCCTTAAAGGACAGACTCTCAGAAGAAAATGCTACTAGTTAACAACTTTCAAGCACAGAGAGAACTACTAAAAACCCCAGAATAATTAAAAGTACTGCCTAGCTCACAAATACCTGAAGAAAGTCCATTCAAACAAAGACAACAGCATTTCTTATCAACAATTCAATAATGCAAAACTGTTCTCCAACCAAAAGGCTGGAATATACACTAGCAACAGGAGAGTTAGTCAAGTTATTTACTCAAGAGAGAGAAAGCATGACCCAAGCTGCAAAAATAGGCTACCATAAAATTTCCATTTAGTACCAAAGTAATAGTAAACATATAAAAATATGGAAAATGCCCAATACCAGTCTATATTAGTCTTAGATGACAGACCCTTCAGGTGAAGAGGAGTATTCTTCCCTAAAGACCTGACCTCTTGGGAGAGAAAACAGCATTTCTAATTTCCCTTCGTTTTTTTTTTATAATAGAGTCCAGAAAATTTGGAAGCAGGTATTTATTTTGCCAAGGAAAATTAAGATAAATTATTTCTCAAGATTTTCAGATCCTTTAGAACATATAACAATATTATCAATTTTCTTAAAATATAAACAAAAATACAGACCTTTGAGATCTGGTCTATTTCGTATACCCACTGATACAAAGAAGCAATCCATATCAACATGCATTATACAGCTCTGATGCCTGGGTGAACTCAATACTGACATATTTCCTAGAAGGAAAAAGAGAACATTCAAACCCCAAACTAATTTTTAATATTTAAAAAAATCAGGTCTATTTAATTTTAGAAACTGTATTTTTAAGTGCCTATAAGAATGAAGTCTCAAAAAAAAAAAAAAATACAGAATCTATTATAGACCATTTCTATCACACCTCAACAGACGTCAAATTTCAGTTTCTTTTGCTCTAAAAGTAATCCAGAGATACACATTTAGTTTCCAAGCATAATTTGAGATCAATTATGAGGATTCCATGTTTTGATAACCTATATTCTAATAATTAAATCTTTAATCCAAAGTATGTCTAAATGTTTATCTTAGAGTTATTTCTGTGTGCTGAAGATTTAATTGAAATGTATAAGGTGTTTTCAAATATTTGGTTACATGGAGCTAAGGAACTTTAATAATATTGATGATGTATTCCATGCAGTCTACAAACATTCCTTGATTTAAAAAAATAAATAAATAAAAATTGCTACCGTTATTGAGTGGTAGGTATTATGCACTATTATAAGAGGTTAATGTGTATTTAAATTCTAACAATGCTGAGATAAGTAATCTTATTATGCCCATTTTACAGACTAATATTATGTTATGTTAATAACTGTGTTATGCAGCCAGTAAGAGGTTGAGCTGGTCATCAACCCTAAGGCGTCTGATTTGAGCCCTCACGCCATCACACTGTTGCCCTGGATATATCGAGAAAATTCTATAAAACAGAAATCTACATATAAATCTATATATATATAGAAGTACATACAAACACTTTCCTCCTTAGACCATTGAACACTATTAAAAATCAGCTCTGAAGCACATATGCCACTTTCAAGAAGATAAAGCTGAATGTCTTCTCCTAAAGCCTTTGTCTTCTAATTCCTCTGAGCTACATATTTTGATTTACCAAGGCTATTTAACCAATCCCGCCACAAGAAGAAGCTATCCTATTTATTGGTTTCATCCTTAGCTCTTTCCCTGGTCCTGGTCCAAGGTACACAAGTCTTGAAAATAAGAACCCTGAACTTATAAAAAGTTCTAATCTCATAAAGGAGTTTTTCTGCTGATAAAAAAACTAGTACGTGTAGGTAGGTCTTCATGATAGTTTCCCCAAAACTTACATTTTTACTCCCCAAAGTTTCAGACTACTCCATTTACCAAATTGTGACTGTGAAAGCATTTACCAAGTTCTCACTACATGAGAGGCACTGAATTTTTGTTCATGTTATCTTCCCTAAGCTCAGAAGCCCATGAGGTAGGCACCGGGACTACCTATTGCTCCACTGTGAAAAGGAAACTGAGACCCAGAGAGATGAACTAACTGGCCCATGGTCCTGCAGTGTAGGAGTGGCAGAGCCAGAGTTCGGATTCAGGCTATATCATGGAACTCCAAAGCCAGGTACTTCCTTGCTCTGCCCTGTATTATCTCAAGAAATTATTTATAAAAGAAATCTTAATAATCATAATTCTGCTGTATAGAAGTATTATATAAACATAATGTAAACAACCCAAAATAACTGCTTTAAATATTCAAACAGTACAGAATGCATATACCATCTATCTATTCAATGCTTTCCTACACTATAAAAATTATATCATTTTATTCCCATTCATTAAACTAATTTGTAATAGTTCTTTGAAGCTTTCAAAATTAAATGACCATCACATATAAGGTCAAAGGATGATGTATGAATAATCTAATACCTATAACATTATTCAGAAATATTTCATAAGAAACAGGAAGTATTCAGGAATACATCAAACACAACAAAACATAACAAAAAAACCCACATGGAGAAGATCTGTCACTTTCTAGGACAGAACCATGAGCTTCCTTCTGTACCTCAGTTTCCACAGCTATTAAGTTCAGGGGTAGTATTAAATAATCTAAGATCTCTCTCCAAAAAACAAAACAAAACCATATATTCTGTAAAAAAGCATCATAAACCTCAAAGCAGATACTAATTGATAATGACTGCACAGAAATATAGCCTGTAATTGTTAGTTTTGTTTGCTTCTGAAGACAAGTATTAAAAAACAAAATACAATTAACCCATCTACTTTTGTGTGAAAATACTCTCACTACAAGTTTACCACTATAATTACAATAGCTATTATGTCAGTTATTTAATAATTTAAAAATCATTAAGATGCCAGCTTCTGGAATTAACAGTTATTCTTGCCAAACCAATTTATTCTTACAGGAGTTTATGCACTGAATAGAATACAAGTAATATTTTACACAGTTCAAAACTTCAACAACTGACAAAATCTACATAAAGAATGAATGCTCAGAATCTCGACCTTGTTACTGTTTAAATTACTTAAAAATATTCATTTAGCAACTTAAATCTAAATTTGTAAAAAATACTTTAATAAAGTAAGAAAGCTTTCTCTAATCTGCTAGGCTTACTGTAACTTACATATCCTGGTATTTCTAAAGACTTTTATATCATGAGAGCTTAGTACTGATCAAAGCACCAATGACAGCTTAAAAACAAAATGGTCAAGCATGATTGTTTCTTAAGAAAACAATTTTAGTATCTACCTGTGTCAGTTACAACAAGTGCAGACCTGCCTGTTTTCATTTTTTTTAACTTTTCCCTTCCTGGAAAGACACCACTACTTTGTCTTTGTAGGGCACTGACAAACTCAGTCAATTCACACTTCCACATTGATATGTGATGAAGTCTTGAGCGGGAATAGAAGTCTGAAATAAAACCGCAATCTGAGGGTTTGGATGGCACTGAAGGTGCTGCCTTGCTAAGAGTAGGTATTGAAGAAGTGCTTTTTGTGCTTGAAGGCCCCTGAACAGCGGAGTGGTGAGCACCATTTACTTTAGTGTTACTGTGCAAAGATGATAAGGAGAAAGAATTAGTTCTGTGTGGATTTCGCACGGCATCTGTGTTTCTAGTGCTTTGTTGCGACAGGTGCACAACGCAGTCTCTGAAGTCAGTGGGGCTCTTCTCAGCCTGCTCCTCCCCCTGAGCGAAGTCTGGGGAAAGCCTGCTGGCAATACTGTGGCCCATGGGCACCAAGCAATCCTGCGTCTTTAAGGCACCATTAGAGCTAGGAGTGTGTCCATTAAAAATGGCAGTGTTGTCTCTGTGATGCGGAATTCCATTTTGTTTCCTTCCTGGAAAGATCTGCTCCAGCTCCATAAAATTAAAATCATTATTTGCATCTTCTTCATTCCAACTGTTCATTCCATTGACTTTGACTTCATTTTCTGTCTCAATCTTCTTAATTATGTGATTTCTATAGCAGGAAAGAAGATTTAATTTCAATTAATGCGAGTTTCAGGCTAAAACCATTTTCAATGTAAATGGTCTTAAAGATATGCACTTCAATATTTCTCTGAAAAATTAAGCCATAAATTTTATATTCTTTCTCTTCCAACAAAAGATAATTATCAGCTAAACCAAAGGAGCAAGGTAACTAGGAAAATTCTAGAACATATACAGTCTTTTAGGGCTTTTTTCTCCCCAAACTTCAAACACTCCCAAAGAAGAAATACAATGGAATCTCAGATTGAAGAAAAATAAAAACTATTTTCAATTACTTTTCCCACTAAAAATTAAATGGAACTTGTAATCTCTAAATATCCCATTTGAAGCACAGTGTCTGGCATTTACTAGAAAGTCAATAAATTATGGGACTCAATATAAAAAACTCCCATAAAAATGGATAAGAAACTTAATTTGAATGATTATTCCTAGTTTTAGTTTTATGTAAGGCACTGTTCAACACATTAAATCCAATACTACTACAATCCTAGGGCCAGTTAGTTTCGTTCAGAAGATCAACACACTATATGTACTAATCCAGTAATGGGGACAATTGTTGCATGAGTAGATAAAAAGTTAAGAACCAGGTTAATGTGTATGGATAATTCAGGAAAAAATATACCTAGAACCATGAGGACACTAGCTTATTAACAGAGGAAATGGCATTTCTTTCCTAAGAAAAGCATATTCAGATGCCAGGGTGGTCCAAGGCAATCTGGACCAACTTTCCTGACGACAAATTTATAAATGCAGGACCTATGACAAATGTTCTGCTAAATTCATACTGTGACTCCACTAGATATCTGCTTGGTTATGCCCTATAATAAGACAAAGTCCATTTTCACTCACAAAAACCAAGTAACAAATACAAAAACCTGAAATACAGAACAGTAATTCATTCCACTTAGAAACACCCACACCATTAATCCAATAACAGTTCAAGCTCCAGAGAAGGTTGCCTAATACATGGCACTGAGGAACTGGTGAGGTTACCACAATATCACTAAAGTTCCTCATCCCACTACCAACATGATACATTATTAACAATTATTATTGGATTTTCCTGAAAGTAATTATTTCCATATGTGTAATTTGCTATGGAATGTTGCATTCTCAAAAAACCAAACTAAATGTGCCAGGTATACTTCTGTTTTGTGGTATATACATAATGAAAATGTTAACATTTCTAGGTGGTTTTTGAAAAAATCCAAATTCATAGCAAGTTGACATATGTAAATATTTTTGTATCAGTAAAAATCTAGTTGGTGACTCAATGTTTTCTTTTTTTCTTTCTGCATATTGGACTGCTTACTGTACAGCAAAGCACTTAATACACAGAGAAGTCACACATGAGTCAGATACAAAACATTACCACCCATTTCTGGGTTGGCTCTGTCTGGCTGACCATCTCATGGAATATGACAGCCAGCTATGATTAGGTCCAATCCTTACAAATGATCATGCCAGTGAAAGGGAAAAAGATGACCAACAGGAAACAATTAAAAGAGGAAGGAAAGAAGAAAAAAAAAAAAAAAAGAGGAAGGAATGAAAACCTAATCTGTTACATGTCTGGCCCTTGAAATAAAGAGAAAGCAAGGAAATAAGAAGTCACATAAAAGAATTTCAAGGGAATTTATAAAATGTACTGAATATAACAAAAAATAAAGATCACAGAGAGCAACAAAAGTGAAGTAAATCAGAGAAGCCTGATGTCTAGTTTTCTGTGTCACAAATAGTAAAGATTCTTTCCATGTATACTAACAACATATGCAACAGAACTGCATATATTGGCAATAAACACATGGCTAATACACATTTTTTCTGTACTGCAGTTTTTCAACCTAGACAAATAGATGCTCATGAAATAGCTGTAGTGGAAATATGTCACTGGTAATATATATTAACTAGGAAAAAGTATACATGTATTAAAAAGTATAATCTAACAGGGTAAGAGCTTGCTAAAACTGGCACAAAGAATTTTAAGAAAACATGTATTTTCTATTTTTATTAGTGTGGGTAAGAAAAAGATATGAAGTCGTGCATTCAGAAAGACTTTGATATTATTTGTTGTGCAACTTGATGGTACTAAAAAAAAAAAAATCAAAAGTGTCAGGTAATGTGAAAAACACGGGAATATGCTTGTAAGTGAACACAAGCTAAACAACAAATGACAATAGCAAAAACTACAGAAGGCAGTGACATCGGATCCCCCCAGGTTAATTAGACGCCTGGCCTTTAAAAAAAATATATCCAACTCCCAAAGTGAGCAATTTAATAAGGAGTAGGCTAACAATAATGAACCACCTGATATACACGTTAGGGCAACACACCAATTAATCATGAAACCACTTTACCCAAGATTATTGCAATTAGAGCTTAATCAGTGTATTTTTGAAAACCTGCCACATGGACTCAAGTCTAGAGCTAACTCTAACCATAACATTGAGTCACCAACTAAATTTTTACTGATACAAAAATACTTACATATGTCAACTTGCTATGAATTTGGAATTTTTCAAAAACCACCTAGAAATGTTAACATTTTCATTATGTATATACCACAAAACAGAAGTAGGTTTTTTGAGAATGCAACATTCCATAGCAAATTACATATATGGAAATAATTACTTTCACAAAAATCCATGGAAAATTTTACTTATAATAATTTAAGATCCATTAGTTTAACATGGGCCTCTAAAATGACTGGAAAAAGCGGGGGCGCCTGGGTGGCTCAGTGGGTTAAGCCGCTGCCTTCGGCTCAGGTCATGATCTCAGGGTCCTGGGATCGAGTCCCACGTCAGGCTCTCTGCTCAGCAGGGAGCCTGCTTCCTCCTCTCTCTCTCTGCCTGCTTCTCTGCCTACTTGTGATCTCTCTCTGTCAAATAAATAAATAAAATCTTTAAAAAAAAAAAAAATAAAAAAATAAAATGACTGGAAAAAGCTTTCTTATTTACATTTTATTTATGAAACTTTCACAATAAAAATAATTTTTAGGTAAAACACCCACACACATATTTTAACATGTTTGACAGAGATTAATGGCCAACTTTTGTGTTTGCTTCTATTATCAGCAAAGCAGGGTCTGAAACCACTGCCAAAACCCAGCTTTGCAGCATTCCTGGATGTAGACAAACTTACACCCTGTTGTTGAGCTGTTTGACTACACTGCTTGGACCTGGTCCAGGTTCCTCAGCTTTGCACGCAGGAGTAAAGTTGAGACCTTTCTGCATGCTGGACTGCTTGCTGTACAGCTGATAGGGAATGCAGGAGAGCAGTCTTCCAGCTTTGATACTGAAACATAAAAAGTAACACTAAGTGTTCAGTACTTGGGGAAAATAAGCTTCATGAAAAACCAACCTCTGAATGATGGGAGTTTTTCACCAATAATGAGCCACCTATTTTCCTCATTTATTTTTTCTCCCTCTGGTTTAATGGCTCTAATGCAACATAATCTTCCTTAAACACTTGAGAATAAGACATTCTATCCATGAAAGGACACACATCTGAACTTTAAAAAGTTAGTAGCCAACAACCTTATATGAGGGGAAAAGAAATAATAGGGTAGAATGACAAAACTGCATGCAGAGTTTACATATTTTAATCATCATGACTTTGATATTTAACACAATTCCCCCTCAAACAATTCATAAAGAATCAAGACTCTCAAATCTCATTTCACACATGAAGTATCAAACTAGAGTAACTAAAATGGATGAGGATTCCTAGTTTCCACACTATGATCTCAGGAAGGGAAATAAACAGCTATGAAAATATGTATACAACCTCTTGCCCTTTCTCCTACAGGGTACAGAATGTTTTCTTATTTACAATTACTAAGAGTAAACTATTCATTCTTAAGCACCTGATGACCAAGACTGTTTTTTGATACAATACTATCTAAAAGTCACTGGGGATGAGATGTGTCTCTTGGCTAGTTAGCCAAGTAAAAATAATTTTAGAAAAACTCTCTAAAAATAATTTTAGAGAGAAAAACATGACACCAAATTTTAAAAAATATTTTAAAAAGGCCAAATCTATACCTGAAACTAGAGTCATAAACATTTTCCATGAAGACTAAATTGAGGCAAGATACAAAACCACAGAGAAATGAAAACAATCGTGACATGAAATCACAATTAACTTTATTTAAGTGGTTGAATAAGCACTCTAATATGAATATTAAACATACTTAGAAACAACGTTTTAGCCCATATGAAGTATAAGCTCTTCATAGTATCCTAAGTACCTAACAAATGTGCTAACTCTTTTAGTTTAGGAGCTTAAAAAGAAAAAGCAGATCTGACTGGGAACCAACCAGTCACAGCCACAGGAGACCCTGATGAGCTGGCATGACCTGCAACAATCATCATCTCTCACTGCCAGTAGATTCATGTGGGAACCTACCCATAGGAGGCAGGGTCCCCTGCTACAAAAAACTCAACACAAAAGGAAGAACAACAAAAACAAAATCAGCCTTTAATAACTTAGGACAGTGTTTTCAAACTGTGCTCCATGGCATTGTCAGGCTTGAGGAGGCAGTGCGGTGAATCACAGCACCTTCTCACGAACTATTCTAACCTTCAAATGCCAACATTAAATTGTCTGAAGAAGATTATGACAAAAATTTGACAATCCTTAATTTACAATATACTGTATAAAAGTGTAAAATTTGTAGCCAAAGGTTTCAGTAAAATAATCTACCTACAATGCACACAGGCTTCTCCATTAAAGGACCCCCCCTGCCTCTTAGAATTAGTAGCTCTATAATCATGCCTGCATTAACTAAGGTTTAATGGCATGTACACAGATATCAGAGAAATCTAATCAAAGCAAAGTTATCACCCCATACACTTAGAAGTGGGAGCTTCTTTTTAAACTGCTCAAACTAAAAATGGGAAAACAAAGAAAAGATGTCATGTACCATCCATTAAATAATTAAAATAATGTTTAAAATTTTAATGTTAAAAATTTCATATAAACACTACTAAGAAGAGATGAACAAGACTGGGATAAGAGTATGAAAGAAAACAGTACTGTGATTGCCCAAAAGGATTCCATGTTAGGACATATAGACACTGGGCATTTATGTTATATATTAAGACATATGCCCAAGCTGATCCATTTCCACATGGGCATATTCATTTATAATAAGCTTAATTAAATGGCAAAGAGCAGACTTAAACAGGAGTCAGAAAAATCTGGACTCTGAATCCTGCTATTCGTGGGTGAATTAGCCTTATTAACTCTGCCTTTTCATATATAAAATGAAGCAAACAGGCCAAATAATCAGTTATTTAAATATAAATCATTAAGCCCAACTTCAAACTGAAATAAAATCCGTTCAAGTGAACTTTAAAACTTTTAACTGCCAAAAATTGCTTGATTGTATTCTTTCTCTAATTGTATTCAGGGAAAGAAGAAAGAACAGATATTAAAAAAAAAAAAAAAGCTGTAATGAACTTTTTTCTAAGCAAATCAAGTTCTACCCCGCACCTTTTTCAGCCCACTTTCCTAGTATCTGTGGATCTCTCCCATTCTCTCCAAAGTAAGACTAATATCCTCAGATCCAATTCTAGCCCTAGCATGACGATAGGACTATCTGTACATAA
Organism: Mustela lutreola; assembly: GCF_030435805.1. Taxonomy (NCBI): domain Eukaryota; kingdom Metazoa; phylum Chordata; class Mammalia; order Carnivora; family Mustelidae; genus Mustela; species Mustela lutreola. Next base: position 65,460,179 of record NC_081298.1, on the reverse strand, counting down.
CACCACACAGCTCAACTCTGGAATGTACTAACTTAAGCTGAAAGCCATGTTCAATGATCCTATGTAACGAAGGGACAGGTCATGCGGAAACAGCAAAAAGAATCAGTAAGATGTTCCATGGCTAGGCCATCAACTTAATCCCCCAAGGTTTAAAAAACCGTTACTCTATAAGATACATTTGGTTTCCTGGAAGCCAAATTCACTTTTTAAAACTCTACTTCGGATATTTTGGATTTTATTTTCCAATACCTGATAATGTTTATAGAATAAAAATAACAAAGGAACTTCTTATATATCATGCCTCTAACAAACGGTCAGGCATTGTGCTAGACAGTTTGCACAAATTATTTCTAGTTATCACCTAATCATAGCATCTCAATATTAAGCCTTTTTACAAATGAGGATCTTAATATTTTCACCTTTAATTTTCATAAATCTAGCAAACACTCAGACATATTATATATCACTTCAAAATATAAATCACTTAAGTTATGGCTCATCACCAAGATTCAGATGACATATTTAAATTTAGGGAATTAGTATGAATGGCCACTGATTTACAGTATCAATTCCAAACCAACAATAGAAGAATAGAAGAACCATAATGTAACAACTAAAAAACAGATTATTAATAATACTGCAAACTGCTCTTCCTCTCTGTCCCCTCTCCCAGTACACCAGGTCCACAATACCCTGACCTTTTTTCCCCTTAGCATTTATTAACTTTTAACATATAATTTACTCATATGCTAAGAATATTTTTTTATTATGTTTTCTTCAATGGAACATAAGCTCCAAGAGGTAGGGAATGGTTCTATGTTTGTTTCAATGATATTTCCCAAGTACGCAGCCCATCAGAGAGGTGTGATGTACAAACATTAACTGAATGAACACTAGGCTTAGCCCAACCCTTTCCATCACTGCTTCCTGCTGCTTACCCGAGTCATCTCCCCTAATTTCCGGCAGCTGAGGCTGTAAGCACTAGGTTACCTAAATCATCAATGTGAGGTGAAAGAGTAACAACAATGTTATTTAAGACGTTTTTATTCACCCTGAAGAGGAAATGTGAGGTAAGTGTTTATAATATAAAAAGTATTCCAATTTTTAAAAGTTATTAATTAAAAATTAAACTTACCTTTCCACAATCCATTCTGGCCGAATTACTTTTTCCCCCTTTAATTCTTTAATTTTGGCATTTGGAAGATTTGTGGCAATAATGTGTGTTGTTTTGGATCTGGAATAATATACATGGTATTGCCCTCCATGCAACATCATTAGCTTTCTCAATTCCTCAGCAGAAGGATCTGTAAAATTCATATTAAAATATGTTAAGACTTTAATATTTAAGTAAAACCCTAGCTGAATAACACCTCCAAAAGCCTAACTTAAAGAATATATCACTGATCCACTTCCTCCTGGGCTGTGTTGCCAATGAACAAAATTGGGAGGTAGGTTACAAAGTGTTAAGGCTATCCTGCTTTAGCACACCCTCTTTCCTGCTGGAGACAGTCCACCAATAAAGCGCCTACTGCTAAGAGATGCCCAGACCAGATAGGGACCTCACATAATGAATCAAATACTACTAACAGAGCAGACATTTTAAAACTTCTGACCACATTTAACTACATGACCTTGATACTGATATCTTATGTTTTAAAAACTTAACACCCATAAAATCATTTATAGTTCAGTTTACAGAGACCCCAATTAATCCTACACCTCCTTCAGAATAATACAATAGTAGACAGGTAAAGTGCTCAAACTTACTATGAGCAAACTCACTGTAGGGCTATTAACAGACTTCACTCCTATGAAGCTTAATAATTTTTATTTTTATATAAGAAAAGGTAAAATTACTCAGTTTCTTAATATGAACTTGCACTAAAGCCAAAAATAAAGTTCACCAATATATAAAAAAATGCAAAAATAGACATCATTTTTTCAATTTTGTTTCAATTTTTTTCTTGCCTCCTACCCATCCCTCAAATTTTTTCTTAACTATAGAAAAATACCTTAAAACAAGAACCAGTGTGGTTTATGCTCTCCCATAAAAAGTCTGACTCACTGAAGTTCTGTTATGACCAGTATTACTGGCATCACATTAGTTATTTTCAATAGCTTGTTTCTTCCATCCATTATACTAATGAAAGCTCTAAATTATACCTTCCTCAAAACAGCTGTACCCCAGGGTGGGGGGAGGGGACATTACAAGAGTCTTATAAATCTACTGTTATCCAAGCAACAGATTTTTCTTAAGCCCAAGCAATACAGGTCCCAGTATTTAAGTAATCACTTTTATTACAATAACTGTATAATTAGGACAGTTTTAGTCTTCAGAAGAAAAAAAACAAAGCACATTTAGATACACCAGGTTTGGTCAATTCTTGGTAAATTCTTATAGTATAGAATCCATTTGATGTTATTGATTGCACATACTAGCACTGCTTAATAGAAATATAATGTCAACCACAAATGCAAGTCACACATATAATTTAAAATTTCCTAGGAAGCTCACTAAACATGGTAAAAGGTAAAATTAATATTTTTAACCTCACAGATCCAAAACATTATCACTTCAGTATCTTCAACATATAATCAACATAAAAAAGTAGGATATTTCACATGGTTTGTTTTATACTAAGTCTCCAGCATTTACTTACTTTCTTTTTGCTACAATTAAAAAATGTGGCTGGCATAATAGTATAAAGTATCAAATTAAAGGCTATAAATACAATATAATACAAACAGACACTAAATCCAATAAAAAGGAAATGCAAAAAAGTATTTACAAGTTAATCTACAATTTTCCTAAACCAATTCTAATTGTATTCAATGACTTAAATAGAAAACAGGCTGAGAGAACACATTACCTTTGTCTACACATAGGTGTAAAAGCACTGTCCCTTCTACTACTTGCTCTCTGAAATCAAATTACTGCAGAAATTTGGAACTGGAAAAACTGGACAATTTACTGGCCTACAGGATGAAATTAAGGAGGCTCCCTGAAGTTCAGTTTTGCAAACTCTTGCATATTCTTCAGTGTGAAGTGAACTATGAAAACCAATCTAGTTAAAAGGTTAAGATCACATGAACTCTGCTATCAGACCAACCTGGGTTTAACAAGGACTTAACTCCTTTAAAAAAGTTCCTCCTCTTTACAAGTAAGTCTGGCACATAGAAGTACTCAACATAAAAATCATTATTACAATAAAGTATGATAGCAGAACTCCTTTAAAGTAATGTATGAGTTGAGGATCCTACTCTAGACCTACAAAAAATGGCAGAAGACAACACATATACTGACACATGGTAGTCCTAACTTTTCAAACACAGAATTGCCAACAATGCACTAAGGACAATAGCCAGGAACCACTCCACCAGTCCAACAGCCTGGCATGCACAGTGGCTGGTGGCCACCCTCATTTTCATAGCTTTTTGATATTTTTAAAATATTATTTCTCTCTGGCTCTATTTCTTCAATAATAGAACATACTCCCAATTACCAGCTCAAAAGAATATAAACAACAGCTCTGAAGATTTGCACAGTGAATTCATTTTTCTTGTTTAACACGCTCCTTAAATTCAGCAGATGTGGACTAATTAGGGAAAAATGTTTGGGGGACCGTATGCAGCCCCATGAAATCTCTAGGACACTAAGCTTGGTGGAACTCCATCCCTGCAATCTACCAGACCAGGGAATTTTCTTTGTATTACTGACAACAATTTGAAATTACCCTATCTGTTTACTTGATGACTGTCAGATTTCCCCCTTGAGCATGCTGCACCTTGAGGGCAGGAACCTTGTCTGTTTCATTCACTTCCAGATGTCTGGGACAAACGAGGTGTTCAGTACACATTTACTGAATTAACTGGCATCTCCCATGCATCAAAGCCTACTGCCCAGAGTTTTCACCATTCTAGCAAAAGTGGAATGTAAGTAGTATTACCACTTCAGTTCTCAAAATATTCATTCAGTAACTCAACAAATTAAGTCATATATCACATGGTCCAGACCGAGACTCAGTGGGTACAAATCCTAGCTCAATCCCTTGCTAAGTTGTTATAAAGTTACTTAACTTTGCAGGGCCTTTTCTCATATTTAAACCAGGAATTATAGTGCCTCAGAGAGCTGCTGTGGGATTCAGAGCTAAAAATTCTAAATTGCTAAGAAAAGTGCCATGCACATAGTAAGAAATGTGTGTCACCTATTACCAGCATCTTTATTATTCTTACCATTTCTTATCCCGAAAGCAAAAAGGAAGAAATTCCATGGCTGAGGCTATTCTCCATACCTATAAATCATTACATTTGTTCAATTTATAATCCCACCTATAAATTCTTCTTTTGTTGCCCACCCTCTAGTACCTTTTCGTTCAAGAAAGTCCTTGATGTACTAGCAAGGATAAGAAAACAAAACAAAAATCAAACAAAAAAATATTCAGATAAATTTTACCCCCCGAATCTCTGCAACTAATGTTACCCTCCAGAGAATGTCAGAACTAAAAAAGCTTTTGGAAATCTAATAACCACTTCATTTTCCGTATTAGTACAAACAAGCTTAATCAAGTCAAACCAACTAGACCAATTCAAACAGTAGATAAAATTATTCCTCAACCCTCATTATACATCTTCACTGAACATATTATTTTTAAATACATTAGGATATAAAAGAGTTAATCACCAATAAAAATCATCACCATAGGTTACCAATGACATCTTGGTGAAGATCCTATAAGAGTATCTCTGAGGTTCAGCAGCTCCCAAAAATGACTTTACCAGAAGAAGAAGAAGGAAAAAAAGTATTGGTTCTAACGAAACTTTTTTTTTTTTAAGATTCTATTTACTTATTTGACAGAGAGATCACAAGTAGTCAGAGAGGCAGGCAGAGTAGGGGAGGGGTCGGGGGGTAGGAAGCAGGGCCCCCGCTGAGCAGAGAGCAGGATTTGGGACTCCATTCCCAGGACCCTGGGATCATGACCGGAGCCGAAGGCAGAGGTCTCAACCCACTGAGCCACCCAGGCACCCCACGAAACATTTTTTTAAAGGCATATATGCCAACTGAATGATTTCCCTGAAGATATACTAAATTTTTCAACAAGCAAATTATTCATCAATGCACTTAAGGTTTCTTATAAATAGCATCAACTTTAGGCAGATTAATTTGTAGAAAAACAAGGGACCACAGAGATAAAGGTAAATTTCTGAAGTCAGACACAGCTGGTGGGATAGCCACAATTCAGGACCAGGTTTCCGTCTCCACTTACTCATAAGCTGATCAACCTTAACATGCTGCTATCATGAATAGAAAGGCCTGGTTTCCAGCTGCAGCGTGACACTGAAAAGCTGTAACATCCCAGACAACTGACTCATCCCACTTAGCCTGTTTCCTCTTTACAAAATAAGAAGCTAATTCTATGTACTAAAACCATTATCTCCAGCAAACAAAACTTGAAGACTAATTCACAAGTTTGTGAGAGAAAACAAAGCAAGTCACTCAATTTTATGGATAAAGAAACTAAAGCAGAAAAATGTAAACAAATAAAAAAAAATACATATGTATGTTAGCAAGACATTGGAAAAAGTCACTAACTCACAGATATTGATTATCTAATAAACCACAATGTCTTGTACATATAACAGGTATAAAATTAAGCAAGTTTAAGGTCAAGTAATAGCAAGCACTTAAAAGTAAATATTGTCTCGGGGCGCCTGGGTGGCTCAGTGGGTTGAAGCCTCCGCCTTCGGCTCAGGTCATGATCTCAGGGTCCTGGGATCGAGCCCCGCATCGGGCTCTCTGCTCAGCAGGGAGCCTGCCTCCCTCTCTCTCTCTGCCTGCCTCTGCCTGCTTGTGATTTCAGTCTGTCAAATAAATAAATTAAAAAAAAAAAAAAAAAAAGTAAATATTGTCTCACTGTGGCCAACATAAAATACACGGTATAAGAAAAACACAGTGAACTGGAGATCAAAAGTCCTGAGCTCAGTCTGGCTTTGCCAAAATTAACAAGTTTCTACTACCTTTATGGCTTAATGTGACAGAGGTCAAATGGGATGACTGGAGCAAATGACTTCTAAGGCTCCTTTCAGACCTAAACTACTATGAATCTACTTCGATTCCTGACAAATTTTCTATCACTGCCTCATACTCAATTACCAGTAGCTTCCAACACATTAAATGCCATCACAGAAAGAAAAAAAGAAAAAGTCAATATTATAAAACCAACTCTACAATCCATCAAAAAGTCAGTAATAGTGCCTTGAGGACCTGGTTAAAATAAACTATCTTTTATGTTTATTTTACCAGATTCCCTGCTCAATTGAGTTTATCCTCTGTAACCAAAGTTCTATACCTGATCCTAATATATGCAAACAATATTTATGAAGAGAAGGCAAAGATTTAAGGGGTCTTCACTTCTATTAATCCCTTAACAAGCAATACTGTCCATGTCTTCATTTACATATATGTAGGTATTATTTATTTATGTGTATCTATGTGTGTAGACTCATACATCCCAAAACGCCTACATCAACTCCCAAATTGTCCATTTAAATACAGGCACAATAAATAAATACATAAATAAAATTAAATTTATAAATAAATAAATAAATACAGTCACAGAAGATCAAGACATTTGGAAAAAAGTGTTTAACTAGTCTACTCTTTTCATTTGCGGCTTCCCTACTGAGGCAATGCAGTGGCGGTTTAAAACTCGACACAGGATCAATACGCTCAGAGAATTTCCTCTATGACAAAGCAATCTGACAGGCATTTTTACAAACAATAATTCTAAATATCTGATATAGAAATCTGATTAGATGCCAGATTCCCTAAGCCATTATATTTAACAAAACATGCTTTTTACGAGATACATAGTACTTGACATAACCTGTTAAAAAGTTAAGTGCTCTCAATACATGCTTACTGAACAAAATAACAAGGGTAAATTTTTATACTTGACAATAAAACTTAAAAATACCATTTTTTTTTCTTTCTCATGGTCAATATATGTCAATTTTATTTAAAAATATCCACCTCGGACACCTAAGTGGCTCAGTGGTTAAGCATCTGCCTTCTGCTCGGGTCATAATCTTAGGGTCCTGGGATGGAGCCCTGCACAGGGCTCCTTGCTCCGGAGGTAGCAAGGTAGCTCCCTCTCCCTGTGTGCTGTTCTCCCTACTTCTGCTCTCTCGTTCTGTGTCAAATCAATAAATAAAATTAAAACAAACAAACCAAACAAAAACAAATAAAAACATCCACTGCTTTGCAGAGCAAAATAAAACTGTCACTAGCTGCTTTATACCCATAAGCAGGTAAAAACCTGAGGAAAGGAAATTGAGATGAATTTAGGGCCTATTCCAGTGAAGTCCTTGACATACCTTATCTCACTTACTCCTTACCATCAGTGATTCCAGCACTGGAATTAGTCTTGGCATCACAAGTCCTGTGTGAGATTATTATTATTATTTTTTAAAGATTTTATTTATTTGACAGACAGAGATCACAAGTAGACAGGCAGGCAGAGAGAAAGGAGGAAGCAGGCTCCTTGCCGAGCAGAGAGCCCGATGCGGGGCTCAATCCCAGCACCCTGAGATCATGACCTGAGCCGAAGGCAGAGGCTTTAACCCACTGAGCCACCAAGGCACCCCCTGTGTGAGATTATTAACTTCAAAACTATTCTTACTGGAAAACATGCATTTTTTTTTTTATTATTTGCATAACTATTTCTTAACTAAAGCACTGCCACACGGTTTTAATACCCAGGTTTTGTTATGAAGGTGCTAGTGCTAGTCTCACAGACTGTTTTAAATGTCATGTACAAATGTAGTATATACATAGAATGATATATTATTCAGCCTTAAAAAAACAAGTTCCAATACATGCTATAACCTGAACCTTGAGGCATTTATTATGCTAAATAAACTAGTGACCAAAAAAAAAAAAAAAAAAAAACCAAATGCTGTACGATCCTACTTCTTTGAGGTATCTCAAATAGTTAAATTCACAGCAACATTAAGTAGAAAGGTGGTTGCCAGGGGAGAGGCAGGTGGGGGAAGAGGAAATGGAGAGTTATTAAATGATAGAGAGTTTTACAAGATAAAAAAGCTCTGGAAATTGGTATAACAAAGTGGCTATATTTAACACTACTAAACTTACACTTTAAAAATAGTTAAAGTGATAAACTTTTATGTGTATATGCAATGTACCAGTTAGTACCATATATGTAAACAGGAATTTAGTATAAGCAAAATATCATTCATATACTGATATGAACTTGAATTTTATTCACATTTAATTTTCAATTCTGCAAAACCTGTAATTGTAAGAGGTAGAATTGGTAGAACATTATTATTACTACTACCACTTTAGAGATGCTTATGAAAACAGATGCTGTGAAAATAGAAGAAACAGATGAAAATCTCACAGCTTTAAGAGATGGGATTAGCTAGTTAAGTGACAAAGACCTAGAATCAAAACAAAATCCAAGCCTTGATTTTTGCTCCCATGCTCCTTCTCCAGCTTACAGCCACTCAGTAAGAAAATCTACATTCTATACTTCAGAAAAAAGTTTCAGAAAAAGATCAATGACGATAAAGGGAGCCATCTGCAGAATAAAAATTTCTATATTAATCCTAGGTAGCACACATACAATCATCTTTCCCAAACTTTTTTTGAGATTTATTTAATTATGTGGGGGGAGGGGCACAGAGGAAGAGATAGAACCCTCAAGCAGACTCCATGCTGAGAACAGAGCCTGATGTAGGACTCAATCCCCGGACACTGAGGTCATGACCTGAGCTGAAACCAAGAGTCAGACACTCAACTGACTGAACCATCAGGTGCCTCCAGCTTTTCCAAACTTTTTAAAGCTTTGCCAACCTAACTGCAGAAGTATTTGCTACATGAAAATTTATTAGAAATACTTCAACCAAAGTAAAACCATAAAGGTTTCCTATTATATCCTTTTAAGCCAAAATTATTAGCTCCTTCAACACCTTGAACAAGGCTCTTTTATAAAGCAGACCAGTTTGAAATAAAAGTCCTGTAAGATAATATCATTTTCAAGTTCTAGTAAATCTAAAATTAGGTTCTAAAACTTAAGCTTCAACATATACTCCTTTCTTTTCTACATGCATTCATGTATCCTTTCTTGACAAAACACAACTTCCATCAAAGAGCAACTGATCAAGAAAATTCTTCGCCTAAACTGTTTCTCAGTAATAGGATTGTACAATTTAATTTTACAGATATCTTGGAAAGATATCTGTAAAACTTTGCAAACATATACAATGTATCTGCTTAGGACAATGGTGGTATCTCAGCAAAGACTACCAAAAGCCTAGTGACTGTAGAGTCAGTGCCTGCCTACAGAGAGGTTACTGCCTGCTGTGGGACTTTGTTCTCAGCCCTAGACTGTACAATATTTCAACTCAGGACCTGATTAAGAATTTAGTATAAGCAAAAAGGCAGTTTCACTTCTGGGAGAAAGCAAGCAGACAGTTAACCTGAGTAAGAGACAAAGTAATCTGAGCCAAAAAATGCCTCAATGAGAAAAATCAGACTGTGAAAACTGAGCTTCCACATTTTATTTTAAAATAACTGCACCTTTTAGTATGTAGGAAAATGGGTACAATGGCAACACAGGACAAAGAAGTCTCAAATGACTAAGCTAAATAAAGCTCTTTGCCTTTTTTTAATTAACTCTACCTCCTTTCCCTCAAAATAACGAACTCAAACAACACAGACATACAGAGGGCAGACCACAAGTGGGTACGGTTCTGCTCTGCCTCACTGAGGTCAGACTACATGCCTAGAATATTTGATTCTATTTATGACTCAATATATGCTAGACCCTGACCAACTTCATTAAAGTACAGTAAAAAATCAACCAGGAGAAATCCTCTAAAGACCAAAATCAAGTCAGACAAGCTAATGAGCATTAAGTGATATTTCAGTCATGTATAAAACACCAAAGGAAACAAATTAAGAAACTGCTTTAATGAAGAAGAAAAATGGAGACATTTAACTAGTGGTTTTCAATTTTTCAAATGGCAGAACTCTGTTTCAAATGAGCCCTAACCAAAAAAGCCCCCAAATACCAAACAAATAAAAGTAATTATATAAGTATATAAAAGTAATATTATATAAGACTTTATTCTGAAAGTTCAATTGGTAACATACACTTATTACCATTTGCCTTTCAGCATAGTAGTGAGAAAATCCTGATTCACACACATTAGAACTATTAACATTTTCAACTATTTAAAGGAAGTTATATTCCAAGATCTATGTAGAAACTACATAATAATAAATAACATATTTGAGTATTTGTTTCATTTATCTGTTTTTAGTGTACTTAAAAATACTTAAATAATTTTAAGACTATAAAACCTCCTAGGTATTTTGGAACTTAAGTTAATAACTAATTCAAAAACAACTGTCAGCTTTAGTCTAGCATCCAAAAGCACTATGGTATTACTTATAACTTACAGAGACAGGAACCTTATTTAATCATGAGTGCATCCTCAGTACCCATATTTTCAAGCATCTCACTTAGAATTTAGTACGGATTCCACAAATGCTTTTTTAAATACAAGATATTTTATCAGAAAAAAGTTCTGTGGGAAGAGAGAGCCAACCAACATTTGACTGACTAAACCTGGAAACTAAGTAGGATTTTGACATTCTGAGAAGCTGGGAATGAAGATGAGAAAAGCTGTTAAGGACCTGGAGAGAGGTGTGGCCACAGGATTGAAAGCACCCTTTCAAAGAACTAGGCATAATATAGTTTGAGAGCTGCAGAATGAATCAGCATGAAGATCACACCAAGAGGATAGGGACAATAGTTGAATTTACGCTCTGGAGTCTTGGAAAAAAGAGCTAGGACCACGGGATGGAAGCTACAGGGATGCACATTTTAGCTCACTAAAACCATCAGACATGCTCGAAAACGAATTCACTTGCCTCCCAGGACAATATACCATCACACCGGAGTCACTGCAAGAGGCTGAGTGGTAGCCTGTCATTATCTCAGCAACACTGAAGAAGGAATTCTCATGTAGTCAAAGATTAATTTGAAGATTTAAATTTTCTTCTAACCCCAAGATTCTGAATCTGTGGTCTAAAACAAGGGTCAGCAAACTAAGGCCCTTGGGCTAAATCTTCCATTTTTTTTAAATCAGGTTTTATTAGAATACAGCTATTTTCATTCATTTATATTATCTAGAGCAGCTCTAGGACTAAAAGAGCAGAACTGAGTAGTTCCCAAACAGAGTACGTGGCCCACAAAGCTCTCGCCCTTTAAACAAAGTCTGCAAACCCCTGATCTAAAATACAGTCAGAGGGGCGTCTGGGGGGTGGGGGCAGGTTCAGTTGGCTAGATGACCAACTCTTGATTTCAGTTCAGGTCACGATCTCAGGGTGGTGAGATCAAGCACCGCACTGGACTCCATGCTCAGCAGGGAGTCTGCTTGAGCTTCTCTCCCTCCCCTCTATCCCTCCCCTGCTTGTGTTGGCACGTGTGCTCTCTCTAAATAAATAAATCTTTTAAAAAAATAAAAACAGGAGCCTGGGTGGCTCAGTGGGTTAAGCCTCTGTCTTTGGCTCGGGTCATGATCTCAGGGTCCTGAAATCAAGTCCTGCATCGGCTCTTTGCTCGGCCGGGAGCCTGCTTCCCCTCTCTCTCTGCCTAATTGTGATCTGTCAAATAAATAAATAAAATCTTTTTAAAAATAAATAAATAAGAACAAAATTAAAAACAAAGACTACTACTTTTAGAACCTAAAATAAAATATATTATTTGTTCTAAGTATTTCTCCTATCTGCTGTATCAGATGCTGTTCAGAGAGGAAAGGAAGATTATGCTGCAGTAACATATGACCTCAAAATAAGTGACTTACAACAAAGGTTTATTTTTCACTCATGAAACATGTCCCTCCTATGCTCCACATTATCTTTACTCTGAGATCCAGACTAATGGAACAACCTCTATCTAGAACACTGTCAGTCACTGTGGCAAAAGAAAAGAGGGTATAATGAAGCACAAACTGATTTTTTTTAAAGCTTTATCCCCAAACTGATATATACCACTTCTACTTACATTCTGTGAACATAGCCAGACCTGACTTCAACAAGCAAGGAAATAAAATCCTCCCCTGGGGAGGGGAAGCAGACTTCAGTGAACAAAAATACAACCTGCCACATAATGTATTTGGAAATATTTACGTAATTTGTTTTCCTTTTTTCTACAAACTATTTTATCAGTAGCATAGCTGCATACCAATGTTCAGCCTAAAAGCAAAAAAAAAAAAAAAAAGCAAAGGTACTATAGTAATTTCATGTTTCCCAAGATAAACAATATTAAGGCTCAGAATTATTTTAAAATTATTCTCTAGTCTACCAAACACATGCTTGGAATAAAAAAATTCTAGGGGTGCCTGGGTGGCTCAAGTGGGTTGGGCCTCTGCCTTCCGCTCAGGTCATGATCTCGGGGTCCTGGGATCGAGTCCCGCATCGGGCTCTCTGCTTGGCGGGGAGCCTGCTTCCTCCTCTCTCTCTCTCTGCCTACTTCTGATCTGTCAAATAAATAATAAAAATAAAATCTTAAAAAAAAAAATTCTAGAAATGAGAAGAAAATATAACACTCAGTTCTATACCCAAAGAAAGTTACCACTGTGACAGATTTGCTTCTTAGCATATTTCTCCGTGCTTTTCTTTTCTAACAGTTCGAGCATCCCCTACTTCTCATTTTATACTTTAATCATTTCTCATTCACCAAAAATTTTTCTATATTATTATAAATTATCCATAGTTACTTTTTAATTGTTTTAAGTCACCTTATAGATGGTATTATTTATAACTGAATTTCTATTCTTAGATGATGCTTGGCTTTCAAATAAAACAAGATGACAAGATGATCTCTTCTATAAACCTATACTGGGAGGCCAATCGGGCTTATCAGCTTAGAATAGACTTTTAGAAGAATTACTAAGCCAAAGGCTATAAGCAGATTAAAGGCCCCTTGCATGTTTCGCAATGCCATTCTCCAAAGCAAGTCTACCAACTCATACTCGTGCTCCAACAATGACTGAAGCAGTTATTTTCACCCATCTATACCTGTATTGGGTATTTCATGTAATAATTTTTTAAATTTAAATAAACTTTTCATTAACTTATTGTCTCATTATACATTTATCTAAAAGTGAAGTTGAACATATTTCCATATTTGTGACCCAGGTCTATTTCCTGAAATAAATTGTTTCTGAAATTTGCCTTTAATCTATTGCAATGTTAGTGTTAGATTTCCTATTATTTTGATGTATGAACTTTTTTCCAGTCATCTGATTTGTTGCAACAAATTATATTGAATAATCCTTCCCTCTCCCCCACTGATCAATGGATCTTTATAACCTACAATATTTAAAATAGTGCTGAAGGGCTAGGCTGTTCTGTTTTATAAAAATAATGCATGTAACTTATAATAAATAAACACACACAGGTGATTATCTAATTTACATATCAAATTTACAAAACATACTTTCTTTTTTTTTTTTTTTTTTTTTTTAAGTAGGCTCCGTTTCCCAGTACAGAGCCCACAACAGGGCCTGAACTCACGACCATGAGATCACGACCTGAGCTGAAATCAAGAGTCAGAAACTTAATTGACTGAGCCAAGCAGGTGCCCCCACAGAACTTGTTTCTGAGCAACTCTAAACCACTAATCTGCCTATTCTTATACCAGTTACATAAAGTTTTAAATGCTTACAATCTTCTATAATAGGTTTTGAGATATCAGAGCCATTGCTTCTCTCCCCATTGTTCTTTTTCATCACGGTCTAAGGTAGAATACTGCAGGGGAAATAAAATGTAAGTCAGAGGGCGCCTGGGTGGCTCAGTGGGTTAAGCCTCTGCTCAGGTCATGATCTCAGGGTCCTGGGATTGAGCCCCGCACTGGGCTCTCTGCTGAACAGGGAGCCTGCTTCCTCCCCGCCCTCTGCCTACTTGTGATCTCTCTCCCTCTGTCAAATAAATAAATTAAAACTTTAAAAAATATGTAAGTCAGATAATTTGCTATAGCAGGTTGGTTAATAGTTAATGGTATTAACAAGGATAAAGACATTGGGTTTGAAGAAGCACTGCTACTGCAATAGAAGTATTTCCGGCATTTAAAAATTCAAACTATTTAGCAGAACTTCTTATGTAAAATAATAATGAGTGTTCTTGATAATAATGAAGACACTCTAGGATCCTAAACTATCTTCTTAAAGTTTAAAATTATATTCCACCATATTCCTACTGTTAATTTTAAAGAACATTCTGTAAAAATGTTCTGAATGCAACTAAAGTTCAGAACTAAAACCAACCCTAGTAAGAGACAATTACAAACAGTAAAAGTAAAAGGCATATATCACAGAACCACAATTTAATCCTAAAGTTCTTCAAGTGAAATCCCATCACAGCAAATGCCATTACAGAACACAAAAACTACATGAAAGACCACTTTCATGTTCCTAGGCATAGTTTGTAAGATCATCTGGTTAAAACAAATTCTATTAACAAAGTTTTAAATCTTGTACAGAAGTTTTCCTTGACAAATCTCTAATGAGAAAATATTCATTATGCGCACCATTTCATTCTGTATATCCAAAGAACTTGATTAAATGTTGGTTGTGCTACATACATGGTAGAAAGAAGTAAACCAAATGGCTGCTTACACCTCCTTTGGTTCTACAGTAGTAATATCCTTCATTATTTCATTATTTCATTTGAGTCTCACAATCCTACAAATTAGAAAAGATAATTTAGCATGGTTACTTATGAGGAAATAGAAAAAATTAGGTGATTCGTCCATAATCACACAGCCACTGTGCAGACCCTTTTGTCTTCTGACTCCCACCCACTACTCTTCCTCCAGTAGCCATGATTACTCTCTTGACTCCTTTCCTCCCTAACTACCTTGGACTTACCACATTCAACTAAAAGTCACATACACTTATCCAAACAAAAACTGAAGAAGTTTCTAAAGACTACAGAACACAGTTTTGAGTAACTATCAGGTGCAAACACCTCCTCCTGAACACTGGTAAAAATACAGTGGGTGACATAAATTAATACAGAAGTCTCTCCCATGTTAGAGGTGAAATTCCCACATCTCTGATTTATAAGATCAAAGTCTCACAGAAAAATGAAAAAAGATACATATATATAGAAAGAAAGTAATTTCTGGAATGCCTACATTTCTGAAAAACTAGATTTGTCACCATTAAATGTATTGTTTTCCTAAACCATCACATTCACATGTCCAGAAAACAACAAAATAAGGTTGTTAAAGTTTTTAAACAAATCCTTATCACTTAAAATGTAAGTCTGTCATATTTGCATACTTCCTTGTTCATTTTGCAATCCATGCCCAAGTTTATGTCTGCCCATCTATTTTTTCAGAAACCTCAGCAGTATAAAAGCCACTGGACCTGGTCTTTTATCCACATACTGAAAAAAGCAGAAAATAACCAGAACACCTCTTTCCATATTAACTGTCCTGATCCCACTTCAGAGAAGACAACAATTACATTTCACTAGATTTGAAGCACTAAATAACCTGGGGAGCTTTCACCGAAATAAACATGCTCAGGACTGATCTCCCAGAGATTATAATTCAGTAAAAGCCTAGAATGTGGCCCATTTCTTAGTTAAAAACTAAGAAGATTTAAGAAGACGGAGCTGAATTAGCATATGAGTGAAAATATTTTAACATTCTGATGTACAAGTACAAAATGGTGTTATTCACTCATTTACTCAACTAATATTTATTAAGCATCCTACAATGTGCCATGCAAGGTTCTAGCCCCTGGCATATAGCAATGATCAAGACTTGCGTCTGTGCTCCATGATACTTCTATTTCACTAGACAGACAGAAAAGAAGTCAGATAAATGATACCAGTTCGGGTACAAATAAATTCTATGAAGAGAAATAAAGCTGGACAAAGGATTAGGAAAGAAAATGGAGGGCAAGGTATATTTATCTTAGATAAGGCTGGGTCAGGAAAAGCCTCAGAGGAGGTGACAATTGATCAGAGATGTGAATGATGAAGACCTAGGGATATCAGATGGAAAAGCAAATTTAAGGCCCTACAGTGCTACCTCTGAGACACATTTGGCTAGGTGCTACGACACAAAATGGGCTTTCTAGCTCCTAAAAACTTAACACATGAATAAGACCTGACAATATAAGACTTAGGTGTCAAAGTAAATGTTTCTAACAATGATGCTATGCAATTTAAATGCTATGGACTTACTTAGGGAAGGAGATAAAATTTAATTTAATATGAGTCTTAAAGGATGAATATAATTCCAGTTCACAGAAGTGAGGAAAGAAGCTTTTTACAACAAACAAAAGCACCAACAGAAGTTCAGAAATAAGAAAGTACAAAGAAAAAATCTAAAGTATCAAAATAAGCCCAATGACCAAAATTGGAGAATAAAAAGGGAAAAATGTAGGTCAGGATTAGACAAGAATGACTTTATCCTTATCTAAGATCCAGCTTAAAAAGTGAATCCCTCTAGGAAGGACTCACTAACTCTCAGAGGCAGTAACTTCTGTGTGGCCACCTACTTTCCTCTATACCTAACTCTCAGAGATTACTTACTCATCACAAAAACCCACATTCTCCATCAACCACCATCTGTTCAAACATAATTCCTAACACACCAGTAGCATAAGAGATACATGTATTTGTCCGATCAACTAAAGCAGAGCAAAATGGGATGAAAGGTCCACAGACTGGAAAACTCAACATAGTAAAGATGTCAATTCTCCTTAAATTGATCTACAGGCTTAATGTAATTCCTATCAAAATCCCAGCAAGGTATTTATTTTATAAACACAGACAACTTTATTCTAAAATTTATATGGAAAGGCACTGCACAGGCTCTAGAGTAGCTAAAATAATCTTGGCAAAGAAGAAAATGGAAATAATCATTCTGCCTAATATTAAGGCTTACTATATAGGTACAGTAATCAAAACCATATGCTATCAATGCATTAATACAATAAAACAGAGAACCCAGAAACAGACCCAGATATGTCCAACTGATTTTTCATAGAAGTGCAAAAGTAATCCAGTGGAGGAAAATAGTTCTTCAACAAGCAGAGCCACAGTAATCGCATATCCATAGGCCACCAAAAAAATAAATAAAATTTAACTGAAAATGGATCATGAGCTTACATGCAAAACATAAAACTACGAAAATTTTTAGAAAAAAAAATAGGTGAAAATCTTTGAGATCTAGTATTAAGCAGTCACTTCTAAATTGAAAGCACAATCCATAAAGTTGAAGATAGATAGTTGAAGATAAACTGGACCTCATGAAAATTAAAAACTTTGTTCTGCAAAAGACCATACGAAAAGGATGAAAGACAAGCTACAGACTCACTGAAAGTATCTGCAAACCACACATCTGACAAAGGTATCTGGAATAAAGAAAGAACTCTCACAACTCAAAAGAATACAAGACAATCCAATTAGAAAAAAATGGGCAAAAGACATGTATTTTATGTATATATAAAAGAGGACTGAAGAGGACATACAGATGGCAAATAAATACTAATCATAGGCTGTTCAGTATCATTTGCCATTGGGCAAATACAAATTAAAACTGCAATGAGACACCACTACACATCTATTAGAACATGTAAATTAATTTAAAAATCAAAAACAAAAAATCAATTTGCCTTCATCAATCACTGTTCAAGATGCATCATAACCCAAATAAAAAGCACAATGAGGTATCAGGACACACCTATTAAAATGTTTAAAAAGCGCTAAATGCTAACAAGAATGCAGAGAAACTGGGCCACTCATAAATTGTTAGTGGGAATATAAAATAAAATAGTACAACCAAAGAGAAAACAGTTTGGCAGTTTCTTAAAAACACTAAACAGGCAACCACCATCTATATGACCCAGCAATAGCACTCTTAATGTTCACACAAAACCCACATATAAATATTCAGAGCCAAAACCAGAAAATAATCCAGATATTCTTAAACAGGTAAATGGTTAACAAACTGTGGAACACCCATACAATGGAATATAACTCAGCAATAAAAAGGAAAAAACTACCAATATATACAACTTGGATAAATCTTCAGAATATTTAAAAAATTTAAATTTAAAAAAGCCAATCCTGGGACATATGGGTGGCACAGTCAGTTAAACATCTGCCTTAAGCTCAGGTCATGATCTCAGGGTCCTGGGATGGAGTCCCACATCGAATTCCCTGCTCGGCAGGAAGCCTGCTTCTCCCTCTCCCTCTGCTATTCCCTCTTTGTGCTCTCACTCTCTGAGCTCAAAAAAAAAAAAAACAAATAAAATCTTTTTTAAAAGCCAATCCTAAAAGGTTACATGCAGTATGTTCTATTTACATAACATCACTGAAATGAGAAAAGTATAGAAACAGGAGACTTTACATAACATCACTGAAATGAAAAAAGTATAGAAACAGGAGATGGGTTAGTAATTAAAGGGATTAAAAGGGCTGAGAGCAAACTGGAAGCAGGTGCGGCTACAAAGGAGCAGAGTGAAGAATTTTTGTGGTATGGAAACATTCTCTCTATCTTGACTGTATCAATGTCAATTTCCTGGTTGATACCTGTACTATCCTTTATAAGATGTTACCAAGGAGACAAACAGGGCAAATGGCTCATGGTATCTCTATTATTTCTTACAATGGCATATGAATTTACAATTATCTCAAAAAAATAAAACTTAATTAAAAAGACAGGATTGGGGGCACCTGGGTGGCTCAGTTGGTTAAGCATCTGCCTTTAGCTCAGTTCATGATCCCAGGATCCTGGAACCGAGAACCAAGTAGGTCTCCCTGCTCAGCACGGGGTCTGCTTTTCCCTCTCCCTCTGCTAATCCCCATTCCTACTCATGTGTGCCCTCTCTTGCTCTGCTCTCTCTCAAACAAATAAATAAAATCTTAAAGTTAAAAACAAACAAACAAACAAACAAAAAAACAACAAGGAAGGCACCTGGGTGGCTGAGTTGGTTAAGCAACTGACACTTGAGTTCAGCTCAGGTCATGATGGAGCCCTAAGTCAGGCTCCACATTCAGTGGGGAGTCTGCTTGAAATTCTACCTCTGTCCTCCACCCCCACCTGCACCTCCCCACCAACCCTGAGAATACATGCACATGTGCGCTCATTTGCTCTCTCTCAAATAAATCTTAAAAAAAAAAAAAAAAAAAGGATGGAAGTCAAAGAAGTTAACCTTGGCAGGAAAAAGATCCTCTTTTGGGGGACAAAAAAAAAAAGAAAAAAAAAGAACGTGCTGACAGACACACAATATCCAAAAGATGTAGATTCTTTTCTTGATCTCAAGTTCAATGATAATTGGGTTGCAAAGGACGGGAGTCACCAAAGAAACTTAGAGTTGGCAGAACTGGGAACTTTAAAGGAATCAAGAAAACTTCGAATGTTAAAGTCTATGGGGAGCATGATTAAGAATCAATAATAATAATATCCTACTTGTCTTACTGCATCTAAGGCACTGATTACTGCTAATTCATTACACAGAGATTGATTCTCTTGTCTACAAACTGAAAGAATATTCAATAAAACTGAAAAGTTTTCTAAAAAAATTTTATCATCACAATTTGCATGTCCCTAGGAAATTCAACAAAATGGAACTTTACTTGTAAAATTATAATGTAATCCTAGTAATAGTAAAAATTAGTATTTTTATCCCTCTCAGAAAGAAAAAGATAGGGAAAATAATGGAAAGGACAGGAATAATAATGAAAAAGATAGGGATAAAGTTGGGTCCAAATAAAACGGGTTCACAGAGAAAATGTCTTATGATCACACAAAAATTGGTGACAAAAGTAGAATTAGAATTTCATTCTCAACCACAGTAGTGATCACTACAGCATTTTTTTTTCTCCCTCACACAAAGGATCTCTTCTTATATGAATAAGGGTGCCCTCGTGAATTGGGGACTTCCACTACTGGCTAATGTAATAAGCAATGTTTGTTTCTTTCTTTCTTCTCCCTTCCTCCCTCCCTCTCTCTTTTTCTAACACTTTTAATGTTTATAATGCATCTCAGAAAAGTCTTTGAGCTTGAATGTTTCAGAATACTTAGGCAGAAAAGTTGCATGTGATGAACTTTACCAAAGCTGCACTAGCATTCATTTTGAGATAACATTCTTAGACTAAATTCCTTGTCAACAACACCTGATAAAACTCAAGCAAGAAAATGTATCAGTTAATTAAAACTTTATTTTAATTCAATAAATATTTCCTGAGTGGTTAATGCCTGGTCACTGTAGAGACACAGTAAAACAGTAATGAAAATGTGAAAATGGAGCTCTTGCTCTTATCCAGTAAACAGGCAACTACAATAAAATCCAATAAATGGTTAGATACTTAGGAGTCATAGTCCCACAGGAGCATGAGAAGTCACATACACCAGTAGGAAGACAATCAGACAAGTTATGGGAAGTGATGTACAATGAGACCTCACAGATAAGCGAGTAACAGCCAACTGAGAAGCAGAGAGAGTTAAATATCACAGAATGACACATTTACAGCCATTCACTTAAAAACAGAACAAAACAAAACACTAAAATGATCTTAAGAGGAGAGGAATTCTCAAGAGACTGAAAACTTTAGTAATAAAAGCTGATAGCCAACAGGCAAGTGATAACTGACTTTACAGATTAGAGAAGGATAAAAGATAAAATCTAAGCAGGCTATGTGGAAGCATAGAAGAGTCTGCTTGGTGTCAGAGAAAGCAAGAGAAACTGAGTGCCCAGTAAAGAGGCACTAAGCACCTTCAAAAGGGGCCATATGAACAGGTGATAAAACAAGAAGTTTATGGTTGAAATTCTAAGAGACAGATTAGAAGTCCAGATCTCTATTTCCACTTACAAAGAATAAAGATTATCATGTCCCTTCCAGAGGGTGGACTCAATGACAACAGACATACAGGAGGGGAGAAGTGGACACAGAGGATGAAAAAAAAAAAAAGGAGAGGAAGATTAAATGAAATTCTATTTTCTAAACTGTGAGCATTGTGGCCCCATCCTTCCCCCATGGCAACCAAAATGCCAGCAGCTAGGTTTATATCTTCTCTAAGTAAGATTCTGGGAAATCTAACACACACACAAACCCCTCCCCACCAGCTCAAAAGGACGTAGGGATAATTACAGTTGGAAATTCACCAATGAAATGGCCCTACCAGTTCCCACTATACTGAACCTCACAGAGTACATACCCCACTCATGTGTGGTGATCTTCCCGTCAGGTGGTTATGAAAGGAGACTACTGTTTTCCATTTTAAACGTCATTTGGCTTTTAAAACTATGTACTTTGATAAAAATTAAAATGAAAAACACAATGGAAAGTACAGGTAGGATGAAAAGGAAAAGACTCTAAGCAGAGGACTTTATCATTTTTATACAGAGATAAATAAAACAATTTAAAACAAATCACTCTCAATCCTAATAAAAGTACATGCCAAAATAGGGTACCTAAAAAGTAAAAAGGACTCAACCTGTATATCCATTAACGTAAATAGCAACTCCACTAAAAATTGTAGATGAAGTTCCATCCTTCTGTAAAGTAGCATCTGATCGAAATTGTTCCTCCAATTTCTGGACCTTGGCAGCCATATACCCACCCTAGAATTTAAAGAAAGATAAACCAATCACAAAAGTTGTATTTTCTTCACCCCCTTTCTTAAAAAAAAAAAAATACATTCAAATAAATAAATATAAATAAATAAACGTTCACTATGCTAGTGACCAAGGTTTAATGATGACATAAGGTACAATTATAAACATTAACCATAAGGCAAGGCAATAAAACAATCAGGTCAAGGAAGAGTTTTCCCTCTGTCAATTCAATTTTTAACTGTTTTATCACATTCTTGTAAGTTACTTTAAAAGAGAAGGAAGGTAACTCAAGAATAATGTTTAATGCCACAAAACATCGTTCTTATCTACAAAATTAGGCAGGAGGTTTAAACCAATTAAAAATTTGACAGGTGGTCAGTAAGAGTATATTTTTGACTGGCTTCCACTATCTTCTGAATATAGAAGTTTAAAAAATTAGCAACTTAAAGTAAAATGAAACAATCCAAAAAACCAGTACAGTTCTCCATGCATGTAGCTACTACAATAGATGATTCCGTGGTGAAATTCTGGGATCTAAGCAATCTACTTAATAGTAGTAGTAATTTTTATTAGAGAACATCAACTTCAGAAAAAAAAAACATTATTTCGGCTCAAGACCTACATAAATATATGAATTCAGCTATACTTTTCCTAAACACTGACAAAATTAAGCTTAATTATTTGGATTACCAATTAAGTATTGATTTTACTTCACTCTAAACAATTATCCATTAGATCTTTAAAATACAGCCACATATATCTAGAAGTGGCATGTATTTCTTACAAAATGGAAATTATTTCACTAATCAGATATTACATGCTCATTGTGGAAAAAAAACTTTTTTTCAGAAAATATAGAAAAATATGAAGAAAACTTAAATGAGGTAGGATTCCATTCACTGTTAACATTTTGGGATCTAGTATTTTCAAACTTTATTAGTATGTCTCAGAATACAGAGGTTTTAGAAAAATAGGATCATATATAATAGCCCTTTACAACACAACCTTTTAGTCAAGGTCATATTGCCAAGTTAAATATAAAGATAAAGGGTGGCTCAATTGGTTAAGCACCCAACTCTTGATTTCGGCTCAGGTCATGATCTCAGAGTTGTGAGATCAAGTCCCACATCAGGTGGGACATCAGAATCAGCTTAAGATTCTCTCCCTCTCTATTTGCCCCTCTTCCCCCTCTCTCCCAAAGAGAGAAAGAGAGAGGGGGCGGAGAGAAAAAGAGAGAGAAAGAAAGAGAGAGATAGAGGAAGGAAGGAAGGAAGTAAAGATGTAAAGCTAAATAATGATTAAACAGTGTTGCACTACACAGAGGTAGTTTATTTGACTAATCCCCTACTAGAGTATGTTTTTCTGTTTTTCAGTATTATTAGCAAAGCTGCAATAAAATTACCATAACTAAGTATCTGTGTGCCAGAACATTTATTTCCTCAGGATAAAATAAATTTCAGGTGTTAAAAAAGTTTAAACAAGCTTTCAATACATTGTGAAAACCGAGAAGAGTTGGTATCTAAAGTGATTTGCACCTTTAAAAGATGCCTTAAATCACACTATAACCTACAAGAGGTATGAAAAATACCTGAACAATTAAATATAGTATTTTTATTCTTTTAAAACACACCCATTTTTCCCAGCCATCATTTTCAGCTCGCTTCCTCCATCCACCTCGTCTCATGGTGGAGCTTCTGTAATTAGGGGGAAAGAAAAAAAAAACCTGTGAATTTTATAACATATGTACTATTAATTGACATTTTATTTCAAATCAAGAAAAATGAGATGTTAAAATAAACTCAAATATTCAACTGGTGGAAGTTAAAATTTTTCCAAAGCATATATTCTCCTGCATCAGTGAAATCTGTTCCTAAAACACCCTCCTGTAGATAAGTATCAGGTTTAAATTACAACTACTATAAATTTCATTTTATAGCAAAAAATTTTATGCATTCCTAAGCACCAAACCTAATACATATTTGCGTAAAGAATCACCAAATTAGACTAACATGGCCATGCTTGTTAACATTAATCAGTATTAACAGAACCCAAGGGCGCCTGGGTGGCTCAGTGGGTTGAGCCGCTGCCTTCGGCTCGGGTCATGATCTCAGGGTCCTGGGATCGAGTCCCACATCGGGCTCTCTGCTCGGCAGGGAGCCTGCTTCCTTCTCTCTCTCTCTGCCTGCCTCTCAGTGTACTTGTGATTTCTCTCTGTCAGATAAATAAATAAAATCTTTAAAAAAAAAAAAAAAACAGAACCCAAGAAAACATTTTCCTTCATGAATTGCCCTCTAATATGGCTCTTAAACTCTGTCTTTGCTATTACATACTAGACACATAAGAGTGTACTCACAGTGTAATTCATCTATTATGCAAAACCTCTAAAAGAAGTCGATTAAAACAACACATCTAGGGGAGATAAAGTAGAAGGAGTATCACTTAAACTATCAAATCTGGCATTCTCCTTAAGGCTACACTTGACCCACTATCCCATTCAACAACCAAAATGACCAAATAATGGCTTATACCAAGTGTCAGCTGGCTTAGTGGCTAGCAAGATATAAAATGGTTCAGAAGTCAAAGCAGGCACTAAATGAAATTTCCTTATAAAATTCTTTTAGTCATATAGCTACATCTTGAGACACTACTGCATTATCCTTCACAAAATTAACATGTCCTCTATTTATTTTCTACTATGTAAAACTCTATCAATTAATATGCTACTAGAGAAATTTTGCACATTACCCAAGTCAAATCAGCTTTGATATGGTTTATAAGAATTTGTTACTGAATGACAACTTAAAACATGACACTTTAGCCACACACATCAGCAGGTATATTCTTTCAATTTATTTCTACATTTGATACATTATGTGATTTACAGTTTTCCCTTGCTGACATTAATATTATGAATTTGTATTGTCTACTCTTAAAAGGGGCCTAAAAGATATGTAGAGACATTCTCTTAAAAACTTAAGTCTGATAGAGAGACAAGGGGCATGAGCAAAGAGCTCTGCAAACAGGCCAGGTGATTAACCCAGATTAGCAGACATGGATGTTGGTGGAGAGAAGAACTGGTGTTCTTTTCAGTCTGACAAAGGTGGGGGGCATGGTTACCCAATGTGTTAATTTTAAGTCCCAGAACTGCAATATTTGTTCTACACTAAATACTTCTATTTTAAGAGGCTCACTTTGTCTAGACCCTCAAGACTTCTCCCCTTACCTTAAAGGAATCTGGGAAATGTATTAACACACAATTCTTGAGTTCATATAAACTCTGCATCTATACAACTGCCCTTACAAGTGAACATTTTGGGAGTTCTGGCCACTACATGTTATGGATGCATACTCACAAAAATTAAAGGCAACAATTAATCAGCTAAATGAAGATTAAGTTAAAGAATAAAATATATTATCAAAGTTTAATTCAGTGGGCTAATCAATTAGTTAAGAGCCTTATTCATTTAAGATCTACTGGGTAACTACTGCAAAGGGCCAATATGAAATATTAACAGTGATTTAATGAGGTAGGAAACTATGAAACAAAGTTATAATAAATTTTAAAAATCTAAAGGCTCTTCCTCTAGTCCAAAGTAATAAAGCTATTCCAGACAAATGTCTAAGCTCTGAAAGGGAATAAGAGTGAAATTAGTAACTTCTTCATTTCTACTACTTTGACCGAGTACAGCAAACCCATATTGAGGATTCAAATAATAAGACTGAAAAAGGGGGAAAAGAAACAATATTTTTAAATCATTTTATTTTCTTATTTATTTTTTAATTTATTTTTTCTTTTTTAAATTTATTTTTAAAATCATTTTATACATTCAAATTCTACTTTTGAGAAAATCCCATAACAAATAGTAAAGTAGGTATTTGGATCAACCTTCCTGCTGAGAAAGAGGAAAACTAGTCAAAACATTACCAAAAAAAAAAAAAAAAAAAGGCATAGAAGGCCTAGAAAATAATGAAAAAATCACTGTGCCAAGATTTAGAAGGTGAAAAAGAAAACCTGAAGATGATGAAAAAGAAAACCCTTCCTTCCCAGATTGGGACAGCTTCTTCCTCTGAGAACATGTGGCAATTACAAAAGAGTGGCTGAGAGACTGGGCAATGTTTTTGAACAAACACAATAAGGGAATAAAAGCTGGAATTTAAGGGCTCTCCAACCATATATATCTCAAAACTTAGGATTAGGATCCTAGGAGTAAGTAAACTGGAAGTAGGCCAAATTTTGCCAAAAACATACCCTGCCTTGTACTACTTCAATCTCTGAAACTAAATTAAGGTCATCCTAGACTAAAGAACACAAATAACATGCTTCTGAACAATGAAGGAGTTGACCGAAAAATCAAGGAAAAAACAAAAAAGACAAAAAGACAAATGAAAATGAAAACACAATGGCCCCAAATCTTTGGAATGCACCAAAGCTGTTCTAAAGGGAAGTTTATAGCAATATAGGCCTACCTCAAGAAGCAAGAAAAATCTCAATCAAGAACCTAACCTTACACATAAAGGAGGTAGAAAAAGAAAAAAACAAAACCGAAAACCAGTACAAAGAAGGGAGCAACAATGACTAGAGCAGATATAGACAAAATAGAAACTAAAAAAAACAACAGATCAAGAAACCAGAAGTTGTTTCTTTGAAAAAACTCAGCAGAACTGATAAACCCTTAGGCAGATGCATTTAAAAAAAAAGGGGGGGGGGGTAGAATTCAAATCAACAAAATCAGAAATAAAAGAGGTGAAACAATAACACCATAGAAATAAAAAGGATTATAAGAGAATATATATATATATTTTAGATTTTATTTATTTGAGAGAGAGAGCACATGCAAGAGAGCAGGGCAGGGTGGTGGTGGTGGTGGAGAACCAAGCATACCACTAAGCAGAGAGCCCATAGTAGTGCTCTATCCCAGGACCCTGGGATCATGACCTAAATGAAAGGCAGCCACTTAAACCAACTGAGCCACCCAGGCAACCCAGATTATAAGAGAATATTATGAAAAATTATATGCCAACAAACTGGACAATCTAGAAGTAAATTCCTAGAAACACTAACTCCCCAAAACTCAATGAGGAAAAAACAAAAAATTTGAACAGAGACATTAACAACAATGAAATTGAATCAGTAATCAAAAAACTCCCAACAAACAAAAGTCCAGAACCAGATGCCCTCACTGATACCAATTCTTCTCAAACTATCCCAAAAACCTGAAGAGGAAGGAAAGATTCCAAATTCATTCTGAGGCCAGCATTACCCAGATATAAAACCAAATACAAACACTACCAATAAAAGGGAAAAGTCCCTCAACAATTGCAAAATGTATCCCAAAAAGGCCAGTATCTCTGATGAACACAGATACAGAAATCCTCCACAAAATACTAGCAAGATGAATCAGACAATACAAAAAAATCATTATGATCAAGTGGGATCTACCTAGGTACGCAAGGGTGGTTCAATATTCACATCAACCAAAAAAGGGAAAATAATCACATGATCATTTCAATAGATGCAGAAAACACATTTGACAAAGTACAAACACCCACCCATGACCAAAAAAAGAAAAAAACCCTCCACAAAGTAGTTTTGAGAGAACATAACACAAAGAAGGTCATATAAGAAAAACCCACAACTAACATCATACTCAATTGTGAAAACTGAGTGCTTTTTCCCTAAGATCAGGAATAAGACAAGGATATTCATTCTCACAACTTTTAATCAACATAGTACTGGAAGTCGAGCAAACTTTCATCATTTACGGATGACATGATACTATGTGTAGAAGACCCTAAAGACTTCACTGATAAATGAATTTGTTAAGGTTGCAGAATACAAAATCAATACACAGGAATTTGTTGCATTTCTATACACTAATAATGAAGGAGCAGAAAGAGCTATGAATAAAACAATCCCATTTACAATTACACCAAAAAATAAAGTACCTAGGAATAAGCTTAACCAAGGAAGGGGAAAAAACCTGTACTCTAAAAACTATAAAACATGGATGAAAGAAACTGAATATGAACACAAATGGAAGGATATACCTTGCTCATGGATGGAAGAAGCAATATTGTTAGTGTCCATATTACCTATAGCAATCTACAGATTTAATACAATCCCTATTAAAATATCAAAAGCGTATTTCACAGAACTAGAACCAATAACCCTAAAATCTGGATAGACCACAAAAAAGGGATGCCTGGGCGGCTCAGTGGGTTAAAGCCTCTGCCTTTGGCTCAGGTCATGATCCCGGGGTCCTGAAATCGAGCCACATATCAGGCTCTCTGCTTAGCAGGGAGCCTGCTTCCCTTACTCTCACTCTGCCTGCCACTGCCTACTTATCTCTGTCAAATAAATAAATAAAATCTTTAAAAAAAAAAAAACAAAAAAAACCCACAGAAGACCCTAAATAGCCAAAGCAATCTTTTAAAAAGAAAAACACAACTGGAGGCATCACAATTCCAGATTTCAAGATACACTACAAAGCTGTAGTGATCAAAACAGTATGGTACTTCTACAGAAATAGACATAAACATCAAGAAACAAGAGAGCACACCTAGAAACAAGCCCATACATATGCGGTCAATCAATCCTTGACAGAGAAAGCAAGAATACCCAATGGGAAAAAGACAATCCAACAAATTGTGTTGGGAAAAATAGCGACATGCAAAAGAATGAAACTGAATCAGTTTCTTAACACCATATACAAAAATAAACTCAAAATGCTTTAAGATCCTAAATGTGAGACCTGAAACCATAAAAATCCTGGAACAGGGCACAAGCAGTAATTTCTCTGACACAGCCATAGTAACATTTTTCTATGTTTCCTGTGGCAAGGGAAAGAAAAGTGAAAATAAATTAATGAGATTACATCAAAATAAAAGCTTCTGCATAATGAAGGAAACAATCAACAAAACTAAAAGACAAGGGAGAAAATATCTGCAAAGGACATATCCTATTAAAGGGCTAGTACCCAAAATATATAAAGAACCTATAAAACTCAATACCAATAAAACAAATAATCCAATTAAAAATGGGCAGAAGACACAGATATCCTACTAAGACATACAGATGGCCAAGAGACTCATGAAAAGATGAATAACATCACTCATCATCAGGGAAATGCAAATCAAAACCACAATGAGGTATCATCTCACACGTATCTGAATGGCTAACATCAAAAACACAAGAAACAGCGAGAGTTGGTGAGGATACAGAGAAAAAGGAATCCTCTTGCACTGCTGGTGGGAATGCTAACTGATACAGCCACTGTGGAAAACAGTATGCCAAGTTCCTCAAAAAATTACATGATTATTTAAATAAATAAATATTATTTTTATAAATACATTACATGATCCAGTAACTCTACTACTATTTACCCAAAGAATATGAGAACACTATTTAAAAAGATATATATACCCCTATATATGTTTATGTTTACTATGTTTACTGCATTATTTACAATAGCCAAATTATGGAAGCAGTCCAAGTGTCCACCAGTAAATTAACATATAAAGAAGAGGTGATGTGTGTATATATACATATATACAATGGAATATTATTCAGCCATAAAAAATATTAAAATCTTGCCATTTGCAACAACATGGGTGGATCTCTAGAGTATAATGCCAAGTGAAATAAGCTGGTCAGATAAAGACAAGTACCATATGATTTCACTCACATGTGGAATTTAAGAAACTAAACAAAGAGAAAGAGACAAGCTAAAAAACAGCTGTGATAACGAAGTGTTGGTTACTAGAGAGGAGATGGGTAGGGGATGGGTGAAATAGGTAAAGGGGATTAAAGAGTATACTTATCATGTTGAGTGCTGAGTGATATACGGAATTGTTGAATTACTATATTATACACCGGAAACTAATATAACATTGTATATGAATTATATTGGAATTATAATTAAAAAAAAAAAAAGATGACCCTGGACTGCTCAGTGCTCCAAAGCATCTGGCAGAAGCAGTGTAAATTCTCTGTGGAGGATTACAATATCCTAATCTTCCCATGTTTTTGCAAACCATTTTGAAAATACAAAGTCTAGCACAGAAATTAAAATAACCAGGCACACAAAGTAGTAAGATCACAAGTGAAAACCAACAGAAACAAAATAAACAGACCTACATAGACTCCAGATACTGATTTTAACCCAGATTAAAAATGGTACTATGCTGGAGCGCCTGGGTGGCTCAATGGGTTAAAGCCTCTGCCTTCGGCTCAGGTCATGATCCCAGGGTTTTGGGATTGAGC
The DNA here is from genome assembly GCF_030435805.1 of Mustela lutreola. Taxonomy (NCBI): domain Eukaryota; kingdom Metazoa; phylum Chordata; class Mammalia; order Carnivora; family Mustelidae; genus Mustela; species Mustela lutreola. Next base: position 65,430,241 of record NC_081298.1, on the reverse strand, counting down.
CCCACATCGGGCTCTCTGCTCAGCAGGGAGCCTGCTTCCCCCTCTCTCTCTGCCTGTCTCTCTGCCTACTTGTGATCTCTGTCAGATAAATAAAATTTTTTTAAAAATTGTACGATGCTTACTATGTTCAAGGAAATAAGGGGCTGCAATGGGTGGCGAAAACAGAGATTCCATTCAAAATATTCAAAGGAACACCAATTAAACAACAGCTGTCTTTTCAACAGAAACAATAGCCCCAGAAGACAATAGTGCTGAAATAAATAATTAACTTATTTAGAATTCAATACCCAGAGAAAAATTCAGACAAGAAAGATGAAATAAAGGTATTTGGGGCAAATAAAAACAGAACATAATGCCACCAGCAAACTTGCACTAAAGAAATCCTAAAATATATCCCTCAGGTAGAAGAAGAATGATCTTGGAAGGTCAAAAATACAGGGAAAAAATGCAGCAAAGAAAGCAATAAATATCTGGTTTAATCAATGTTAAATACTGATGGAATAAAAGTACAGTAAGGACAGCCAATCTGTTATTGCTTATAACATAATATATAGCACTAGTGAATCAAGAGATAATGAATAAAGAGTAAAGGTAAGAGGAATTATTTCTAGTCCAGACTCTGCCACTTCACTGATCTCTGATCTACATCTCCATCTCCCTAGGTCTGAATTATTTTATTGTCTGGGTCTTTTATTGTAAGAGATTTGGGTAGATGACTACTAGATGTCAATCTAAATAAAGAGGAAAACTGAATAAAGCTCCTATTACCAGAAACTGAATTTATTTGAGAACAGAAGAATTTCAGTTCAGGAAATGCATGCTGTACCAAGCTACAAATATGTCTGGTGAGGGTTTGGGGTGGACTGTATTTACAGGCAAGGGCTGCAAAGGGGGGGGAAGTCCAAGCAGTTAAGTTCACTGGCTTGAGGACAGGGAGAGATTCTTGGCAGATACTCATTGGTCAGGAGAGAATCTCCATCTTCTGTACATCAGGCATTTACAGGCATTCAGCCCAATTTTTAAAATCATTTTTCTGAGGGCATATGCCTATGATTCTCCATTTCCTATCTTCTTATTCCACTTTAGATTAAAATTCTTTCACAGTTCCCTTTTGTACTCTCAGACACACTAAAGACCTATTTACAGAAATCAAATATAAAAATTAACACTATAACCATATACTTCAGCAACAAATTTTAGAAATTTGATTACATAACAGTGCTGATGTCTGTATTTATTTATGCAGATCTCCTTTAGTTATTCCAGAAGATTTAAGGCAACTTGTACTATCAAATTCATTTAAATAACCTATGTATAGACTAACATGGCCTATGACAGTGGATTGAGGTAAAAACCTCATTGCAAATCTGGTGTTTACTAAATATTGGGAGTGACAATTTATCAGCCCTGTCACTGTTGTATGTCATCAGTTATATAACCTCTTTTTTGTCAGACAGTAGATGCTAGATAAATTAGTAGACAGCTGTAGAATACTTCTCATAGCACAGGTAATTATGGCATCTAAGAAATAATTCAGAAATGCATATAGGGGACACCAAACTGCACTACCTAGAGATCAAAGCTAATGGAATATTACTGTGTATAAAGCACCATAATTTACCAGGCAATACTGAGATAAATGAAATTATAGACACTTTGGTATGAGTTCTAAAATTTTACAATCTAAAAAGAAATGAGTACCAATTACGGAAATACTAACTAGCCTTACAAATAAACTTAAGGGTAAGATTTTAGGCAGAAAGAGCAGGAAGATAAAAAACAAAATCTGGACACAAAGAAAACTACATGACCCCCATCTATGATGCTAGCAAAGAGCAGTAGCTGACCAAGCTGGCATGCAGCAAAGCTACTTGACAACCTAAACCATAAGGTCAATAAAAGAGATCCAGGTGTCAGGAAGCAAGTAATAAGGAGGCTTATCAGACTTCTGTTCATATGTACACAGCATCAAACACTAGTGATACTTCACTTATTTCAGTTAGACCCTAACATCTCTCCTTTCTCATGCTCAAAACATTATAGAATGAAAACATCAAGAACATATTATATATATATAAAATAGCCACTAATCTTACATATGATAGAAAGTCAATAAATTCTTTTTTTTAAAACGATTCTTTATTTTTTTCCTTCTTCTTTTTTTAAAGATTTTATTTATTTATTTGACAGAGATTACAAGTAGGCAGAGAAGTAGGCAGAGACAGAGGAGGAAGCAGGCTCCCCGCTGAGCAGAGAGCCTGATGTGGGGCTCTATCCCAGGACCCTGAGATCATGACCTGAGCCAAAAGCAGAGGCTTTAACCCACTGAGCCACCCAGGCGCCCCGAAAGTCAATAAATTCTTGTTAAATAAAGAAAATGAACAATGTACTTACTTACATGTAAGAAATAAAGTAGGAATAGGAATGTCTCAGTAAAGTATACTCTGGTACATTTACATTTTAAACTGTACCCTGCATATTTAATCTTATCTACTTTTTTCCCGTTTTATTATTTTTTAAGATTTTAAAGTAATCTATTCACCCAATGTGGGCTTAAACTCACAACCCCAAGATCAAGAATCGCATGATCTGCTGGATGAGCCACAAAATTCACACATTCTGTGCTGTTTAACAGACAGAAAATAGGATACCTCCCTACCCCCAAAATGGTATGCAGACAAGATTAGTCAATGATACACACTTCTGATGCTAACGAGAACCACATAACAGGTGGAATTAAGTGTAAGTCATTTAGGGGGTTCTACAGACTACAGTGCTTCCTTTATATTGTGAAATTAGAACAGATAATGTAAAAACCTATTCCGTAAAGTGGTACGCCAGAAATCAGAGCTTATGTTTCTGCTAACCAGTAAGGAGCTTCAAAAGAGAGGCACCTATCCTCTCAAGTCATATTCATGGCAAGAATTCTTCACTCCAGATGACTGATTCGCTTCTCAAATAGGACTTACCCTAGAATGGAGGAGAGCAATACATCAAGATACCACAACTTGACACAAATAACTCAAAAATAACACAAACCCTCTCATCTTCTCTGTTTCAAGCAACCTTCTGACTTACAACATGTCCTCTTGTCTACCCCTGCTCACTAAGAAAAGAATGACCTTTATCAACAAGCCATCCAATTATCAAACTTGTAAATAAAAACTGTCTTCCAGATGAAAGTCTTGCAGACTGGGTTGCTATCTAGCCCCACAGTGCTTGATGACCTTGACTAAAGTGATAAATGTTTCTAAAACTGTAATACACAACTTAAAATAACCTATGGACTTCTTATCCAGCATCAACATGGAAGTCAATAAATAACTAAGGTTTTTAAAAACTAGTTAAAAAATAGATAATGATTCATGTATGCAAAAGTATCCTTATCCCTAGCTTTTAGGTTATGCCTTCAATAAACATCAGCTGCTATTATACTAATCTACCCTACCAAGTCACAGACTGAAAATCAAATGAGACCACATGTGTAGAAACCCTTTGAAGATTATAAAGTACACAACATTATTATTTTAAATGTGCTATCCACAGTGTACAACATAATGGAAAGAGCAATAGATTTACTAACACAAGATCTTTAATCCCAGTTCTACCACTGCCTAGCTATATGACTTGGTATGAGTCCAAGAGCACTGAGCCTCACATCTCTTCACCTATAAAACAAAGTTTGACTGATTGGTGCTCAGTAAAATCCCTGTAGAGCCATGAACTGGATATATGGGATGAATGTGGCAAGGAGGAAACAGAATTTGGGGTAAAACAGCAAGCAGGTAAAATTCCACTCTCTAAACCCACTTCAATTTTAACAATATGGCTTTGTAAGTTTTAAAATATCTGAGGTCAGGGGCACCTGGGTGGCTCAGCTGGTTAAGCATCTGCCTTCAGCTCAGGTCTGGATCCCAGGGTCCTGAGATTGAGCCTGCCACAGTGGCTGCTTCTCCCTCTCCTTCTGCCCCTCCCCCTCCACTTGTGCTCTCTCGATCTCAAGTAAGTAAAATCTTTTTAAAATTTTTTTCAAGGGCGCCTGGGTGGTTCAGTGGGTTGGGCATCTGCCTTCGGCTCAGGTATGATCTCAGGGTCCTGGGATCGAGCGAGCTCTCCATCAGGCTCTCTGCTCAACAGGGAGCCTGTTTCCCACTCCCCGCTCTGCCTGCCTCTCTGCCTACTTATGATCCATCTCTCTCTCCCTCTCTGTGTCAAATAAATAAATGAAACCTTTAAAAAAAATTAAAAAAATATAATTTTTTAAAATAAGCAAAGAAAAAAATGGATTCTGACACTGGAAACATTCCATAAGCAGCTGGAATCACAGAGGCAAGCCACAGGGAAGAGGGTAACTGTGATGTTCATCTGGAGTACAACACTGGCAAGAGGCTACTTCTCCAAGAAATCTGTATAGCAGTATATAGAATTATTTTTCTTGGAGAAGGCAGTGGGACGCCATCTGAAAAACTAATTTACTAAGACCAAGTACTGCCCTTACAAGTGACTATGTAAGTGAAGTGCTAGCACAGTCACTAACACAACTTGACAATGCCTGCTTCGACAGCTCTTACTTGTCCTTAAATGGTAAAGGCTTTAATACCAGATAAGCAGCTTTTTATGTAACATTTAAATAGAAAAATACAGCTGTTTTGAGGTTTGGGTCTGATTCAACCACAGAGACCATAACTGTCCACAGTTCTCAGACTGCTGAAATTACAAGGGCACAGATTCTTGAATTTCAGAACCCAGGGAAGGAGAAATCTTCTAGCATATCGCACACCCTATCAGGTTTTGACTTTGAAGATTCTTCTCAATCTATTAAAAACAAAAATCAGCACCCAGGTGGTGGACATTAAGCCCTTGTAACTATCTCCAAGAATCATAACTAGTTACTCTAGACTTTATCACATAGTCACTTTTAGAGATTCAAAATCAAACAGACAGTTTACATCCTAAGGATAATATTGTATGTATTTAAGATACCTCTAAAAATACTTAAAAATAAAACGTCAAAATATTTCAACCAGGTATTATTCCTAACTTAACAGGACCCTCTCAAAAAAACTTCGCAAGCTGGCTATTTCACCTTCAGTATACAGAGACATTTTCCTATGACCAGTTGTTTCCTGCTGCAATGAAACAATCCCCGTACTATAGAAGAGACCTTCTTGATCAACACCAAATAAACAGAAATTAAAGAACTCTAAACCACCCAAATAAAAGTGGCTATAACATACACAGCACTGTCTAAAGAACAGATGATAGACTTGGGTACATAAACCTTATCTAGAAGGGAGTCTGATCTTTCTTTTCTTGAGAAGTTTCCTATTATCCACTCTATTCGTGACTTGTGTATATACACTGCTTTGTCATGTTGCTGGTATTTGGTCTCACTAAGTGTCCCTTTTAAAAAAGTTCTCCTGCTCTATTTCTAAAAGAATTACATGTTTACTGCAGAAAACTGAGAAATACAGGAAATAGAAAATGGGAGAAAATTACCATATTCTCACCATCTTTAAAAAATTTCACCTCTTGGGGCACCTGGGTGGCTCAGTGGGTTAAGCCTCTGCCTTCGGCTCAAGTCATGATCTCAGGGTCCTGGGATAGAGCCCCACATCAGGCTCTCTGCTCAGCGGGGAGCCTGCTTCCTCCTCTCTCTCTGCCTGCCTCTCTGCCTACTTGTGATCTCACTCTCTGTCAAATAAATAAATAAAATCTTAGAAAAAAAAAATTCACCTCTTGGGGCACCTGGGTATCTCAAGCAGTTAAGCATCTGCCTTTAGCTCAGGTCATCATCTCGTGGTCGCACCCAAAATGGCAGGGAGCCTGCTTCTCCTTCTGCTCCCTCTCCCACTCGCACTTGTGCACTCTCTTCAAATAAATAAAATCTTTAAAGAATTCACCTCTTGGGGTGCCTCAGTGGCTCAGTGGGTTAAGCCTCTGCCTTCGGCTCAGGTCATGGTCTCAGGGTCCTGGGATCGAGCCCCGCATTGGGCTGTCTGCTCAGCAGGGAGACTGTTTCTCTTTCTCTCTCTCTCTCTCTGCCTGCCTCTCTGCCTACTTGTGATCTCTCTGTCTGTCAAATAAATAAATAAAAACTTAAAAAAAAAAATTCACCTCTTAACTGATATTTCCTTCCTCTCAGTATTAAATTTTTAATATTTAAATTTAAATTCTTCAAATTTAAACATATCATTAGTAATATTTTACATTTCCAGTACTCAGTTTGAAAGAGATCTTTACAATTTATGTTCACAACAATCTGTGGAGTAGGTAGGCCAAATACCTACCTACAGTCTTTTTGCACACAGTTTCCTCCTAGGATAGAAAGACTAAAGGCTTTCAATAAGGCTGCACTGCTGGTTGGTGGTGCAAAATCACACTTCACTTGTAATAAACTGTTTGCAATCTTTGGTGGAAAAACAATGTTATCAATATAATAAACTTCTGAAAAGTAAGAAAACTTATTTTGAATTGAACCAGTCTAATACAATGCAACAACATAGAAGCTTTAAATTCAGCATCTGTCTGGGTCAGGTACAGTAGCTCCCAGATTATAGATGGTATGTATATGCAGGGACAAAGAAAGAAAATAGCTCCTACAAATAAGGTTGGTTCCATCTAGACTCTAACTATAAGTAGTCCATACTCTTAAGTAGAGATCCAGATACACTATCAACTTTGTTAACTGGTTCTCTGACCTTAAGCAAGTCACAAGCAGTCAGATCCCAGTTCCTTAGTTTGTGGATAGAGTAGAACATGACAAAGTCTAGTCTCTTGCAGTTTGTAATGTATGTATACATTGTATGTATAATGTAATGAATGCATATGATTCTATACATCTATTCACTTAAGAAAAAAAGCTTTGGAATGAAAGCATATATATTATGCAACTCTGTCTATACTTCCAGAAAATGAGCTGTGCCTGTTCAGAGAAGTCGCTATCTAGTAAAGAATTAACCTTACTCAAAAAGGTCGAGCCTTTGCCCTTGGTTCCTGGGAGGTGATCTCTGAGCCCCAGGAATGCCCTGCTTGATAAATGTCTTTCTTTACCTAGGGACTATGAGCCACTCCAAACAGTCTAACAATGTGATTTATGGTGGAAGCTCTGGGTCATGCATCATCAATCTCCTGAGAGACCAGAGACTAAAGGTTAGACATGTGGGCAGCCAACCATATCTGTATGACCAAACTCCAATAAAAACTCTGGACATTAAGGTTTGGGTCAGTTCCCCTGGCTGGCAACACTTTGTGTGTATTGTCACTCACTGCCAGAAGTTAGTGCTGTCCTAGACTCCAGTAAGAAGAGGACTGCAAGTTCCACCTGTGTACCCCAGTGCCTTTTCCCTTGGCTGTTTTAAATTTCTACCTTTCACTGAATAAATCATAACCATGAGTACAATAGTTTTTTCAAGAGTTCTGAGTCCTTCTAGTGAATTATTGAACCTAAGGGTGGTTGGGGAATCCCCAAACTTGCACTTGGTATCAGAAATAAGAGTGGTCTTGGAACTCCCAAACTCTGGAGTGGCAGAATGACAACTATCCTCCAGTATTCATTCTCCCTTTCTTTAATAATAGAACACCTCTCCTACCCCCTAAGTGGGAAGCAGAGTTACCAACTAGAGACTACATTTCCTAGTCTTCTTCAAAATCAGGCATGGCCATGTGAATCAGTTCTGGCCAGTGATAGGAGCAGAGTAACAAATGGGGAGAAAAAAATCTGTGCCATCTTCTTGAAGGAAAGTATTTATTTCTTTTTATGGTATGCAGCTACGAGGTAACTTGGCTTTAACCTGAAAATGAGAACAATACCACAGGGGATGGCTAAGCAAACACAAGGAAAATGAGACCACAAATAACCTTTAAAAAAAAAAAAAAGAACAAAAAAACCCTGCCTCCCTCACCTACTATGGACTGCCCACCTACTATTACAGGAGAGAGAAAAACTTCAATATTGTTTGCATCATTGTGTTCAAAAGCTCAGCCTGTTACAGGGGTACCTCGGTGGCTCAGAGGGTTAAGCTTCTGCCTTTGGCACAGGTCATGATCTCAGGGTCCCGGGATAGAGCCCTGCATCAGGGGGCTCTCTGCTCAGCTGGGAGCCTGCTTCCCCCTCTCTCTCTGCCTACCTCTCTGCCTACTTGTGTGATCTCTTTGTCAAATAAAGAAAATCGTTTAAAAAAACAAAAGCTTAGCCTGTTACAGCAGTTTAGCCTGTTTCCTAATAAATATATTTCAGCTTTTTAAAATCATGATTTAGAGTCAGCATTTAAACTACATACAAATAAAGACAAAAACATGATGTGTAAGAAAAATATTTGGATATATTAAAACTGAAAATGCACAACAAATATTTGTAATGTCCCAGTTTGAGACTGATCTCATTAAAAAGAAAGTTTCTATCCCAAACAATTCAATATAACAAAGAATTTTCTCTCTTATTCTCTTTGTTATAAAAAAAATACAGAAAGATGACTGATTTCACAAAATCAGTCATTTGAATACAAGTTGAAAGAGGCATTCTAAAAGAACTACTAATAATTTTCTTCCCTATAATTACAGATTTCCATAGAAGGAAAAAGAAAGAAATGAAGACTGCTATTTTAATAAAGTACAAAGAACCACCTTCTCTGGCTCTCCAGGGTGTAACGAAATTAACTGGTTTCTAAACACCTTCTCTCAATTTTCCTGACTTTCTGAACTCCAAACCATGTGGCCCAATGCTTCTCAAACATCTCCACTAGGATGTCCCACATACATCACAAAGTCAGCATGTCCAAAAGCAGGGCTCAAGGTACAAAGTAAAACAAAAGAATGTTCTTCTGCACATGACATGGTTAAAAAATGAGTCTAGAAGAAGGAATAAAAAGCCAGTGATCTTCACTAAGAAGTGGTATATTCTCACAGGAAGCCAAATAATTATCCACTGGAAAGTTCAAGGTTGCAGCAAATCAAGGATTCCGAAGGCCACATAAGTTTAGTAAAACAAGGACAGGACATATCTAGAGAAAAAAGAAGGTAAAATCAAAGAAAGGGGATTATATCTTCAGTTGCTGTCATATTTGAGCATGCACCAGAATATTTTGGAGGCCCAATTAACAAAGACTACTGAATTCCCAACTCCAAAGTTTCTCATTTGGTAGGTCTGGAGTGGGGCCAGGAATCTCCATTTCTAAAAAGTTCCCAGGTAATGCTCATGTGGGAGAGCCACTGATTTTTGCCTGCAGTGTATCTTGAGTGGTAACTGCAGAGACAAGTACAGGATAAGTTCAGATGAGACCAAGTATACCAAGAAGAAAAGCTGCTATAGTGTACACTAAATAGAAAGGATTTCACAGTATCAGGAGTAAATGCAACTTACAAAATCAAGGTTTTGATTAGATTACAGGTAACAAGATCTCTCCATCTCTCCCATCCTGTGCCTTGCACTGCCTCTCCCCAAATTCCAGGTCTGATCTATGTTCTGAGTATCATACTAAGGAGTTTTAACCTTACTTTGTAAAAGTTAGGAAAAGAAGAGTAAATGTATATATGTAAATGCCGTAGGATGATGATGGCTGCACACAGACAAGGAGGGGTTCTGCTTCCTGAGCCTAATCTACAAACCTGTAGTGCATATCTACCTCTTCAGTGAAGCCCTCTTGGATCTCTTCTCCAACATGAGATTTGTTGCTGTTTTCTCTGTGCATTTATTCTTTTTTGTTAGTGCCTCTGCTGTCTACACCAGATATGCACTGAGAACAATGTGTAGGATTTTATTTTTTTTTAAAGATATTTTTTATTTATTTATTTGACAGAGAGAGATCACAAGTAGGCAGAGAGGCAGGCAGAGAGAGGAGGAAACAGGCTCCCAGCTATGCAGAGAGCCCGATGCGGGACCCGATCCCAGGACCCTGAGATCATGACCTGAGCCAAACGCAGCAGCTGAACCCACTGAGCCACCCAGGCGCCCCAATGTGTAGGATTTTAAAGGGCAGAAGAGGGTAAGAGGGGATTTCAGGAAGGAAATTCCTGAGCAAAAACAAAAGAAAAAAAATAATTAAGGCAACATTCTGGACTGACACATGGACAGAGGTAGTGATAACTTGTAAGGTAGTTGAAGAAATGTAACAGAAGGTTCTGAATATCATACTAAGGAGTTTGAACCTTACCTTGTAAAAGTTAGGAATGGAAGAGTAAACGTGTATATGTGAATACTGGAGGATGGGGAAGCCGGCACACAGACAGGAAGAAGTTCTGCCTCCTGTGTCTAGTCATGATCCCAGAGTCCCAGGATAGGGCCCCAACAACAGGCTCCCAGCTCAGCGAGGAGCCTGCTTCTCCAACTCTCCCCCTTCTCAAGCTTTCTCTCCCACTCTCTCAAATAAATAAATAAAATCTTGGAAAACAACAACAACAAAACCCACTAATTTTTAAGATGAAGTGACATTCCAAATAGGAGATACTGCATTCCTCAAAAAACACTAGGAATCTTACTCAATGAAACAGTTTATTTAGCTAATAAACTCTATTTTTAAGAAACATTCAGTGAGCCCAAGAGAATGTAATATAACCTTCAAATGAAACAATGAGAAGTAAGATTTTCTACTGGGGCATAATATGCAAAAGAACATTATCAACCTTCAACACTATAAACCTGAACAGCTATAACTCAGAGCTGAAACTCAAAATGGCAACTAAGTTACTAAAAATACTTTATAACACTAACAATCAATCCATATATTATCAACAATCCTCACTAGCAAAATCACACCTCAGATTTACGTTTCCTCTCACTTAACACTAGTAATAACCCAAGTCTAAAACTACAAATTCAAATATACCAAAAACAAAACTCTGATGGCCAAATTTATTTAATTTTGAAAATACTGAAAAATATGTAGTTTATAAACTTAACCTACAACACAATTTATGTATATAAATGAACATCCACCCAAGGTTTTAAACACAACTGTATCGATAAAACGTTACAATTTCAAACAGAAGGCAATCTTTCTACATACATATATTCAAATGCAACCTGTTACAATCTTTAGTAATGAAGATCAGCAGTCTACTACTGACTGATGAATTGGGAACTCAGTCTACTACAACTGAGCTCAGGAAACATACCTGTTTTAGTTTCAACCGACACAAATTGGGCAAATGTCTGTTCACACCTTTTTAGCTATTGTTGTACAATACAAAATCTGAATAGCCTTTGTCCCTGATTCCTGGGATGGAGACTCTAAATCCTAGGAATTTTACACTAGTAGGAATAATCTTTGTTATCCTTGGTGGGCCCCTAGGACATCTTTTTATATTAATATAGAACTCTCAGTGGGCCCCTAGTTTCAGGATGGGGCTAACCACACTTGATAGGCCAGTTAAGTGAGGGGTGCCCAGCTGGTTCAGTGGGTTAAGCATCCAACTCTTGGTTTTGGCTCAGGTCATGATACTGTGGTTGTGAGGTCCAGCCTCGAATTCAGCTCTGCTCAGCACTGAGCCTGCTTCAGATTCTCTCTCCCTCTCTCAAATAAATAAATCTGAAAGTAAAAAAGAAAAAAAGAAGAAAGGAAGGAAGGAAGGAAGGAAGAGAAAGAAAAGAAAAGCCATTCAAGTGATCAGAGGGTTGGGGCTTTGGGCCACATGAGATCAGTCTGACCTCATGGAAGAAAGGGGTGCTGCAGACTGATTCACCATGTGCCCAATAATTCAATTAATCATGCCTATGTAATAAAACTCCAATAAAAACTCTGGACACCAAGGCCTAGATGAGTTTCCCTGGTGGTAATTACATATCAATGTGGCAGGATAACGTGTCCTGGGACATGGAAGCTTTATACATGGGACCCTTCCAGACCTCTCTCTAGGTATATCTCCATTTGGCTTGCCCTGATTTGTATACTTTATAATAAAACTATAATTCCAAGTATGGTGAGTGCAAGTATTTCCTGAGCTGTGAGTCACTTTAGCGAATTATCAAATCTGAGGGAGTAGTGGGAACTCCCAAATTTGTAGCCAGTTGGTCAGAAATACAGGTGGCCCCGAAACCCTGGAGTTTGCAACGAGTACCTTAAAGTGAAAAGAATCTTGTGGACTGTGCCCTTAACCTGTGATGATGTCTGCCCTAACTTTAGGTAGTTTTTTTCCTTTAAAGATTTTATTTATTCACCCGAGACAGAAAGAGAGAGAGAGCGCGCGCACGCATGAGCAGGGGGAAAGGCAGAGGGAGAGGGAAAAGAAGACTCCCTGCTGAGCTGGGAGCCCAGACACAGGGCTCAATCCCAGGATCCAGAGATCATGACCTGAGGCAAAGGCAGACACTTAACCATCTGAGCCACCCAGGTGCCCTAAATCTGAGTAACTAGTGCCAGAATCATACTGCAGCTATACATTTAACAAGATACACTGCCTGACCTCTCTCTTATAGGAACTGAGTGGAAAAAAAGAGCAAAGTGAAGTACTTTTTAAGGCATAAACCATTACAAAAAGTAAAAGACATTTTTGGTTATTCTCTCAAAAATATTAAAGAAAAAACTTAAAAGTTTTTTTAATTCAGGATCGTCCAATTTAATTTTTCAAAGAACTGCTTAAACTAACAGAACTTATTTTAAGATATAATTCAGAACTCTGATGAAAAACATTTAAAAGGGAAAGGAATCTAAATCATAATTAAGACTAATGCCTAAGTAATTAAAATATATTAAGTTCATTCTTAGTAATCTCAAGTATAGACATTATGGACTTCAGAAAAACGTAAGGTTCAGCTATTACTTTCTAACTCAATCTCCAAAAAGCTCATTTTCACCTTGGTTATGCTCAGGAATGACTGAAGCCACTAAGCAACATTTTGGTTACTCAGACACTGGATTCAAGTAAAAATCTTTCACATCATGGGGTGCCTGGGTGGCTCAGTGGGTTAAGGCCTCTGCCTTCAGTTCAGGTCATAATCCCAGGGTTCTGGGATCGAGCCTGGCATCGGGCTCTCTGTTCCACAGGGAGCCTGCTTCCCTTCCTCTCTCTCTGCCTGCCTCCCTGCCTACTTGTGATCTCTGTGTGTCAAGTAAGTAAATAAAATCTTTAAAAAAAAAAAAAAAAAAAAAAAAAAGGGCGCCTGGGTGGCTCAGTGGGTTAAGCCTCTGCTTTCGGCTCGGGTCATGATCCTAGGGTCCTGGGATAGAGCTCCACGTCCGGCTTTCTGCTCAGCGGGGAGCCTGCTTCCTCCTCTCTGTCTGCCTCTGTGCCTGTTTGTGATCTCTCTCTCTCTGTCAAATAAATAAATAAAATCTTTAAAAAAAAAAAAAATCATTCACATCACAACCAACTTTTTTGCCCATCCTTAACTAATCTTTAATTCAACCATAAAGCCTTGAAAAAATTACTCAAACTAGGGGTGTCTGAGTGGCTCAGTCAGTTAAGTGTCTGACTCTTGGTTTCAGCTCAGGTGGTGATCTCATGGTCCCTGAGATGGAGTCCTGCTTGGGGCTCTGCACTCAGCAGGGAGTCCCCATTAAGTTCCTTTCTCTCTGCCCCTCCCCCTGCTTGCATGCTCACACTGTTTCTAAAATTAAAAAAATCTTTAAAAAAAATTACTCAAACTAACCTGTATGCATAAACAGCTACCTGGCTACACGAGAAAGCATATTTTAATTTGACTGGATAATACCCTCCTTACTTACTAAACATAAAGAATTAAAGATTTGTTCCATAATCAGGAGAAACACATCACTAATTTTTGCTTACTTGCTACCTGAAATTTTAGCCTTAAGCAAATTTAAAGATATCCGTATTTTCTTAAATCTGATGCATCACATCTTTAACGTAAAACTTTTTCAAACTATTTACAAGCTGACCTTCCATGGCACACATGCTTTGACTTATTTCAGTAACGATGTAATGAGGAAAAAAAAATGATTTTGCCTATCATCAACCTATTAAAACATTTTTCACTTATAGAATATATACTCATTTATGTGTAATAGTTAAATCCAAAGAAAACTTAACCACAAATAATGAAATTACTTGTAGTCTGAGGAACACCACACACAAATAACACAATAAAACATAATAGCAAGTTTCCAAACAGAAACCTTGTTTTAATGTGCCTCAAAGCATAGCAGTTATGACCCCAGGTTATGAAATGAGGTAGGAGTAGATGAAAATCCTGGCTCCTTTCTTACCTGTGTGATAGGCCCCAAGGAACATTATCTGAGTCTGTATTTTTATAACCGTGTCTACCTCAGAGTGGTTATGAATATTAAATGAAACACTGCTCTTACCAAAGAGCCTGACACACAGTAAATGTTTAGTAACTTAGCAATTGTTATTAAATTTTGGAACAAATGTTACACAGAGAAGCAATATTTTGATTTTCCCTAAGTTTAAGGCCCACAGATAGGATCCTCCTGGTTAAAGTTGAAACTAAGAAAAAAAAACATATGCCTAAGAAGAGGCATTTTACTAAAGATATGCAGACTAAGTAAAAATAACTGGTATCAAGCCAGTGCAGTTACTACATGGAAAATCTTAGTTTCTAACAATTCAAGTTGCATTAGCTGAAAGTATCTATTATTACAAAGCTATTATTTGTCCCCATTCTTTCTTCTCTATTTCTGGAAAGTACGAAAGAAAAAATAAAATCACATTATGAAAAGATGAACAGAAGGAAAAAAAAATATGATGTAGAGCCACCTCGGTGGTACAGTTGATTGGGTGTCTGACTCTTGGTTTTGGCTCAGGTCATGATCTCAGGATGGTGATCTCAGGGTCATGATTAAGCCTCTGGTTGGCTGGTCTCCACACTTGGTGTGGAGTTGGCTTGGGATTCTCTCTCTCCCTCTGCCCTAAGTGTGTGCACTCTCAAAATAAACAAATCTTTAAAAAATATATATATGAAATATAGTTGGGTCACTCTAAGTTCTCATTAAGAACCAAACACAATGGGTGGGGGTGGGGGAACCATAACGAAAAACAGCAGAAACTGAACATAAAAGATGATAAAACACTTCTCCTTTCCCAAATACTACAGGATTCACCCTTCAACTGGATCTTCAAGGATTTTCTGTCTTCAGCCTCCAGCAAGTCCTTTTATCTCCACGGTCCTATCTCCAGCACAACTTCAAAAGGAAATACGTAAAAGCTACTCTGGTGGGTAGCTGCTAAGATAATCTCTCCATCTTCCACAGATCTGAGAATGAAAAGGCTGAATTCCACATTAGACCAATACTAGTCTCCATCCTCAATTGCTTACTTTTTAATCCATTCTAGGCATCCACAAAATGTATTTAAGTATGAGTTCCATAAACATTTTTGGTAGCCAAAAATAACACCACAATAAACACAAAATTCAATGATTATACCTTTGTCTCATGCAAAAACACAAAATCCTAAATCAATTTCCAAGTTAATTCCAAATACTGTTTCTAGAGACTATAAAATTACCCTGTTCTGGGGCGCCTGGGTGGCTCAGTGGGTTAAAGCCTCTGCCTTTGGCTCAGGTCGTGATCCCAAGGGTCCTGGGATCGAGCCCCGCATCGGGCTCTCTGCTCAGTGGGGAGCCTGCTTCCCCCTCTCTCTCTGCCTGCCTCTCTGCCTACTTGTGATCTCTTTGTTTCTGTCAAATAAATAAACAAAAATCTTTAAAAAAATAAAAATAAAGAAAAATTACCCTGTTCTAAGCACTTTACATATATTAACTCAATTATTACTCATCGTAATCCTAAAACATACATATGGTCCTTATCTCACAGATGAGCAAACTGAGGCATCAAAAGATATTAAGTTGCCCAAGCCTAAAGAATCAGTAAATAGTAGGAGACATCATTCTGACCCAGGCTGTCTGATTCCAGAACAATATTTAAATTAGGTATACCAATTATTCATTTAACAAGTTTTGTTGAGCACCTGCCAGGTAGAATTCTAAGCACTGGGGATAGAGCTGTGAGAACAAGTTAGACAAGGCCCCTGCCTTCAAGTGGAAGAGAGGCCTTGGAGCAAACAAGTATGTGGGGAAAATTTATCAGTAAGTGAACAGTGTATCTTCACCTAGCAATAAGTGCTACAAACAAAAATTAAAATGACAGCATTGGGCACCAGAGTGGCTCAGTGGGTTGAAGGCTCTACCTTCGGCTTAGGTCATGATCCCAGGGTCCTGGGATAGAGCCCTGCATCGGGCTCTCTGCTGGGCAGGGAGCCTGCCTACCCCTCTCTTTCTGCCAGCCTCTCTGCCTACTTGTGATCTCTGTCTGTCAAATAAATAAATAAAATCTTTTAAAAAAAAATATTTTAAAAAAATAATAGTAAAACAAAATGACAGCATCAAAAGTGGCTGAGGGAGGGACTGGCTTCTATTTTAAAAATCCAGGAAGGTCTTGCTGAGGTGATGACATTTGATGTAAAGATGTAAAGGCAAGATAACCACCAGGAGGAAGGGGTGGCCCAACTAAAAGAATAGCAAGTTTAATACCCCTAAGCTAAGAACAGCTTAATTAGTTCGAGAAATGGCAAAATGACCAGGGGACTGGGGCAGGGTGACAAAGAGTCACATGGTAAGAAGTCCAATTAGGACTGGCAGCTGCCAAATCATGTCATGCCCCAAGGGGCTGTGGTAGGGAGTTCTGATTCAATATTAAGGGTAACAGGAAGCTTTCAGAGGCTTTTGAGCACAAGAATGACAGCCTGACTAACGTCTTTAAAAAGCTCTCTCTGGGGGCGCCTGGGTGGCTCAGTCAGTTAAGCGTCTGACTTCTGGCTAAGGTCATGATCGCAGGGTTCTGGAATGGAGCCCCGTGTCAGGTCCAGGAGTCTGCCTGTCCCTCTCCTTCTCTCTGCTCCACCGCGCCCCCCCCATGCCCGCTCTGTCTCTCTCTCTCTCTCAAATAAATTTAAAAAATAAAAAGATTGCTCTGATTCTTATGTGGGGATCAGTCAGAAAGAAAAGCAAGAGAAAAAGGGATAGCAGGGAGGCACTGTTCCGACTATAACTCAGACTAGGATTTATGTACTGTTTGTAAGTAGAAGAGGCACTAAAGGAACATGCGACCCAACAGTCTCTAAAAAAAGACTTTTAAAAGTATGCTTCTTCCCTTCATCTTCATCCCCCCTTCCTGACTTGACTTTGAAAAAAACTCAAATCCTTTTTTAATATCTAAGTTAATGCTTCGGTTGGTACTATATATAGGAGAAAAAAGATTAAAACAGATTTTCTTCAGGGGCACCTGGGTGACTCAGTTGGTTAAGTGTCCAACTCTTGATTTCAGTCATGTCATGATCTCAGGTTTGTGAGCTCAAACTCCTAGTGGAGCCTACTTAAGACGGTCTCCCTCCCTCTCTGCACCCCTACCCAGGCCCCACTCATACACACACTCTCTCTCTCAAAAACAAACAAACAAACAAACAAAAACCTATTTGCTTCATTTGTAAGTATTCTGCTCAATATCCTATAATGTATAATACGCCACACACATGCATACATTCTTAAGAAACAGAAAGTAAAGAGCTTTACTACTATTTAGCTCAGAGCTCGTTCATTAACCTGGAGAAAAGGAGTAATCAGTCTGTCTTCTGATCAGCTCTCTTCTCATACTTTGTTTCCAGCATATCCTGGCTCATTCTAGACTGTGAATTGTAATAAAAAAAATAAAAAGTATACCAGGGGGAATATGTATGTATTTACTGAACATCTCTGTGTACCAGGTACTCAAGAGATGCCTTACATTCAAAGACTTATTTACTCATTAACTATCCAAAGGAGGAAATAATATCTTCATTCTACACCCGAGGATAAAATCAAATATTAGTAACTTAAACTGTTCAAGGTCACACAGCTAATAAGCCAGAATTTAAATTTACATCTAACTCTAAAGTTTTTATCTTTCCAGTACAGCAACTGTCAAATTAAGATCAAATACATGTAGTCTTCCCAACTTATTATTAATGACTGGCTTGTTGCTGGTGAAGACAGGATTTCTTTCTTTTGCGTAGAACTGAGTTTTGCAGTTGGAGTGGGGGAAAAAGGAGTAATCCTAATGACTCAAACACATTATTTTGAAAAATTATTTTCCACTTGAAATATCATAAATATTAATCCTAAGAGTGATTCTTACCTTTTTAGGAAAAAAAATCTTAACTATGCATTGTTCACCATAAAATAGAAGTAAAGTTTTATGACAAAAGATGAGTTGGGTATGGACGGATAAAGAAAAAGATGATATGCACAAAAAGATAATCTTCAAGACACGTGTCGAATCTGAGTGACAAATATCCTAAGAATTGAATGAGATCCTCCTAAACCAGAGAAAAATTCATCGAAGAGGGACTTTAGATGAACCTCTCAAGAATCCAGCCTAGGAAACATGGGAGGGGAACCACTTGCTAGCAGCACTGGCACTGGCTAAGACAAGGATATGTGAGAAAGCAAAGATGGGAAGTTTGGGAAGCAGGTTCCCCCAAAGGCTGGATTACTGTGTACTCCACAGCAAGAACCAACGTAATGGTGTGACCAACCCTAAAGCAGCAGCAGCTAACTCCTGAAGACTAAAGCAGAGAGGTCAGACAGCCCAGACACACAGAATTAAGAACTGTTACACTAAAGTCCTTAAAAGTTAGTTACAGGTGCTTTTATGGGATGTGCTAGCCTACATTATTTTCACCTAAATGAAGCTATTCACACTCTATACATGACCTGCGAAGGCCTGAAAGACAAACAGTAAACTTATACCATCTGCAATTATTTTGTTTTAAACAAGGGGGACTCAATAAAGGTGTTAGATTAACGGATTTCATTTCCTCACAGACTGGATTTAGGTAGTAAGTGCAGTGAAATACACAAGGAAAGGCCCCTTTCGGTCTACTCAGGGGCTTAATCATTTTAAGAGTGAGTGGAAGTGTGAAAAGGACACTTATAAGGACAGTTGGGAAAAGATGCCCTGGATATTAAGGGAACAGGTAACAAGGAAAACTAAGTGAATAAAAACTGTCTTCAGCTAGTCCAACATCGATTTGGGGACCCCAGTGCGGGGGAGGGGCGTCTGATGTAGGGGTCACGAGTGGGGGGGAAGGATGGCGCGGCGGGAAGCCGGGCGGAGAGCACCCGCGCCCGGCCCTGACCGACATCCTGCGATGCTTCACGAACCTACGACCGAACGCGCGCATGAATGAATGGCGCGGGGCTGAATGGCCGGCCCAGGCGCCGACGCAGGAGGAAGGAGTTTGCCGCGCGGTGTGAGCGGGGCCGGGGGTGGCGTCTGCCGGCTAGACCCAGAGAGCACCGAGGGAAGGACCGCCGTACGAGTCTCCCGCGCGGGGTGGTCGTGGGCCGGCGGCAGGGTCGGCTGCGCCCGGCCGGCCGCGCCATGGCGGTGGGGGAAGGGGAGGTCACGCGTTACATAACCCGGCAGCTGCCGCGCTCGGGGACGCCGCGGGCCGCCCAGGCCGCGAGAGGACGGCCTGCGGTGCCCGGGCCGGCGCACCCTCCCCAGCCCCGCCTCAGGCCGTCCGCGCTCGGGCCGCCGCCGGGCCGGTCTGCGGCGCCTCCGGGCGACGCGTGTCCGGTCCCACCCCTCCCCCACCCCGCCGCCGGCCCGGGGGTCGCTCACCTTCCGCGTTGCCCCGGACCACCATGCCCGGGCACGACCGCCTGCTCAGCCTCGCGGGCTCCGGCGCCGCTCCGGCCGCCGCACAGTGCCCTCGCCCGGGGCCCGAAGGAGGGTCGCGGGAGGGAGTCACACTGCCGCGCCGCGGCCCACGCTCGCCCCACGCTCACGGCGGCCGGCCCTGCGCGCGTTAAGCGGCGGCTCCCGCCCCTCCCCTTCTCTGGCGGGCGCGCGCGCCGCAGCTCCGCCCCGCCCCTCCCCCTCCACGGCCGGCGCGCTCCCTGGCTCCTCCTTCTCCCCCTCCCCGCCTGCGTCGACCTGCCCCGCGCTCACGCCTGGCGAGCCCCTGTCCCCGCCCCGACTCGCACTCACCCCCCGCGCGGCGTACTTGCCGGGTCTGCACCCTGCCCCGGGCGACCCCCGCACCGCGGGCGCGGCGCCTCGGAGCTCCGCTGGTGCCAGCCCCGCCCCGCCCCGCCCTCCCGCCACCGCCTGCAGAGGGCAGCGCCTCCGCGGCACGTGACCGTCTCGCTCGCTGGGGCGGAGAGAAGTGCTGCGCTGGCCCGCCTTCCGCATCGCGCAGCTTGCCCTGCAACTCCGCAGGCTGCGCGCCTCTTGCTTGGGTCGCGGCGCGTCGGTTGCCTCTGCCGACGGCGCGCTGCCCCCGTCCCCCGATGGACTCCCCACTCTGGGAGGAGACCAGTGTGGGGACCGACCATGCTTTAAACCCTGGTGCTGTCTGAAGATAACGGGAAACACACGGGTCCCCGTCCACAAGCAATTGATTTACAGTGACATCTAGCGGAGAAAGGGACACACAGGAACTGACACTTTTCTATGCGAGGGAGCAACCGAGAATCGTGGTCCACGTAGGTTAGCGAGAATGAACACTGAGCCAGCGGGTGTGAGCGATTCATCGCCAGCTCCCGCAGGGACACAAACTCCATTTCTCGTCCTTTGAGTTTCTTCCCGGGATTGCACCTGCACCTGGATATTTGTAAACCTACAGCAGGTATCCCACCCCACGTGCAGCGCTGGGGTTACACGTGAAATCAATTTTCCGCTAAAGTTAAAAACAAAACATATATTGTGTATGCTTAAATACAAATTTTAATTGAGGGCCTCCCGGCAATAGACAGTTGTTCCATAAGGACCATTTCCCCCTTTTGGCAGTGTCGCTTTGCCAAGGGATTTCACAATGCTGTTATAATAGTCTTAATTGTTGTAATAAACGTGAAGCGAAACTCTGTGCAAAAGCTCAACACTTTTTTTTCCTTATTCCCTTACCCAAGATACTTGAAGAGTTTGCATGTGCTTAGGAAACTACTGTTTTGAAAACTTATTTTTCAGAGTTGAGACTTGTTTACTGGTAATTCAGAGGATATTCAAATGAGTTGCTTCTTTTATTCTAGACTTCGGGGTTTGCCATTTTATAGACTTATAGATGCCCTTCAATTTCGGTGTTCTTGTCTCTAACCTAGCAAAATCAGGTGGCATGTTTTTCTGAGACGTCACAATTTAATACACATGGTGTAATTTCTGCAGGCTCACAATCAGTTGTCTACTGCAACTAGGATATCCTCATCTGCTGAGATCCCACAGAAAAACAGTAACAACTCTTACTAATTTTTTTTTTTAAATATGTATCTCTAAATGGCAGCCTTCTGTTAATAAGAAATGCCAAAACTCGGGTGCCTTGGGCTCAGGTCATGATCCCAGGGTCCTGGAATGAGCCCCACATTGGGCACTCTGCTCAGCAGGGAGCCTGCTTCCTCCTGCCTCTCTGCCTGCTTGTGATCTTTGTCTGTCTAATAAATGAATAAAATCTTAAAAAAAAAATGCCAAAACTCGATTTTCAAATTGAAAAAGAGAGAAGTGGGAACTCTACAGGAAATGTACCATTGTGTTTCAATTGACATTTTTTCCCCACTCTTTCCTTTTAGAGTCAAAGTTTTTTTTTTTTTTTTTTTTTCCTCAAGAAAGGAACACAAACATTGAGCTAACTGGTCTTGGCAACACCTTTATAAAACATGGTAAGATGGTATGACCACACTTTAGTGCTACGCCTTTAGTGCTAAGTAGTGGAAAGCCTCTGATAAGGAGGAAAAACAATCACATTGCTCTTCAGATAAAATAGAACAAAAAAGAGAGATGAAAAGTACATCAAAAAAATGTATACAAACTCTAAAATCCTTCATACAAGTTTGTCAGTTTCCTTTCATTTTTGCCCATTCTACAATGTTCTGTGTTATGCTCTCTTATAATAGATTATATTGCGTCTGAAGAGCCTTTTCTTTCCATTTTGTCCAGTCACCTACATTCATTCCTTCATTCACTTCCATTTATTCTCATGAGAATTATCTTTCCCTTCTAAGGGGAGCTGGCCTGACCTTTGGGTAGTGCAACTGAGCGAGCCACTCTGGACTCCCACACTTGGGAGATACTTTGGAGTACTTTACCTTATTCCTCTTTTCTGAGCTTCATTAAAATTTATTTTTGAGATTTCTGTCATTACTGACATCTCAAGGGGCCTGTGAAAGTGCAGACCCTTGCAAGGACAGCCCTGGAAAGGACATGGCTCTGCTCTCTTTTAACCTCTGTATCTGGCAGAAACTTTCCTTCAAAACATCCACACCTAGTCTCAAATACCAAAAACAGAAAATAAGAACATGAAACCATTAAAAAACAGAGATTTGTACTCAAGTCTCTCGGGTGATACACACACGGTAACGCCTGTGATTTACTCATGGGAAAGAACAATCGTGCTGATCATTGTAAGGCGTTCAGCACGTTATGCTGAACAATGAAATAATGACAAGGAAGAATGAGCACAGACCCCAGAAGCTTAGAAAGGAATTTGGAACCAGAATTGTTCTACCAAGACTTAATTCTTCTAAACAAATTATCTGTTCCTACAGAATAAAAAAAGACCATGGACAGGTATTTATATATATCTATATTTAAACAACATAGCTCACAAAATTGAGGATGATTCAACAAGTAAGTTATGATGAGCATTCTGAATTGGTCAACGGTAAACAAAATGCATTTCCTGCTCCTGAAAATTTCCAGTGTAGAAAGGGAGGCCTCTGCAGAACAGGTTAAGTGTGGCTACTGGCAAGCATTCTATGGGAACATAGAAAGGATGTCAGGGAGACTTCCTCAAGATAGTGACATCTCAGCAAAGACTGAGATCCTAGTCGAGTTGGCTAGGGGAATGCTCCACCCCATGGAGGGAGTACCATGTGCAAAGCCAGAGAAGGGAGGGAGAACAGGGAACATTCCAGAAACCGCAGAGTGGGAAGTACAGAGGGACATGGGGGCGGGTATGCTGAAAAAAGGAGGCTGGAGAAGCGAGAAGGGGTCAGAACATAAACGGCCTCTTAGAGTGTACAAATATGTTTTGCCTGTATCTGCCCAGCAATTAATCATTGAAGTGCTTAAGTTTTGTTTTTGTTTTAATTTACTTAAGTAAACTCTACACCCAACAGGAGGCTCAATCTCCCAACCCCTGAGATCAAGAGCCCCTTGCTCTTCCAACGGAGACAGCCAGGCACCCCAAATCATTAAAGGCTTTTAACAGGTAAAGAGACTTTGGAAAAATCACTCTGGCTGTTGTGTGGAAAGTAGGGTTGGGGCAGTCAGGAAGTCTTGTATTAATCCAGGAGCCCAGGTGCAGGCAGAGAAGGCAATGGGTTGAATTTGACAAGGGTAAGGGTTTTGCAAAGCAATCATAATGCATGGAAAAAAGCGCAAAGAAATTGAGAATGTATTCAAGGGAGGGATTATATTGATTGATCATGGAACTGAGTCTCAGTAATTTTTTTTCATAGCATTCTTAGGCTATGAAAAAGAAATAGGCTATGTAAAAGAAATACCTACAAGTTTCATTTATAAAGGGGGTAAGGAAAAGTGAATGGGAAGAAATCAGAGAGGGAGATAAACCATGAGAGAGTCTGGACTCCAGGAATCAAACTAAGGGTTGCAGAAGGAAGGGGGTTGGGGGAATGGGGTACCTGGGTGATAAAAAGAAAATTTTATTAAAAATTAAATTTAAAAAAACAAGGTAAGGCCAAACAATAAGCATTTATGACATAACAATTTAGTTGCCATTTTAAAAAAATAATACACAGAAAGTGAAAGCAAAAATAGTATTTGAATTTCATTTCTAAATAACCCTTACTTCCCAATGGGAACTATGTGCCCATCGGGCAATGTAAAACTTTTCAGACTATGGGATCGAATTGGATATTGCCATCCTCACTTCCCATTCCACACTGGCAAAAACCATTCATACATATTGCTTCATATTCCATTATCACAGGAGGTATAAGGGTGTATGGCTGGCTCAATCAGTAGAGCATGATCTCAGGGTCATGAGTTCAAGCCCCACAAAGGGCATGGAGTCTACTTAAAAAAAGAAGAAGAAGAAGAATAAAAAAGAAAGGAAAAAAGAAAAATAAAAACAACAGGAAGTTGAGTTTGTCCCTTTACTACTGAAAATAAGTTAAATACCAAGCTAGGTGGTGACAGCCAGATCTCTCCATTGTAAAAGCATGTCTTCCCCATACTGTGGAGCAGTACATTTTATCAAGTGAATAGTTTCTTCAACAGTTTTTTTAAACTTATGGTTTCAGTATTCGTGGATAATCTTGGACTGAATCAGTTGTTTTATTGGGTTGCAAAGAAAGGATTTTCTAATTCCATAATTTCTCCCACATTGATTAGTTGGCATTTTTCTGGAAAAAAGAACTGTCCCTATCAACTGGGGATAAACTATCATTTCTCCTGGAGGAGGGTAAATGCTTAATTCCTTCCATTTAATTACTAATATTTGTAGAAAAGTATTACCTAATAGTTACCTCCAGTAGTGGTAAATGAGCTTTATCTTTGTTTTTCCTCATTTCTTCAAAATGCAAAAATACTCATAAATATTTATTTATTATAATCTTGCAATTTATCATACTCATTCTTTTTGATGTGTAAATTGTCCCAGATTTGGCCAGTTATACCCCCTTCAAGTTGCTGCCTATGTCCTGTAACACATTTTAATATTTGTTTTCTGGGCTTTCTTCAGATTATTTATTTATTTATTTATTTATGGCATGGTGGGGGAGGGGCAGAGGCAGAGGGAAAGAAATCATCTCCAGCAGACTCCCTGATGAGCACAGATGCCTGATGTGGGGCTCAAACCCAAGACTCAAAGATCATGACCCGAACTGAAATCAAGAGTCAGAGACTTAACCAACTGAGCTACCCAAGTGCCTCCACCCAAGTAACTGTTTAAAATTTTGTTTTGTTTTGTTTTTTAATCAAATAAAGCTACCACTATTACTCTTCTCTTTTGGGGTTTTCTTAGCTATTCTTGCTTGCTAATTTTTTCATTTTAGGATCAACTTCTATAGTTCTCTGGGGAGGGGGAACTTGATATCTTTATTGGGATCTCATTAAGCTTATACATAAACTTGGAGATAATTTTTGGTGGACAGACATCTTATCCAAGGACATGGGACATCTTTCCATTTATTCCTTGTCACATTGGAGTCTTTCAGAAGTTTCCCAAAATTTTGATTACATAAGTTTGTACACATTTCTATTTTTATATACTTTATGTATGTGTTTTTATTGCTATAGTAAATAGTCTTCTTATTTATTATCTTTTCATACTGGCAATTGCTTATATGAAATCTATTCTTTTGTTATAGGTAAATTTTACATTCTTCTACTGTATTAAGATGCCTATTGTTTGTATTGGTACTTTTCATTGATTTTCTTGTGTTTTTCAAGTCATTTATCATATCATTTGCATACCGGTATCATTTTAATTCTTCATTTGCAATTTTTATTTCTCTTATCATTTTTCTCTTATTTGATAAGTTGATATAGTGGGAAACTGCTTTGTTTCTAATTTTAATGGTCATGGGTCCAATGTTTCACATTAAGTAAGATAGTAGTTTTGAGGCTAAGATATATATTAAGTATGATCCTGAATATTAAAAGGAATCTGGACTTCCAGTTTCACCTGACCTGTAGAGATCTTAGAAGTTATCACTCCCATACTTACAATAATTAGTGACATTTTTAGATGTATCAGAGAACTGAGATCACATGACAGAACACCACCTCAAAAATCTAGAGACAAGCATATCCAGAGTATATAGTATTAGAGCAGAAACTATTGGATGCCATAAGATAGTAAGAATACTTACATGGAAATTTTGATGACTTGCTAGAGCCTGTTTGGAATGAGAAACTTGGGAGCAGCAGTCATAGATTTTAATTCAACTATATTAAGAATCACTTTAAATGTGAATGGTCTAAACACATCAGTTAAAAGAAGAAATTTTCAAATTGGATTTAAAACAAAACAAGACTAGATACTAAGTACAAGAAAATGCACTTCAAATTAAAGACTCAGATAGGTTAACAGTAATAGGATAGAGAAAGGTATACCTTGCTAGCCCTAACCCAGTGAAAGTTGGGATAGCTATATTAATTTCAACCCAAAAGTCTTTCAAAAAAGTAATATTATCAGGGATTAAAGAAGGGCAATTATATAATTATAAATGTGTTAATTTTCCAAGAAGATATAACAATCTGTATTTTACATGTACCTAAAAACAGTGTCAAAATACATGAAACAAAAGCTGATGGAACCAAAAAGAGAAATAGACAAATCCACTATTATAGTTGAAGACTTCTACACCCTTCTGTCAATAATTCATAAATCAAGCAGACAGAAAAAACCAGTAAGGATATAGATGGCCTGAACAACACTATCAATCAACTTGATCTAATCGACATTTATAGGATATTCTACCCAACAAGAGCAGAATATACATTCTTCTCAATTGCACATGAAGCATTCACCAAGGTAGACAGCATTCTGGGTCATGAAATATACCTTAACAAATTTAAAAAAAATAGAAACCATACAAAGTAAGTTCTCAGACCATGAAATTAAACTAGAAATGAATAACAGAAAGATAGCTGGGAAAATCTCCAAATGGTTGGAGATTAAACAACACATTTCTAAATAACACAAGGATCAAAGAAGTCTCAAGAAACATTTAAAAATATTTTGAATCAAATGAAAATATAACATCACAAAATGTGTGGGATGTAATGAAAGTAGTGCTTAGAGAGAAATTTTTAGAATCAAATATATATTAGGAAAGAAGAAAGATCTAATATAAATAATCAGTAGTTTTCTACCTTAGGAAACTTGAGAAATAAGAAAAAATTAAATCAGCAGAAGAAAGAATATAATAAAATTAGAGCAGATATCAGTGAAATTGAAAACAGGGAAACCAGAAAATCGATAAAAACAAAATTTGGTTCTTTTGAAAAGATCAATAAAGTTACTAAGCCTCTAGCCAGGCTAACCAAGAAAAAAGAGAGAAGAACATAAATGACCAATATCAGGAATTATATTGGTAATGATTTCATTTCCCATGGGCATTAAAAATAGAATAAGGTAATACTATGAACAATTTTGATAGCTTAGATGAAATGGACCAATTCTTTGAAAGATACAAACTACCAAAACTCACTCAAGTATATAGTCTTTTCAACATACAATTTTATGTCTATTAAAGAAATTGTTTTAAGTCTTCCCAATAAAGAAAATGCCAGCCCATCATGGTTTCACTGGTGAATTCTACCAAATATTTGAAGGAAAAAAGTCAATTCTACCCAGTATCTTTCAGAAAATGAAAAATGAAACACTTCCTAACTTGTTTTATTATCAAAACCCGTTAAAGATGGACCAGCTAAGGAAAACTACAGTTTCTCATTAATTCAGATACAGAAATCCTGAACAAAATATTAGCAAATTGAATTCAGCAATATATAAAGCAGGTAAAACATTACAACCAAATGGAGCTTGCTCTAAGAATGCAAAACTGGTTCAATATCTATAAATTACTCAATGTAATTAATCATATTAAAGGACTATGAAAACCCATATAATTATACAATAGTTGTTGGAAAACATTCAAAATAATTTAAGCTAGAAATAGATAAGTTTTTTAGCTAATGAAGGGTATATATAAAAATCTTATAGCTTAGGGGCACCTGGGTGGCTCAGTGGGTTGAGCCTCTGTCTTTGGCTCAGGTCGTGGTCTCGGGGTCCTGGGATCAAGCCCCACATTGGACTCTCTGCTCGGGAGCCTGCATCTCCCTCTCTCTCTGCCTGCCTCTCTGTCTACTTCTGATCTCTCTCTGTGTCAAATAAATAAGTTAAATCTTAAAAAAAAAACAACTTATAGTTTATATTAATGGTGAGACACTGAATGCTTCCTCTAAGAATAGGAACAAAGGAACTATATCCTTTTTCATGGCTGCTGCTCAACATCATACTGGAATTCCTGGCCAATGCAATATGGCAAGAAAAGAAAATATGATTATGCAGATTGGAAAGGAGAAAATGAAACTGTCTTTACTTGCAGATGACATAAATGTCTATGTAAAAAAACCTAAAAGAGAATTTACAAAAAATATCCTGGGACCAATAAGTGAGTATAACAAGGTCACAGAATACAAGGTCAATATACAGAAGTCATTTGGTTTTTTTACATATCAGCAAAGAATAACTGGAATTTGAAATGAAAATAAGAAGAAATCAAGTCATCAATGAGGACACCTAGCTGGCTCAGTAGTGGAGTGTGCAATTCTTTTTTTTTTTTAATTTATTTATTTGAAAGATAGAGATCAAAAGTAGGCAGAGAGGCAGGCAGAGAGAGAGGGGGGAAGCAGACTCCCCGCCAAGCAGAGAGCCCAGTGCAGGGCTTGATTCCAGGACCCTGGGTTCATCACCTGAGCCAAAGACAGAGGCTTTAACCCACTGAGCCACCTAGGTGCCTCTAGAGAGTACAATTCTTGATCTTGGAGTTGTGAGTTTGAGCCTCATTTTGGGCTTAAAGATTACTTAAAAGAATTGTCATCAGTGGCATTTTAAATAGAAAGATAATAGCTAATTATTATTAATGTATCATGTACATTGTAATCACCCTGTCTCAAGTTAAATGAACACTTTAATTCATGCTGTTTTTAATTTAGCACCAGGAGAAGAGAGGAACTTCTTCTCAAACAAATGAATTATATATTTACAACTCATATATTACATTTATATTCTCTTATATTCTTATAATCTCCAATTTTTAGTGGCATAAAAATTGTTTAACTTATTTGATCATTTTTAAACTTAAAATTACTTTTATCAAAAGCCTGTAGCTTCTCCCTGACCCTTAACTTCTGATTTTCAAGCCAACACTGTCAATATTTGCAACAATTTATTTGTGCAATTTATCTTCATGTTTCCAATAGCATGTTTATGTTGCTAATACTTGCTTTTTCAATTTTAGATTTAGGCTACTTATTTCTTACTATGAAATATGTGTATTTGACTGTCTCAAGTGAGGATTTATGGGCAAACACACATTTCTCACCTCATATATTCTCATTTTAGGTTATGTTACAAAATTTGGTTACATCAATGCTTATTGTTTATATTATCATGACTATTTTTTCAAGATTTAATTTATCTGAGAGATTGAAAGAGAGAGCATGAGTGGGGGAAGGGGCAGAGAGAGAAGCAGACTCTCTCCTGAGCATGGAGCTCCACTTGGGGTTTGATCCTGGAACTCCAGGATCATGAACCAAGTTGAAGGCAGATGCTCAACTGACTGCGCCACACAGGTGCCCCTATCGTGAATATTTAAATTAGCATTCAGAGGTGACTCATATATTTATATGGCCATAATTTTTTTATAATCAGTGTATCAGTTTTCATTTTTTTCCTTTGAGTCAATAATCAAAAACTTTCCAAGAAAAAAAAAAGCTCAAGACCTGTTGGCTTTACTGATGAATTCTATGAAACAATTAAAGAATTAATACCAATCCCCCTCAAACTCAAACTCTTTAAAGAATTGAAGAGAAGAGAACATTTCAAAACTTATTTTATGAAGCTAGTATTATGTGATACCAAAGTCAGACAAGGACACTGTAAGAAAATTAAACTACATGCCAATATCCCCAATGAACACAGATCTAAGAGAGCAGACTTTCATTGTTCCACCACAAACACACACATACACACACAATGGGAACTATGTGAGGGGATGGATGTGTTCAGTTGATTTTGATAGTGATATTATGAAGTATACATATAACAATTCATCACATTGTACATTTTAAATATATGCAATTTTACTTGTTGATTAACCTCAGTAAAGCTGGAAAAAATTGTCTTTTCTGTTTTCTGTCCATTTGTTCTCCTTTCTAGGGGGTTCTTCAACTTTATCTTCTAAATCTTAACCAACACCAAAACTTCAAACTGTCATATTTTACATTTCTAAGAGCTCCCTTTTGTACCACTAAGGTTCCTTATTTGCTTAACAATACCATTTTTATTCTTATTGCAGAGATATTTTCTTATTTCTCAATGGATATTAATGATAGTAACCACTTCAAAATTTTTTCTTTCCTTTAATTCCCCTTCTGTCCCTTTATATGTTCTCTTCACCTTTTGGTTTGGTTCTTATCTTTCACATTAGACACTGTATTCATTTGCTCAGGCTGCCATAACAAATACCACAGACTGAGTGGCTTTCAACAGAAATTTATTTTCTCACCGTTCTGGAGGCTGGAAGTCCAAGATTCAGGTGTCAAATGGGTTGGTTTCTGTTAAGCCCTCTCTCCTTGGATTGCAGACAGCCACCTTCTTGCTGTGTCCTCACACAGCCTTCTCCCTGTGTATATACATGCATACCTGGAGTCTCTTCTTCCTGTAAGGATGCCAATCCTATTCATTGGGCCCCCTCCCAATGGCTTCATTTGACCTTACTTACCTCCCTAAAGGTCCTACCTACCTCCAAATACAGTCACATTAGGGGTTGGTTTCAGCATATGAATTTGTTGGGGGGAGACAAAATTTAGTCCATTACAGACGCCTTCCTCAAATTTGATAATTATGACTATCTGCTCATATCTAAACATGAGGCCTTAAAAGAACCATGTGACATAGAAGGACCTGTTGAATGACGGGTTCCCTTCCCAGATAACCAAAGGGTCAGCTACCTGCTGGATGCAAGATCCTGAAATATCAGGGAATATTGGCCTTTTAAGAAGGATGCTTTGTATAAGAAGACCGTTGGTCCTGCTAAAGGAGATTAGGCCTGGCTGAAGATCTCTACTATAGCCAAGGTAGGGCAGAAGTGGGGGTGGGCAGGAACCCAGAAGTCTCAATCTCTAATGCATACGCTTTCATTTAATCCCGTTTTCATTAGGATGTCCCTCCTTCATCTTGCTTTGCATCCTTGAATCCAGAGCTTCTCAGATCAGCATTTCCAGGAGCAAACTTCTACTCTTACACTGTGGGCGGGGAAGAGGTGTCATCTGGGTACACAGGCTCTGAGGCCAACTAAAGGGCTTATCTGCTTTTTTATAGATTCATTCCAAGTCTGTTCTGGGTGCTGGGTACCTGCAGCCGCCAACAACCCGGCAAATTTCCTGTGCTCATGGCACTTACTTCCTAGTAAGTAAAAGTAATCAACACACAAATAAAAAGCTGTGTCAGCAAAACACCAGGTAGTGGGGAGTGCTATATGGAGTATTGGAAAACAGGGAAGATGGGCAGACTGGGGAAGGGTGGGTGTGTTAGAGGTGTGGTAAGGAAAGCCCTCTTTGGTAAAGAGGCTTTTGAGCAGAGACCAGAAGGAAGTAAGGAAAGAAGCCAGGCAGGTATCTTGGAGAAGGGGATTCCAGGCTTAAACGACAGGGAGATCAAAGGTCCTGAGTGGGGACTATGCTTCAGTATTTAAGGAGAGTGAAGTTGGAGGAGAGCGACAAAGAGAGGGAATGACTGAAGAGGAAGACAAGGGGGTGGCACAAAGCCAATTATGTTGGGCCCTAGCCCTGCATGCTGGATGTGATGGAGCCACTGGAAGGTTTTAACCTGAAGAGTGGCATATTTTAGAGGAATTTCTGTGGCTTCCATGTGAGGAAGATTAGAGGAAAAGCCAAATGAGGGGAATCTAGTCATGTTAAGATCAAGATATCCATCAGATACACACATGGTGATGTTGAACAGGCAGTTAGATCCAACCGTAGAGTTTGGGAAGATGTCTGCATTAATGGAGTTACATTTTGGAGTTGTTAGTTTATGGCTGATGTTTAAATCCATGCAGCTGGATGCAATCAGTTAGGGAATGAGTATATAGAGAGATGTTTGGTGACTGAGATTTGGAGCATTACTATAGAGGATGTTGTCAAGGGGATAGGGATCCATTAAAAGAAGCTGAAAATGATGAGCTTTCAATGAGGTAGAAGGAGAAGTAAAAGAGAAAATCTGCAAGACAAAAAAAAAATGGAGTTGGGGAATATCTCAAGGATGAAAAAAAAATTGACTGAGCCACACACTGCTAATAATTCAAGGAAGACAAGACCAAAAATGAGCTTTGGATTTGGCAGTGTGGAGGTCGCTAGGGACTTGGTGGGGAAAGTCTTAATTGACACAATGGCAAATGAGAGGAGAGGAAGAAGATGGATTCAGGCGAGAGGTGATGATGGCCTGGTTTAGGTCAGTTGTGGTGGAGGTGGTGAGAAATGACCAGACTCTGAAGATAGTTTTAAGATCAAGCAATGGAATTTGCTAATGGGTTGCCTGTGGGGTACAGCATGTCTGAGATGAAGTAGGTTCTCAGCCTGAACAACCAGAAGAATGGGGAGGAAGGAGAGGATCAGACTTTCAACCAATCTTCCTGTTTCCAGTCTCTCACCTTCACCCCTACCTTCAGAGGCACTTGGTGCTCCCAATGCCTGAGATTTCTTAGAGCACGCCTCCTGCTGCCCTGCCCCCCCGCTCTTGGCACTCAGCTTCTCCCAGCCCCTGGCTGGCCAGGTGACTCGTTATGCATCCTTCTGATTTCCAGCTTCCAAACTTCTGCTGCTGTCTCTCCTTTCCTGTTCTGCTCTTGTGTGTTTGAGTCCCTTTTAGAAAACAAAACAAAACAAAGCCTTTCATAGTCATTTTTTAAGATTTAGAAAAGGGCGGGGAAAAATGTCTTCTACCCAAAGTTTAACAGAAAGTCTCCCTGTTTATTGTTTATTTTTAAAAGAGATTTTGTCCATTTGAGATAGTGAGAGCACGAACGGGGTCAGAGGGAGAAGGTGAGGGAGAAGCAGTTTCCCCACCGAGCAGGGAGCCCCATGTGGGGCTCTATCCCAGGATCCTGGGATCACGACCTGAGCTGAAGGCAGACTCTTAACCAACGGAGCCAACCAGGCACACCCATTTTTTTTTTAATTTTTAAATTAACAAATGGTTATTTCTCTAGTTTGGTCAGGTCAGTTGGTCTTTCATAATGCTTATATTAGATGTTTCAGAGCCTGTGTTTTCTGACTGAGGTAAATCAACAATCTATATGAGTGATAGATTTTTCTTCCTGCCTACCCCCTCATTCTTCTTCTCTTGCATGAAGCAACACATTTTAATCACAAGTTGTTTGGGAACACTACCACTGGGCACCAGCCTGGAAAAAAAGTATACCATAACCATTTAAAAATATGAGTGTTTAGCTCAACAATGTGAGCACTTGCGAGTGTGTATGGATCTGTGTATATCTTTGAATTTGTGGGTATGCCCTTATGAACATTTATTCTTAGGTTAGAGAGTCACAAAGAACCACATAGATTTAACTTTGTTAACACATAGTTTAACACATAGTTCCACCTCCATTTATCTTAAGTCTCAGCTGAGAAGAAATTCCCAGAGAATTTGGAATCAGAGCAGAGAGAGGGAATCTTCAAATGGCAGGCAAACTCAAGAGCTCCATGTCAATGTATAGGCTGGGGTCAGGAAGCTTATTTTTGCAGATTCTTGCAGCAAATTTCTAGAGCAAAGCAGCCACATGTGGAGAGAACTACATAGGCTTGTGTCCTTGGAGTGCATTTGTCTTTCCAGCTTGAGCTGACTCAAGTTGGCATCAGTAACTAGCAGCCAAGGGACATCTACTAAGATTAAAGATCTGTGTTTCACTGGTCTGGAAGGTTGGTCAAACTTACCACGGAGTGTTAGAGCAGTCGATCTCTCTCTACTGATATCACAAAGAACAAGGCCAGCACTTAGGACGATATGGCTCTCAACAAAACTTTCCTAGGGGTTAGCAAATTCCCATGACCTGGGGCCAGTGGTGGGGCTGTAGCTTAACTTGATCTCTGGGGCTGTTCCCACCAAATGGAGAAAGCTGCGTAAGGACATGGGCCTAACTTACCAGCACTTCCCTTGCCCCTTTCACTGGAAGAGTAAGCAAACCCAGGGAACACGAATTTGCCCTGAATCTTGGGCTAAGTGGGAGAGGATCAGAGATGTACTTTGAACTAGATGAGAAACACGAGGATCACATTTCTGGACCAAAAGTATATTTTCCCCCCAATTTAATATTTAACATGATGCTGTATGTCTTGTTTTGCTAGACAAGGTCTTTCACAGGATCCGTCTATAACTAGAATCCAACCCATTGGGAAAGCCCAAGGGAAAAATATTCCCAAAGTTACACACCAAATCAGCGGGAGAACTGAAAATAAACCTGGGGACTTTTACTACTCCCTCTATCATTAACGACTCCAGGGACTTATAGGGACCTTCAAAGAGGGAGTCTGTTCCTAGATTTTATTGGAAGGTTTCCTTTTTGTGAGTGTTCCAAATACAAATACTGAAGGGGGAAAAAAAAAAAAGATGAATACACATGTTCTGTGTATTCATACACAGATAGAATTGACATATAAACAGCCCTTGCAATGGAGACGCAGTTCGGTTGTAGAAACAGCATTGGTTTCTGATTTGGACTCTGCCCTTAATGAGATGCTTCATTTGGGGCTGGTCATTTGACTTCTCTGGACTTCAAAATCCTGGTTTGTGAAATGAAAGGGATGCAGTAAACAGTGTCTTCTCTAGTTCTAAAATTCTAAGAAAGCTTAATTTTAAATGTTTAAAAACTGAATAAAATAAATTGGAATGCTGGTTGTATCATGCAGTACTGACATATTTAAAATAATCCAATGTGTTTAATACAATTCTAAAAAGCTGAAATAGTCACAGAAATATATTCAATTAAAGAACAATGGAGACGCCTTTTGCTTCTGGCCTGTTTTTTTCCTTTCCTTTCTTCTTTCTTTCTTTCTTTCTTTTTTTTTTTTTTGAGGAAGCCAGAATAAAAATAAGGGAATTATAAAAGACAAGCAGAATTAATCATTATATGAGTTTAATCAGGGAGAGATTAATCATAGGCTTGTAAACCACATGCACCAGACATCAAATATTTTCACATGGGGGGAAAGGGGGCTCACAGAACAAAAGGTGTAAAGGAAGAGCAGATTTTGAGCAGACCATTTCATTACTGACAGAGGGCGAGAGTGGCAAATTGCCAAAATGAAGAGCCTTATATCTAGCAACCACAGCTGATATTCAGGGGACCGTGTGAAAGGGTGTTGATGGCAGAAATGATTATCAGCAGTCAGAATGCGTTTCAGCTAAGCAGTGCACCAAGCCCAGATATTATTGTCTCAAAGGTGTTTGGCAAATAGTCAGAGAGATACAGAATGAAGCTTGAAAAAAAAAATATAGACCTACCTCCCCCGATAGCCAATGTAAAGAAAGATTCCAGGGGTGTCTGTCTGCTCAGCTGATAGAGCGCGTGAATTTTGATCTCAGGGTCATGAGTTCAAACCCCACATCCGGCATGGAACCTACTTAAAAAAAAGAAAGAAAGGGGGCACCTGGGTGGCTCAGCCTGCTAAGTGTCCTACTCTTGGTTTTGTCAGGTCCTGATTTCAGGGTCGTGAGATTGAGCCCCCACTCCCATTTGGGCTATCAATGGGGAATCTGCTGGGGATTCTTCCTCTCCCTCTGCCCCTCCCCCCATCTCCCTCCCCCATGCAGGCTTTCTCTTTCTCCATATAAAATGAAGATTCCAAAGTGGGAAGAAGCACAATTATCTTGAAGTAGACAGACAAACAAAAACTGAAAGACCAAATCAGAATATACAACAGCTCAGGCAAATGAAAAATCTATTGTAGGAAAATGGCCAAGAAAGCTGTGGGAAAGTAACTGGAATTTTTAAAAGCATAATTTGGCCTTGTTTTTAGACATTAACTAGTCACACTTAACCAAATATCAGGTATTTCTGAAAGTTACTGTTGGAATTATGAAGGGAAGCTGAAGTCCAGGTTGTTCATCACACATTAATTTTTAGTAAGGATTATTCATAAATTCCTGTATAGGAAATTAATTTCAAATGCTGAGTCATAAGCAAGGAAGCTGTACTACTTAAGAACCAGGAAAAGGTAGGAAGGTGGCCTATCCATGGCCCTGGGACAAGGACACCACTGCTTAGAAAGGCCAGACACCAAGAGGGAACTTGGGAAGGGCAGAAGGAAAGGAGAAAATGGTGAGGAGAGGGACTTTCAAGGTCAACAGCGTCTCTGCATTTTGGCTCCCTGTCCATAGCGAAATTCTTAGCTTGACATATAAGGCCCTGTGGTATCTGGTCCTGGTTCTTCACTGGTGTCCCTCTGTTGAAAGCCCCCCACCTCACCTGCCTCCTGTGGGCCCACCACCTCTCAAGTGTAGTGTCTTTCCTTGCCTGTGCGTCTGGGTCCTCATGTTTCCCTCTGCCTAAAATGCTTGCTGCTCAATCTCAGTTCACCGGTCAACACTGCAGAGCGACCTTCCTCGAACAGCCTGTGGACAGTTGCCACCACGGCCTTTTGGGTTCACTTTCCATCACCACGCTATCTCTATTGTCTGTTTCCTGTCTTCTGTGGCCACATGGTTTCCATCGAGGCCCTTGCTCATTGCAGCATGGGCCGTCTGAGAAGACGCTCAAAAAAAAAAAAAAAGGGAAATGGGATTATGCTAATTAGGCAACCCCAAGGGAGGAGGTGGTTGTAGAACTTTTTATAGGTTTCAGAAGGCTTATTTATCTTCCTAGGGCAAGAGGTTCAGGGCCTGAGGGCTTAGCTCACAGAAAGGGCTTCAGTGTTGGACAAGATAATCACCTCCTGCCTACAATATACGGTCATCTTAGAAATCCCCAGTCTTGGAAAATTCGGTCTTGGAAAATTCGGAATCATTTGGAATTTTTACAAAGTGAGAGATTTGCCTTCTTGTGATATTGTACTCCCTAAATAATGCACCTGTTGTTGTTGTCACACAATTGTGTACAGAATCAATCTTAAAGTTTTGCTCCTTTTTTGAACATAGTAAAAGATCATCTACATATTATATTAGAACAGAATCACCAGGAAATCTCAAACCTTCAAGGTCCCAATTAAGAATCTGAGAGAAATAAGGGGAACATCAAAAAATTCCCAAGACAATGTAGTCCAGGTGTATGGCCAATTTTTCCATGAGAAAGGAACACTGCCTGGTTCTAATGGGATGCTAACAAACATAAGTCCATCACAGTGAAGTGGGTGGCCTCAAGTAGTATTGAGGACACAACAGAATTTGGATGAAGGACCAGTGAAAAAAGAGGAATCACAATCTTCTTTTTTTTTTTTTTAAAGATTTTATTTATTTATTTGACAGAGATCACAAGTAGGCAGAGAGGCAGGCAGAGAGAGAGAGAGAGGAGGAAGCAGGCTCCCCGCTGAGCAGAGAGCCTGATGTGGGGCTCGACCCTGGGATCATGACCTGAGCCGAAGGCAGAGGCTTTAACCCACTGAGCCACCCAGGCGCCCCAGAATCACAATCTTCTTTAAGGTCCTGCAGTCTTGAATAAATCAATATCTATGCCCATGAGGCTTTTTACCAGGCAAACCTGGAGTATTATGAGGGCTGATGCAAGGAATAATGAACCCCTGCTTCATAAACTCATCCACAGTGGGCTTCAATGCTTCCTGAGCTTCGGGCTTGGAAGGATATTGAACAATGATGGGTGAGGGTTTAGAAAAGTCAATTTCTATTTTGATAGGTTTGGTTTCCAGAATTCTTCGGGGCAACAGTTGTCCTAGAGTCAATCAGGGACTTCAGGAAACTGTTAAAACTGAGATTAGGTTAAGTTTTCAGGGACAGGCTAGATGCCATCTAAGTTACACTACTAAAGGATTATGCATAAGAGAGTCTTCAGGTGTTCCTAGCAAAAGTCCATCTGAGGAACATTTGAGTTGGCAGTTCAATTTACATAAAAGATTTCTCCTCATAAGATTTCCTGGTATGGTGTTACATAGAGGAAATGCATATTGACTACTGAGAGGGCCACGGTTTACTGTCACAGGTTGGGTCATGGGAAGAGTTGAACTGTTTGGAACTCTTGAAGAGTGAATCGTTCTGAGGAAGATGGGTAGAGATGGTGGTAGAACCAATAATTAACAGAGTAGCACGCATATCTAGCAGAACGCTTCATCCTTGTCTTTCTATTATTATAATCCTCCTTATTGAATTAAAAGAATCATTGGGAATTGGGCATGACACTACCCCTCAGAGTCCCTTCATTATTCCTGTTTGGAATAACAAGGAGGCCACAAAATTCTGTTTCATTTTAGTTAAGATGGAGGCAGTTATTCTAACTGCCTAGTCCCTCCCTCTCCTTTTTTTTTTCTTACTGTATTGGCAAGTGTCTCTGTCAAAGGGAAAGTTTTTATTGTCTCTTGAGGGACAGGAGGGTAGATGTAATTGCTTTAATTATAACACGATGAACTTTGCTTGTTTTCGTTTTGGGTATCTAAAGCCACTTCAAAATGTTCAGCCAAATGTTGAAGTTCATGGAATGGGATATTTGCAAACCAACTTTTTATGGATCATATCTGCAGTTACTGCCTTTGAATCACCAAGAAAGAAAGGCGGAAAAGGCATTAGAAATCAGAACACCAGGAGCTAAACCAGAATATTGTCTTAATGTGGTTATTCTATTGACGAAGACTCTTTGGATTCATTTCTTCGCTTTTTGCAAGATTGAATCAAGGTCCAGGTTTTTGTTTTTGTCTGTTTGTTTTTATATGAAAGACTTGTGTTACAGTTTCCAAAAGGTTCTTACCCATTTCCTGTACTTTAAGCTGTCCTAATTGAGTAAAATACGTCCCCTTATTTTGTATTAACTCTTTTCTGAGAAGAGTGTACATTCACATGGACTTGTAAGAAACAATTGAGAGAGATCCTGTGTATCCTTTACCCGGTTTCTCCCAATGCTAATGTTTTACAAACTATAGGACAGTTTCACAAGGATTTGACATTGCCACAATCCATCTGTCTTGTTCAGACATCATCAGCTTGTACTGATGTGCGTGGGTATGCAAATGTAGGTCTACACAATTCTAGACTATGTGTAGGTTCATGCATTTGCCACCATGATCAAGATACAGAACAGTTCCATCATTCCAATGACCCCTCCTGTTGCCCCTTGATAACCACATCCACCTCCCTCCCATTCCTTCCTCCTGAGCTTCTAACCCCCAGCAGTCAGTAATCTATTATCCATTTCTAAAATTGTGTCATCAAAGTGTTACTTAAATGTTATATAAATATAATCATGTACCTTCTTCAGATTTTTTTTTAACTCAGTATAATTCTCTGGAGATTCATTCTTTTGTAATGCGTATCACTAGTTTATTCATTTTTATTGCTTAATAGTATTCCATTTCCGCCCATTTACCCACTGAAAGACATCTAGGCTGTTTCCAGGTTTTGGCTATTTATGAATAAAGCAGATATGAGCATTTAAGTACAGGTTTTTGTATAAACATACTTTCATTTATCTGGAATGAATGCTCAAGAGCACAATTGTTGTGTTGGGTCATATGGTAGTTGCATGTTTAGTTTTATAAGAATTGACAAACTGTTCTCCAGGGTGGCCATTCCGTTTATTTCTCCACATTCTTGCCCACATTTGTCATTATTTAGGTGCTCCTATGTTGGGTGCTGTTTTAGCTATTCTGATGGGTATGTAGCGGTGTTATCAACATGATTTTTAATTTGCAAATCCTTGATTGCTAATGATATTGGACTTATTTTCTTATTTGCTATGCATTTCACCTTAGTGAAATGTCTGTCACCTTCTGTTGCTAGGTTGGGGGTCAGGGGAGGACAGGCCTGGGTAGCCTTCTTCTGTTGGGTGGTTGGTCAGTTGGCAGACACCCTGCTGCTATCCTGGTTCTCCAGTCCTGGGTCCCTAATGAGTTCTTCCTCTTTCCATCTCTTAAACCTCTCCTTTGTTGGCCTCTTGCATTGTTTCCAGGGTTTATAGTCACACTTAGCTGGAGGAGTGAGGAGAGATGAGTCTTGCATCTTGCCCACGCTGGAAAACTCTATTCCAACTTCATCTTAAGAGAATTAGGAAGTTAAAACAGAAGATCCACAATATACATATTATATTAGAAGACAATGCAACTTTCAGTGAGGAGACTAGAGAGAGGGAATTATTTCCATTAAGAATTAATGTAAAATAGTTAGATATGTTCAGACTCCCATCATCTAACATTTTATCCATTTATGCTGCTCCCGAATGCATGAAATAAAACCTTAAATGTATCCCATAAATAATAAAGTAGTAGTAGAAGACTTTGGGTGATCATTCATGTCAAGAATACTGGTTCTGAGCTTACGAGAAGAATCTCGGAGATGTGCGGATGGCGGACACTGTTGTTTGCTGCAGGGCTGGAAGGCCTCACCTTTATCTTTTCCTCTCGGATAGCACTGGCCACGGGAATATAATGCAAGCCACATATATCATTTAAAATTTTCCAGGGGCCACATTAAAAAAGCAGAAAGAAGCAGATGAAATTATTTTAAATAATATTTTAACCCAATATATCACAAGTATTATCATTTCAACATACAGTCAATACAAAATTGTTAATGGCATGATTAACTTCTTTTTTATACTAAGTCTTCAGACTCTGCAGGCATGCTTTACTCAGCACATTTCAACCCAGGCCAGCCCCAGCTCAAGTGCTCAAGTCCCTCTTCGGCCTGATGCATCCTTCCCTGGACATGGTGAGCATGAAGTAGCCTGGCGCGCTTCAGTGCTGGGGTGTGGCAGGTGATAGGTGGAAAACAAAGTGGAATCGATTGACAACTACCTTGAAAAGTACTATGTCAGCAGAAAAGTTAACATTTCATTCATTTTAGGTCTTCTGCTGATTTTCTGCGTGTTGTTTGCCTGATTCTTTCTTTCTTTTGGCTTATTCGTAACGATTTTCCCATTCTGGGTACAGGGCCTGAATTTATTTTCATATTGCTTTGTGCTACTTTACTTTGAAGAGGAAGATGACCCCAACTTCAGGGGAGCCAGAGGATTAAGGGCCCATTTTCTGCTCAGAAGTGCATCAGTTCAACCACACCTAGGAGCCTCCTCAGCAGTTTCTACTTCAGGATCTGGTGAGAGCAAGAGGGAGGGGGAACTCCTTTGCAACATTCAAAGGGAATTTGATCACTTAATCGATGGAGCCAACAGATGGCCAGTGCAGTTCAGAAATGACTGAATAAACAGAACAGTCTGTGAGTAACGGGCAAATCTGGGGGTGGGTGGGGAATGCTCACCTTGGGAAGCAGGTCTGAAGGGCCTTGGTGGGAGTGGCTGGGCACTAGTGGGTCCTGCTCCCCTCATTCAGAGGCGGCCACAGCCTCTCAGTGTGGCAGGCAAGGAG
Source organism: Mustela lutreola (assembly GCF_030435805.1). Classification (NCBI taxonomy): domain Eukaryota; kingdom Metazoa; phylum Chordata; class Mammalia; order Carnivora; family Mustelidae; genus Mustela; species Mustela lutreola. The sequence continues at coordinate 65,389,022 of NC_081298.1, read as the reverse complement.
GGACACCAGAGAAAGGCCAGTGTTTGAATAAGGACCATCTGGAATAAGCAGTAATAATCAGAGAAAGGGTAAAGCACTTTGCCTGGGATTTAAAAAAACAAACAAACAAACCAAACCAAACCAAACCAAATCAAACAATAAGCCCAGCAACTGATCCTAAAGGCCTGAAGTTTGTTAACATATATAGTTTTTATGAGGGACCAGCATTTATTTTTATGGCTGAGTTAATGGACTTCTAGAAGTAGAAACTGAATATCGACAGCAACATTTACTACTCCTGGAACATTAGGAAAATCCCTAACAGCCTTTCTCCTCCTTTTCCCTCTTCCCTCTCCCCACACCCATTTACTCAGCATCACTATGTGCCAGACACTGTGCTAGGCATTGCAGGTACAGAGATAAAAACAGAGTCCCACCCTGGCCTCACAGTCTAGCTCACAAGCCAGTGCCAACAATGTGTGCACACAGGTGTTTACCAGGTAGTTCAGGAAGGGGCAGGTGAAGCTCTGAACAAGGTGCCTTGGGAGTCCAAAGGGGGCCCCTCACCCATAAGGTGAGAGGGAGAGAAGTAAAGGAAGGTTGGATTTGGGGATGAGTGGGCTGGATGATGTCTGTGTGAGTGAAGTTGGAGAGTGGTGGTCTAGGAAGTGGGAAGAAGTTCTACAAAGACATTGGAGGCGTGAGTGTGGCTTGGTTCAAGAACCTCAAGTAGGCTCAGCATGGTTGGAGCCCTGTATGAGAAGTGAGCGGGCTCAGAAAAGAGAAGCAAAGGCCAGATCACTAAGGGTCTCATGTATCGAACCAGTTGGATTTTCTTCAAATGCAGTGGATCTCAGTTTGGGAAGACTGTCTCTGAAGACACACCTGGTAATATCTGGAGACAAATTTCATTGTCAAAACCCGGAGAGGAGCTCTACTGATGTTTAGTGGGTAGAGGTCAAGGATACCATTAAACATCCTACATTGCACAGGATAGCTTCCCAGGGCTGGCCACTTAATTTGCAAGATCCAGATGAGAAGATGGCTTTTTTTTTTTTTTAAAGATTTTATTTATTTATTCATTTAACAGACAGAGATCACAAGTAGGCAGAGAGGCAGGCAGAAAGAGAGGAGGAAGCAGGCTATCCGCGGAGCAGACAGCCCAACGCGGGGCTCGATCCCAGGACCCTGGGATCATGACCTGAGCCAAAGGCAGAGGCTTTAACCCACTGAGCCACCCAGGCGCCCCGAGAAGATGGCTTTTGACATAATGTACAGGGATCAGGGCTTCCTTTGGCTATAAATATACCAATGCTCAATGATCTGTGTCTTTGTTTATGTCAATTTCAGTTTTTGGAGCAAATATAGTCTGTTGGAAAGACCTGTTTCTTTGTGCTGGGTCCATGAATCAAGAAACCTAGGACAGTTCATCTTGGTAAGAAACATGCACCATTTTTCTAGATAGAGAGTCTGGAGGATAGGAATTACCAACAAATTCATGCATCAACAAAAGCCTTTCTCTTTGCCAACAATCTGTGCAGCTTCCCACAGCTCCGGACAGCACATTGGTTTGGGAGGTCAGGACAGTTCTTGGGGCTTCTCAAAGCCTGGGAGTTCTTAGTGCTTTTGCTGGAATTCTTAGTGCCTCACAAACCCTTGGAGTGAATACATCAAAACCATTGAAAACCCTGTATTCATGTCTTGCTCATGTTCTTTGGTATGTATATTGGCCATTGCTGAATTTGGGGTTTGAGGCTCTCATTTTCATACCCAAACAAAACAGAATAGAACAACAACAACAACAAAAAAAAAACCATTCAAGATTATTTACAAATTGAAGGCACCTAATAATAATAATACCTCACATTTCTGGAGAGCTTTTTAGCCGCAGAGCACTTCCCAGACAATAACTATTGGATTCTCCAGCTCCCCACAGGAATAGAGACACGTGCATTCCCACCTGCACTGGCAACATAATTTACATGAAACGAAGAAAAAGACATTCCAAAGTGGCATTGCACGAAATCTTAATTACAACCTCAAGCTCAAGATAAACACGTTGAGCTCTCCCAGGAAGTCAGTGATGCTCACCCAGTGGGGAGTTTCCACTTAGATTCCAGCAATGGAATCTGGTGCATGGGAAGGACAGGCCAGGAATGTTCAAGTAGTCATTGAGGGCCCAATTCAAAGGCAGATGACCTCAGGTAAAAGACCGGTTGAGAGCAGCACTGTGGCAGTTTTTGAATGTGACCACAGACCAACTTCCCTGCTCAGCCTGGCTCTCTCTCTCTGCTTCAGCCTTCTTGGACACTCCCTGTCTGGTACTTCTGCCTCCCAACAGTCTCCTCCTGCTAATCAGTGGAAACCGTGTGATAAGAAGTTAGGGATGTGTGAGGGACTTCCTGTGTGACATGTTAGGGGAATATAAGCTTTTTATAAAAGGAGGTGGGAGGTAGTCTTCTGGGGGTTTCTAGTCACTGAGGGAGGTAAAACATTCTTCCAGTGCTCCATGAATCCTACTACCTGGCTGTCACTAGCTTCTACCTCCCCAAAGGGCTTGGCCTGTGGTCTTGTAGCAAGGCTCACATGTCCACCCATACACAACACCCTGGACACTTCTCACAGATCATGCCTTACTTACCTTGCTTACTTACTTGCTTTGAGATGACATCAACCACCAACTGAGATGTCTCCAAGTCCCATATTGGAAATGTCCTGGGCTAACTGGCTGAATGTAGAACAGTTCTCTGGATCAACAAGCTCAGTTAGAATCGGTCCGGTATCCCTTCCTCTCTCTGTGCCTGCCTCTCTGCCTACTTGTGATCTCTGTCTGTCAAATAAGTAAATAAAATCTTAAAAAAAAAATCAGTCCAGCGAAAGTGACAGAACCCCTTTATTTTCTCTCTACCCTTAGCCTTTCCCTCTCCACAACTGAAGCCACGGAAGTGGAATTCTGGAATTCTTAGTGCCTCACAAACCCTTGGAGTGAATACATCAAAACCATTGAAAACCCTGTGTTCATGTCTTGCTCATGTTTTTTGGTATGTATATTGGCCATTGCTGAATTTGGGGTTTGAGGCTCTCATTTTCATACCCAAACAAAACAGAATAGAACAAAAAAACCCCATTCAAGATTATTTACACCCACCCCAGGCTCTGTATTTTGAACTATCCTGAGTCAGGAGTCATACCTCAGTGTTCAGGCAATTCATGGTCAAGTCCCCTTGTTGTTGGTCCAGCTCTTCTGTGCCAGCACTAATAACTGGTTTCTGCGACTGTTCTTGGAACTGGTCCCTGGTCTATACCCAGGGTCTGAGGTGCTGTGTTGACCAGCAGTGGGTTTGGAACCATCTGACCTGGTTTCTCCAATTGGCGCCTTTACAGCCACAATAGAAATGGTCTCCACATGGTCTATGATGGAGAAGAAATTTCTGTCTCCGGGCGTATTTTTAAGGTTATATTAGGGATGGAGGCCAAAAACCCACCTCACAGAGGCTCACGGGTGTGGTAGAGGAAACAAAGGCCAACAACAGCCCTCAGGCAGAGACCTCTCAGGGCACCACTGTGTAGACTGACTGGAGGCTTGATGAAGCAGGGGCAGTGGAATAAGCAAGTGGTTTTTGAAGGGCTGAGCAGCGACTGTCCCAGTAATGTGGAGTCCAGAGGTCCAAGGCCATCTCAGAAAGCAAGTCAAATGGAATAAGAGGACAAGCAACATGCAGAACACCCCATAAGGAAGACTGAGTTGCATCAAGCCTGACTGCTATACGGCAATTCTCCCACCCCTGACAAACCTTAGTACTTGACTTTGTTAAAGTGGCATCTCTTTGATATAACAAGAGCAACATCAAATCCACAAGAGCTCTAAAAAACAACAAAGGGTTTCTTAAAAGGTCTAGGAATGTCGAGGCATCTCTGAAGGATGGAAGACGCCTAGGATCATCATAAAGAAGAAAATCCACAGTGCTGAGGTTGGGTAGAACTAAAAATATAGAGGGCTGATCTAGGATTTGATTAGCTTGGAGGTCAAGAATATTGGGAGGTACCCTGGAGGGAGTGGTTAATCACTTAGGATACCATACAGGAGCGGCTACCTCTCCACCTTCAAGCTAAGAAAGAGGCATGAGGGTTTTAGCCCCCCCCCCGCCCCAGTATGGACCAGTGGGTTCAGATAGTGGTAATGGAGAGGCCAGATGGGGCCCTGGCAACCCTCAGGAGGGATGGGGTGCCCTCTACATCCAGGAGACTAGATGCAGCAAATAGAACATTGGCCAAACTGAGAGTTCAAATGTGAAGTGTAGCACACAGTTGATAACCCCTGAACATTTGGAAAAAGTCATAAGAGAGAGGTTCCAACCCCAGCAAATGGAAAAGTTTACATCCAAAGAAGCAGAGTTAACAGAGCAAAGAGAACAAGAAAATGGCACATATATAATTAGAATCCTTTGAGGGAAATAAAATGATATTGCACCCATAAAAAGGAATGCTTTAGAGATGTTGGAAATGAAAAATTTGACGATTGAAGTAAAATTCTCTCTAAGTGGGCAGAAGCAGGGAAGCTAACAAGAGAGTAAGTTGAAAGGCTGAGCCAAGGAATTCTCTTGGAATAACAAAAATGGACAAGGAGGACAGAAAACGTAACGGTCAAGAGAATCATAAGATGAACCCAGAAGTTCCCAACATGCATTGCCCAGGGCATTAAGGACAGAGTACACTCAGCAGTATTAGAAGATAGTGTGCTAGGGTAAGGTCAGGTGGGAGACTCATGGATTGATGAACAGAATCAAGAATAAATAAAATGAAAAGACTCTTATCAAGCAATGTCATGGTGACTTTTCAGACATGGAGGGTAAAGGGACTGAACACTTTCTGGGAATAGTGGGATGGGGAGAGGGGAGTCTCTGTTACTAGAAATTAACATGAGATGCAGGAAGAAACTAGAACAGTATCTTCAAACTTCCAAGCAAAATCCTTTTGAATTAGCCTTCCATGGTAGGTGAAACTAGGACACAAGTGTGCGGGCACAAAGTGAGATTCTTTCAGACGTGCAAAGATTCAAAAATTTTACAACTCAGATTTGATTTGAAAGAAGTAGGATGCAAGAAGCAATAAACAATTGGGCAGCCTTCATGTTAAGTCTAAATAAATACCAATGACTTTTGAAATTGAGATGTAATTCACATACCATAAAATTCATCCTTTTAAAGTATATAATTCAGTGGATTTCAGTATATTCGTAATGTTGTGCAACCATAACCACTAGCTAATTCCAGAACATTTTTATTACCCAAAAAAGAAATCCTGCACTTATCAGCAGTTACGCCCCAAAAAATGAAACATGGAGAGTTACCCTATGACCCAGCAATTCCTCAACAAGGTATATACCCAAGAGAATTGGAAACATTTAATCACATAAAACTTGTGCTATGACTGATTCATAGCATCATCATTCATGATAGCCAGAAAGTGAGAACAACCAACACCTATTAACTGATGAACAGATGAGATGTGGTATCCATACAATGGAATCTTGTTAGCCATAAAAAAGAATGCCAGGTCTGACACATGCTACAATAGGGACAAACCTTGAAAACATTATGTTAAGTGAAAGAAGTCCAACAAAAAAAGGCCACCTGTTTTAGGATTTCATTTATATGAAATGTCCAGACTAGGCAAATCCATAGAGATGACCAGGGGCTGGAGGAAGTGGGTATGGGGAGTGACTGTTAAGTATGGGATTTCTTTTGGAGGGTATGAAAATGTTTTATGATTAGATAATAGTGATGTTTGCATAGCGTTGTGAACATACTAAAAACCAACACACTTGACATTTTAAAGGATGAATTGCTGTTAAGCAATGCTTGTCTATTTGCATCACACACTTTTAAATTTTAATTCTATTTTTTTGAGAGAGAGAGCACACACATGGATGCACACAAGTGGGGCGGGTGCAGAGGGAGAAGGACAAGCAGACTCCCCAATGAGCAGGAAGCCCAATGAAGGGCTCAATGTGGTGCTTGATCCCAGGACCCTGAGATCATGGCCTCAGCTGAAGGCAGACTCTTAACCTACTGAGCCACCCAGGCACCCCCACAAACTTTTTTATCTTTTAAAGACTGTATTCTCATATTACTTGTTTGTTTGAAGATAAATTTTTAAAAAAGAAAGCGGAAAAAGAAATACAGTGAACTACAAATGGCTGAGTCCAAACTCAGTATGGAACATTTTTGTTGGTCGGCTGTATTCGAACTATATCACAATGTAACAGCTTACACTTAGGCATTGCTTTAGAGTAAACAAAGCTCGGCATGTAAAAAGCCAAAGACACAAAAATCATAACCTCTCTCAGCAAGAATATTCCAGGCTTTCCTGTAGGTCGTTTGGTCTTTTACTCTAAGGTGACACTTAACATTACCTGCCAAGAGCATTCTCAGATTGGTGTTCCTTTCTGGAAAATGCGCTCATCTGGTCTAGCAGTTCAGATAGGGTCACACTTTTGTAGAGAAAAAGATAAGTTTGTGACTAGCTGATTGCATTTAAAACAAAATACTGTAACATATGGGAAAGGACACTTTACTCAGAAGTTCTAGGAAGAGACAGGAGAATATTTTTGAGACAGAATGATGTTGATTTCAAGGTTTATTAAGACATTTAAAAAGTAACTTCACGGATGCATTACTATTTACCTCCAAATATAAAGCTGCTAATTCTTCAAAATCCTTAGGGCTCATTCTGTTACTGTATAGTAAGACGCTTCTCCATTCCATAGAGTGTTCTGCCCAAGTTTTATGTGATTTCTAGATAGACACAGCAAAATCTTCATGCAATAAAATAACGGCTAATGATTCCATCATCTTTGTACACGTAAACTTAAATTCAGACAAAATATAAGATCTCCCTATACAACTAGGCCTTCCTAATGCCTTGCCAAAATAATTCACTCTTGAATTGTTCATGATTTGAATGTGGAGTTTTGCTTATTTGCAGTATGATAAATAATGCTATGTGAAAGAAACTTCTTCCTTAAAGAGAGATAAGGAATTTAGTATTTACCCTTCCTTATGCAGACATGAGCCACTATCAAAATGAAGTCCTTTAGGTTTCATGAATGCAGACATCTTAGAAGCAACCTGGGAGAAGAGACCCTCTAGAGGAGTAAGAGATCTGGGGCCCCTCATGGGATGCATTGGAATTTCCTTGGAAAAACTGTTAAAGAATTTTGAGAAGAAAAGCTGGAGGAAGTAAACTAAAGTGAACTTAAGCCACTGGTCTTTATTCATTGCTTGGGTTAAGATTTTTATCACACACTTAAAGACACAGACAAGAGCACATGGTTTCATCAGTAATAGTGTTGGTAATGTTGATGCTTAATAGACCATTACAACTACTTGAGTTAAAATAGTGGCCATCAACACAGATTCTGGACTTTCTCCAGGACCATATCCAAATGGCCTAACAAGAAGTCCCAAAGACGTGTCACATGACGAAGATGAACTTAAGCTATTTTAATATTGAATGACTAGACACAAATGAAAATAGTATTCGACCTTATAAATACAGCACTTTAATCAATGCTATAATGGGTACATTTTTATAGCATAAATTACTGAACAGAATTGTCCTACTTAGAATCCTCTTCAATCCTCAGGGCACCTGAGTGGCTCAGTGGGTTAAGCCTCTGCCTTCAGCTCAGGTCATGAACTCAGGGTTCTGGGGTCCTGGAATGGAGCCCCGCATCAGGCTCTCTGCTCAGCGGGGAGCCTGCTTCCCCCTCTCTCTCTGCCTCTCTGCCTACTTGTGGTCTCTGTCTGTCAAATAAATAAAGAAAATCTAAAAAAAAAAAAAAATCCTCTTCAATTCTGGCAACAATTGTGAGACCAATTCCTGGAAGAGGAGATGAAGGCCCTGTAATCGGTTTCTGTGGCTGCTAAAACTGGATCGGTGGAAAAGTCTTGTGGGATGTAAGTAGGTTCCCAAGTTGCTGACAGCTTTCCTGAGCCCAAAATGCAGAATTTGAAAAGGTGTCTGATGTGACACACTATGCAGGAATACTGAATTAGAGTTGCCAGGTCCATAAACATCCAAGATGATACAGTATACAACGGTGGAATTTTAAATCCCTGCTGCGATCCAGGGAAACTTACATAGGAGTGACTTTCAACTTGATCCCACAGAACTGTGGAGTCAGCAGGTATTTCTTATGTTGTAGTAGGAGTGTCTATTCCAGAACATCCTGCCTGAGAAAATGGGACATGCAAGAGTCTAGCTAGTGTATCAGCACCTCCTCATGCTAATAAAACCTATGTTGCCATTCTAGAATTTTTTATCTAAAAACTCAGAATTCACACTGGACAAGGTGTTATGCTTTTGTGGAAAGGGTGTTAGTGTCAATTTGGGCCTTAATGAGAATGGATCTTCAAGACCCTTTTGTACTGGAGAAAGGCTAGGGATTTTCCAGTGAGTATGAAAAGAAAGGACCCTTTAGAATGAGTATTTCATGATTATTTTGATGACATCAAAGCACTGATTTAGGGACACAAGGAAGTGCTGTGTCTAAATAATATAAATTCTAGATAAAAGCTCAAAACTTCAATCCAACATATAGGGCCTTGACCTCAGTGGTATGAAACATGCAGATTATTGGTCAGACTTCCAGTTTTTATTTTGACATCTGGGGCCGGCATGTACAAATTTCTAGGTGGGCAGCACAAAAATCTCTAAGTTCTTATATTGATTTTTCTCTCTCCTGGTACACTGATTAAGGTGTAGCCTGCAATTAAGTGATCATGTTGAGGTAACCCAACTCACTAGAGAAAACATCAATCTATTCTCTCAAGAGAGATCTCCTCTTTCCTGAAGCTTAGGACATACCCAAGTCCCTTAGGACAGATCTCCTTTCTCAGGGACAAATGTCCCAGAGCAGCTGTCCTTCTCCTGGCCCCAAACAAACAAACATACAAACATACCATCAAAGGCACAAGACCCACTCCTTGGAACTCAGCTTCAAAGGAAAGCCATGAGAGCAAGGAAAATGAGACTGTGCTGTGTTCTTTGGCTCTCCCAAAGATTTCTGAAGCATGGTGTTCAAAAGGCAAGTTACTTTCTCATGGAAGATGGCCCATTCCGGAAGCTTGGACCCAGTGTTCCTTCTTCCTCTTTCCATCTGGAAAATCCTTGATTTCTTAGGTTCAGGACTAGATGAGAAAGGGGAGGGTGGAGCTGTACCAGCAGCTGGGGTACCTGGCAGACTTGCTTCTCCTGGCAAGGACAGACCCACCCCCCTTCATCCGGTCAGGAGTCTTAGAGCTCTGCCTAGAGGCAGGAGGACTCCAAGTGGTAACAATAAATGCTGAAGAATCTTATGGAGGGGGCTGTGGCTACCCCACTGCCATCCTCTGGGTCCTCTAGAACCTTATCAGGGGGGACAGAGTACCATGCTACACATCACACTCCTTTGTATCTTGGTGCCTGTAGATACAGTAGAGTTCTGTTGTCTCCATTCTGACAACCATGCGTTACCCCTGCTGCATGTGACAGCTGGAGATCTCAAAACACTGGCCCAAATCTGTTGATCCTCACATTCTGAGGTCATGGGTATTCTGAGTTGCATTTCACACAGAGGAAATTGAAGTATGCAAAGGAGCTTTATTCAAGGATCAGGTGCAGCAGATAATGGAGAGGAAGGTTTGCATACCCCAGTTATTTTCCTGACTTCTCATCCCAACATCCATGAGTTCTCATACTGAGTCCTTGTTTCCTTAAACCTCTGACTGCCTCTAATACTAAAAAGTCAAGATACTAAACCTGACTCATAGAACTTAGAAGGGCAAAACCCCCAAAGGAGCAACAAAATCAACCCAGTTCACAGAGAAGGACATTTTGGGTTGAGTCGGCAGCCCTGAGAACTACAGGGGATTAATAATCAGATTGCAGATTACTCAAAGGAAAGAGTTAATATTGTTACTTCACCACACAGGTAGGCCTCAGAGAGAGCCGGCAATGCTATGGAAGCATCTATCACTAAATCAGTATGTTATATGCTTAGAATTTTTGACATCTCAACTACATGGCCATACTTGAGGCTTTGTGATCTTTCATTTTGGAAGATGAAGGTAACAGAGAAGACTCAAAGAGTGTTCTTTAAGAAGTCATATACCTTTGGCTACTGTGGACAGAAAGCTGTTCAGTCAAGCAGTGCATATTTCTCAGCGTTAAGTATGTTCTCTTTGCTCATGTGGACATCTAGAAATCAACAGATGATAAACACTGGGGGAAGAGTCAGTTTCGTCTTATGGAGAACTGAGGAAGGGCTGAAGAACAACACAGAAAGCAGAATATTGTGATTATTTTTATCACCAAACAGCACTGTTTGAAAATCCTATACACTGGTACTATTTTACATTGTCTTTGGATATAAATATTCTCTGATGGGCTTTTTCTATATCAGAAATGAGTAGAAAACAAGTCCTTGATTCAGTTCTTCAGGCCCCATCGTTACTTCCTGATGCTTAAAGACAAATGCTGATCCTTGTTTCGAGTTGCAATTAGTACTTCGAATTCATCCCTCAGATCAGGGTGTTTAAAACTGGCTCTAAGAGGCGGATTTTCAAAATAACACATAGGGATTTAATCCCCTGATTCCCATTACTGTGAGTAAGAGCTGTGAATCTAAGTGTCCTTTGGAGCCAGCTCAAAATTACCCCCTGGTGCCTCAGAATGCCAATTAAATCATAAAAGCCAAAACTGTGGTCAGATGTAATTAGTTTGAGAACAGAGTTTTGTAATTTTCCTCATGCCATACAAACTGACCCATCTGATGACATATACAGAATAATTCAATTTGGACAAAGAGAACACAAATCTCACGTCTGAACATTTCTTGTTCTCTTTGCCAGGAAGCTGGGTTATTGAAAACTGTGCTTGGAGAATTGTCACAAATGCAGTTTATGTTGTTAACTTTTCTTTCTTTCATTAAAAAAGTTTCTTTCAAGACTCCGGTTGACCCAAATTTCATTGAAAATGTGTTACTTCTTAAAAATAGGATTCTGAATATAACAGACTTCAATGGCAGGCAAGCTGTATAAGAGAAAGACAGTTCTTGGAAGACTGTTGAGTGTATCTTAGCCCAAACCACTTCTGAAAACAGCATCAAGGTCACTGGAGCAAGCATGGCCAGGTCCTGTCCTGGCCATCTCTAGGATGAGGTGGTCTCCATGGTGGCCCCAAGCTAGGGTCCTGCTGCCTGACAAGAACATTTGAATCTAAGGCTACGGGCTGGGTAAGGTGGAGTAATTATTCTGTTTTTGTTGCTGTTTCTGCTTCTTTGGGAAGGAATGGACTGCAAAAGTTGTGAGAAGAATAAAAATAAGGTTAACAAAAAACCCTCCCACACATGGGGACAGATAGTGGCAAGCCGTTGTTCTAATATTTCCATCTTTGTTAGTTCAAAATTCTCTTCTTTGATTCAACCAAATATTGGAAGCATTATTCCACCATGTTGGTTTGAGTTGAAAAAACATGGCACATATAACTTAGGGAATTAACTTGCGTTGTTAAGAGATGTTGAGTAAAACAGTGTCCCAATGTCCCAGGATTTCTGGTGGGACAAGCATCAGTGAACTCAAGTTTCCTATTCAGCATTTTCTGGGACACTGGGTTGTGTCCTTCTGCACATGTGTGTGTGCATATGTACTTTGGAAATGGGAAAGACAAGTAGTAAGCTGTAGTTATAATGAAGAAAACCATGCTTCTGTCTTGCCCTTGGAAAATATCAGACCTAGTAATGATAATCTATGGGAGCTGCATTTAAAAAATTCATGAAACAACAGGTTGTTCCTGAAGAGATTATGAACTGGGGACCCAAATACTTATTTGAATATATTTTGATCCAGTTTCCTCGAAAAATATTCACAGAGATTGGTGGACTTTTTTTTTTTTTTTTTTAACATACAACTCAGTTTTCTCTCATTTACAACATAAATCATTTAATGTAACATTTGCAACCTTAGAAAGGCAGACATATTTAATCCAGGTCAGTTTATAAATTCCAATTTCACATGGATTAAAAACTGCAGATAAATTAAGTCACAATAATATCCTGTACATGCATTAAGGCTGGTGACTGCTAAAGTCTCTTGGGTATCTACAAACAGGAAATCACACACAGATTACTGGGTCTGAAGAGTGTCTACATTATTAAAAAAATCTTGCTTTTTTCTTTTTGGTGATACAGATTTCAACAGTAACTCTGGAAAACTGTGAAAAATGTTATTTAAAAATATATATGTATATACTACTGCACAGTTTCAAAGATGTGATTCATAAATAATGTTGGCTGCACTGATTAATCTTGTAACAATTACTGCACTTCCAAGGTGATGTGAACACGCAGTGACTTATACTCAATGTTAGGCACTAGTAATATCCTTTAGGCATACTACAGTTTTATGTTAGCTGTATTGTACATATATATTTTTAAATGTATGCATTTATACAAACTGTGTATATTATGTATGAGATGTCAGAAATGTACATATCACTGTTATATAATACACACATCATTGTTTTACATACTAGGATAAGTTTTAGTGCAGAAAATCTCATTGCATTGCATTCCATGTGTTCAATCTAGTACACAATTTGTCAACTCTTCAGATTATTTTTCCAGTACATTCTTTAGATAGTGGGTCCGAGTTTCCATTTGCAATTTGAATGTTTCCAGAAATATGTGTTTTAACCAAGCCTTTATTTCCAGGCACAATCCTGCACATAAGTCTGATCTGTATAGAGAGCAGTAACAAATTCTAGATTTTGATCAGGAATGTATTTGGGTAACTTTCTTTCAAAGGTAACTCTAATATTGTGATAAAGGAAGGCATCCACTCAGGTCATGGAAGGATAAGGTCAGCTGAACTTGTGTTGAACTTCTGAGGAAATAATGTGTCTTCAAATAGAAAAAAATGATAACAGACATTATATGTTTAAATGGGAGAATCTCTAGAAGAATCTACATGAATAACTGTGAGCAGTGGTTGTCTTCGGGGGATGGGACATACTACTTTCTACTTTATACATTGCTGTCTTCGTTTGAATCTTTACAACTAGCATGTATTAGTTTTATAATCCAAAAACACAAGAAAGGTATTCCTACTTTGAACAAAGCTAAATAAAAGGAACAAGTTATGAATGACTTTCACAAACAACAACCAGAAGATGGTTCCTTACCAAAATCACATATGCCAAAGCAAACAAAAACTGCTGTCCTCACATGGTCTGTTGATGAGATCAAAGACAGGGAGGGACCTACATGTTCTGACCATTCCCAAAATAACCAGTTCCAAGTTTTGCTGGGAAACATGGGCCACCTAAGTGCTTAAAATGCTGTGGGCACAATCAGCCAGGGGCCACTGCTGTGTTTACCCTGGGGTTGTGGGTAAGCACATCATGGGGCTCCCGTAAGACCTGTGACTTTAAGGATGGGCAGGGCCAGAAAGCACCCCGGGGATACATGATGTGGACCCTGAGGTTCATCATCCCTTTACGTGAGAGTTTCAACTTTTCATCCAAATTCAGCAAGAAGAAGTAGAAATAAGCCTTGGTCCTCCAAAAAACAAAAAACAAAAAAATCCAAAATTTCCTAAATTAGACTCAAATTTCCAACATAGGAGGGGATCATGAACTCTGCCAACAACTAGTGAAAGGGATGTGAGAAACACCTCATATAAAAGTAAGATAGAAATATCGGTAATATTTCTAGCTTCTTCAGGGCTGAAGCCAAATACAACTTTTATAAATATTTCACTGGCTTCATTTCCCTTTGAACCCTTTTAATTTTGATTCATTTAAGATCACCAAAGTTGCTCAATCATTTTGAATCAGTGCTTAGAATTACAGCAGTCTTATTTCCCACCTACAGGTCAGGTGACAAAAATATGACCATTATAACCAAACCAGTAAGAGCATCAGGGGGAGCATATATCACTATCTATTATAAATGTTTTGTGCCACCATCACCTTGGAAAACAGAGTGTTCCACATACGGCATGCACCTGTCTTTTTCAGACCATCCTGGTGCAATTCTGTCAAATGAGAGGCTTCAAGGACATTATTTTTGTTTTTAAGGATATGGCAAGGTCTATCCTCTTTTGTAGGAATTTTTCTTTTTACCAGTATTTTTTATATCCAAGTATATTTAACAAAAAAACTAAATCTAGGGCACGATAAGAGACTATTAAAGTTTCAGACAAAAACTGTAAACAAGATGTCAAAAAACTAAAATGTAAACTTCATTTAAAAAAAAAAAAAAAAAAGAATCAAGGGCAATACATAAACATACCAGACACTCGGGATGGAAGCACGATGCTGTGGTCGCTGCTACCCCAAACAGATTAGCGGTCTTTGCAAAAATAACTTACCCTGCACAGTAAGCAGCTTGCTAATCAAATCCTGAAACACAGTCCCCAGATTGAACTGCATTAAAGGACTGTGTTCTGCCTAAAGAGTGAGAGGATCAGTCTCGTGATAGCGAATGGTTCTCAGCCTGAGAAGCAGCTGAAACAGACTCCTAGTGAAGAGACATTCTAGGAAATGTCCTAATTTGGCCAAGAACATTTGTAAGAGCGCTATCACAGAGAGAAAAGACTTGAAAAATATTGGCTGATGAATGCCATGTGGCTCTGTGGCCACCGTGTCACAGTGGCAGGAAGAAACAACACATGTGCTGGGTGGGCTTGTCATGGCACATGCAGAAGCTTGCAACTCTTGACTGAGCTCTGAGCACAGCTGTCTTTTAGTATCGGTTAGCTTTCAAAGACACTGACTTTTTGCCAGATCCCAGTGCCATGTACATATGCTTTTGAGGGCAGGCCTGTGGGATTTGATCCATTTGCTCATGATGCCTTTAGGTGATAATAAGTTGGATGGAAGGGGTGGGGAATAGACAAAAGGCAAGGTATTTGGTCACATGCAATCTAGTAAACATCAGGCACAAAAATAACTGACTTCTTTTCATTATTCAATTACCCATAAATACACACAATTAAAAATTAATTGGGGGAATAGTATATTAATACTGAAAGTAATCAACAATGTAAGAACTAGGTTCATCTTAACTGGCAGTCAAGCTTTTGGTGTGCTGTCTTGCACCTGGTTAACTAACCCATGAGATTTTGGTTGAATGTTCTAGAAGTCATGGTTTAGCTTTGAAACAGAAAGTGTGTGTGTGTGATTTTGTGTGCATGTGTGTGTGTAAGTGTATATTCTCTAATCAGAAACCTCTGCTCACTTTGCCTAGTTTGGGATTATGAAAACTAGACGAAGAAAACGTGTTCTCAAGAGCTGTGTATCTTACACACACACAGGCAGATTCTTCAACACCCACACACACGTACCAACACACATGCCCTGGGAAAAGACCATTGTTTGATGCTGAGGAAATATTCACCGCAGTTTGGGAAATGCTGTGGCCGGGGACTTCAGTAGCACAGTGTCCAGACACATGGAGCCGTCTGTGGAGACGCGATCACAATCCAGCTCATGGGCAAGGTCCCTATGAGAGGTGAGTGCTGTTCCGCAGCCAGTGTAGGCCCTGCTGAGAGTACTGGACCAGATGTTCCATGCTGCTGTGCAGGGTGACAGGCCCCATGAGCAAATCCAGGTCATTGAAGAATTCTAGGGAATACAGAGAGTTGTTTGAGTGACACACAGGCTAATAAGTGTGCTCCCCTGGGAGACCCGAGTGACTTAAGAAAAAAAAAATTCCCTTTCTCGTCTTTATAGAAATCAAGGATTCTCTATTCCATCATGCAACTTGAGCATTCACTGGAACAGAATCCACAGGTGGAGAACTCATTATATATCCAAAGGATTCTATTGTCCATTTCTCATTTAAATGAATAACAATTACTGAGCCAAAGAGCAAAGAAAATTTACTTCCTCAGACTGCATTGTCTGTGTGCATGAACGCTTCCTACCCTGGATGGGGGTTGTGGCTCTGTTGCCCCTTATATTGGGCTCAACTGTAGTATGTGCTGAACCCCTGGAGTGAGTCCAAGGGAGGAGGCTCTAGGCCCCTGGAGGCAAATCAGAGAAGGGTTCTGAAAAATCCTCCTGAAGTCACATTTTAGTCCCGAGACAGTCTTTAGGTTTGTCCTTTCATTCAATATTTATTAGGTGCCAAGGCACTGTTCTAGGCACAGGAGGGCAGAGGTAGGGGAGTATACCATGGGGAATAATGTGTAGGCTCTCAGATCTCCCAGAGATCCCAGTGTAGTGGCTAATACAGACAAATTCGTATGGCTCTCATGCTGTCATAACTGGATCACCGAACAACACCTTGAGGGTAAGTATCTGGGAGAAGTTTTTCAGAGGTGCTCATATACATGCTGAATGAAGTCCTACTGGTGAAGGCAAGGGAGAGGTTAGAGAGGACCCTCAGGTGGCTGGGAGGATAGCTAAAGCAGGAATCCAGGAGCAGAAGAGGGGAGGAGGAGTGGGTCTGGGAAGCAATGCCGACTTTGCACTGGACGTGCAGTACTGAGCCCTCTGGTAGGAGACATCCAGTAGACAGCTGGCAGTGCCATCTGGAGCATGGCCCGCTCAGGGTCTTCCAAACTGGCCATGTCAATTTTGTCCTGTCCCTTCTGTTTTGTTCACCTGTGATGCCCATCCCACTCCATAATCAGCCACAAAACTATTTGTTTTTCAAAATCCTGTCCCACACCAGTTCCTCTAACAAGCCTTTCTTGGTGGCCTCAGTACCCTGGCATTGACCTCCCTTGGCATTCCCATTAGATTTTCATGGGGCACCATGAAAATGCATTCTGGGATGCGTGTTATGTACTATCCAGTTTTATTACCAATTTCATGTACTCAGGACCCATCTGCTTATCTGTGCCATTAATTCCTCATCTCAATGTGGACATTCTGGTCTTGTTCTCAGAAGCTTATGATATCATCTGAACAAAATTCACATTTCATGGCTTCAAAGTGAGGTCAGATTTGCACTCTCACCTGCTGCTGGAGGGAGAGTAGTAAATTGGTATAATCTTTTGGGAGAAAGTTTACAATATATGTTAAGATATATAATAATATGTATCTTAAAGGAATCTATTATACCTGTTGACACCCAAATTCTCCCTCTGATGAAAATAATCAGAATATGGACAACGATTTATATGAAGATATTTATCATGACACGATTTGTAATAGTATAAAAAATTGGAAGTGACATAAATTTCCAACAAGAAGGGGGCAGTTTTGAGAAATCATGATACTTTATGACTATATAAGCACTATTATGACAGTTTTCTAGAACCACCATCATAGATGTTTTTGAAGAAGTGAGTGACATGGAAAAATGCCTGATATATTGTTAAATGGAAACAGGATGCATATGGACTGCAATCTTACTTTGGTAAGATTGTGTGTATTTGGAGAAGCCTAGAAGAAACTACAGTAGAATGTTAAGAGTAATTATTTCTTGGTGATAAGATTACTGATAATTAAAAAATATTTTTCTCTGTAGTTTTTCACATTTTACAAATTTAGCCACAGTAGACATGTGTTTGTCTTATAATCTGTGAAAAGAGAAACCTTATTTAAAGAGAAATAGAGCTTATTGCTATCTAGAAAACACTCCCTTTTCAGTGGTAAGTGGTAGGTGCCTATCACGTAAGTAGCTAGGAACATTCGTCCTCATTAATTAATCAGTTCATTCATTCAATGTTCCAGCTCCCCAGCTATGTTCTAGGTACTGTGGAGGTGCTGGGAACACTAAACTGAATAGAAGATTACCCCTACCTTCAATGAGCTCACCATCTCAAGGGAAAATCACGCACGCATGCGCACGTGTGTGTGTATCCATACAGGTGTCTACATCATTTCTATGTACCTGCATCGTAACTATCTCTACCTCCATCTCTAATCTCCCACAGTCAACATTAAGGTCGGTCAAGGCACAGGAGGCTGTGAATGAGGGGGAGAGGTCAGGCAAAGTTTTACATAGTAAGTGACAACTCTTATTACGTCTTCTCGGGTGAATGATGAAAACTTGCTTGATGATGTCCAGCATCAGGCTGGCTCACCGAGATGTGATGGAAACACACACACACTCCCTGGAGGTACACACCTCTGTTCTCCTTGGCCAGGTTGTCTGCCATCTCCCAGTAGTCATAGCTGTGGAGAATGCTGTTGGTGATGCTGACATGATTGGCTGCCATCTGGTGGATGCGCTGTGGGATGCTGACGATGGTTGAAGGGGACAGGGCATTGGCATTGGAGAGGCTCCCCTGAGATCCCACGGAGCTGGTCGGGGAGGGGTTGGGAGACATAGGGGATGGGGTTCCAGTGCTCCTGGAAGATGAGAGTGTAGAAAAACACAAGAGTGTGGAGGTTGGTACCGGGTGAGGTAGAACAGCCCTTCCCCACCCCCCACTACTGTAAGCAAAGCAACACATGGCCCAGTATCATGCTGTGTCTCATTTATCACCTTTACTTTGGAGAAATGCACTTACTTTCCACTGGCCCCCCATGGAGATGGGGCTTGGGCAGCTTTAGATGAATTCTGCAGGAAAATAAAAACGTTAACAGTGAGTCCATCTGTTTAAGTTTAAACAGCTGATAGTAACATGTTCTTAGGTGACCGCTGAGAGAAGTAATGGCAAAGACTGCAGATAAAATGAAGACTCAGAGAAACTGAATCTGGGAAGTTAAAATTACTAGGCTACTGTTTTTTTTTTCTGGAAGCTAGTGGGGGGTAGGTGCATGGCCTGCTGGATTTCACAGTGGGCTATAATGGAGAATTTACTCCACAGCCTGGGTTTTCATGCACCAAATTCTATGTACCAAATTAAATAATAATCCTGAGGGTCTGTTGAATCCTAAGCCAGCCTAAATTTTTTCAACTAGCTTAATTTTCCTTAAAAGGAAAAAACCAGCAGGAGTACCCCCCATACCTACCACCCCATTGAGAACACCTTATATTTAAATGTAGGGCATATCTACAGAAACCACTGACGTACATTTAATGCCTGAAAATATATGAGACACCAAATTCTATTGTTTTGACTTATGAAGCTTAAAATTATTTCTCTTGAAGGAAATTGCTATTGAATTTTTCTAAAAGAAAGATTAAAATATATGTCCTTAACAGAGTATTCAAAAACTGATTAATCTGAATATTTTGATTTAGGATGTTGTGTTACATGAACTGGTTGTCTGCATCACGCATTGAAAAGAAGTTCTGCCTGTGGCAAGGAAAGTCGCTAAATGTACAGACAGATTTCCCCTCTGAAAGCCTGATAATGCGTTCTTGCACGTAATTTTAAGGGACTAGTAAAAAAAAAGAATGGTCTTTATGATACTGATGTGAATTTTCTAAAACAGCCTGAGTGTGGTTCCCCAGAGACAAGGTGTTTCTTTTGGTTAAAAAGGACTCTAGGAAGTGGTGAGTGATTTTTAGTTTTTAGTGGAGGTGTTACCAAAATGGTAAGAAATGGCCTAACAGGTTGCAATTGGGGAATTGCCCTCAGGCCTCTTCTATTACCAGGAAGCCCTGTGACTGTAAAAACATATGCAAGAACCAAGTCTTTTTTTTCAGAGGCAGCTCAGTATTGATAAAACACAGTCTTTATGGACAAATTATCATCGCCGCCTGAAGCTTTCATAATCCCTGAACTTTTTTTTTTTTTTTTAAGATTTCTTCCCTCCCTTCCTTCCTTCCCTTCTACCCTCTACCTCTCCCCCCTGACCCCCTCTTTTCTTTCAAGAGCAAGGGAAGAGGGAGAGAGAGAAGCCTAAGCAGTCTCCATGCCAAGCACAGAGCCTGAGGCAGGGCCCAAAACCACAACACTGAGATCATGACCTGAGCTGAAATCAAGAGTTAGATGCTCAACTGACTGAGCCACCCAGGCACTCCTATAATCTCTGAACATTAAGTACCATTTAAATGGCTTTTAATTAAGGATAAATACTAATAACCTCTGGAGGGGAAACCCAGATGTTTATGTTGTGTTCTTTGCCCATTCTGTACATATTCATGAATGGCATTCATACGTGCTAAGAAATTTTTGTATCCCTTAAAAGTTCTGTTGTTAGCTCTGTGGCTTGCAGAGTTCAGATTCCTTTTTTATTCAAGCATTTAAAAAAAAAACTCTAATAATGCTCTTCAGTATTAGCTCTTAGGTTCTGACATTTTGGAAACAACCTCTCTTGGCCTTAGGCCCCCAAAGTAAAGGAATAGGCTTTGTGTCTGTTCTTGTCATTATGACACAGAACGGTCAATGTGTCAAAACAGTTCTCTCCTTGCATTAGCACCTGGTTACTCTACATGCTTGACCAGGAAACCAGTGGCATGCTGGACACGGCCCATGGAAACTCCAACACAGCCTGGTCAACAGAGGTGATCTCTAAGAAGTGGAGGTTGGGCAGTAAATTAAAGGAACTAAATGATGGTGTATATCTGACAAATGGTTCTTAGAGGTGGAAGTGGTATACATTTCTTGTTTCTGAAGATAAATGGACAGCAAGGAGACCGAGAAATCTCAAATGAATTATAACTTCATGTCCATTTCACAAGTACAGCAGATAAGATTTTTTTTTTTTCATTCCCCCAGTGAAAATGATTTCATTTCCTGAGATAGGTAGAAGTTAGCCTGGTTTCCAATTCTACCCTTATATTTACCTACTGCCATTGTCCTAGTGCCTCTGTATTCCATTGAGCCATTTCTTGTCATTTAAAACAACACCCTTACTAAAAATTAAATGAGCTACTGGAGGGAGCTATGAGGAAGTTCTAAGTAGTTACTTCCGAGAGGAAGAAGCTGTAAACGAACATGAGGAATTTGTTAGCTATGAAGAGGAGTTTCCTAGGACACTGGAGTGGGTAATTGGATCTTCTTTCTCTTGAGACTGTGAAAGTACTTGGACACAAGGCAGGGGGATAAATTAGACAGGCTGACAAGGTCATTTTCTGGGACTTGAACACCGTGAATACATCATAAAGGGGGTTACTGTTGATATCAGAGGGGTCCTGTATGCCCCCCAAAGCCAGGGATTCTACTAGGCTCCTCAAAAATGTCCTTGACCGGGAGACCACTGGGCACAAGCAACAATGCTGCCCACTAGTCAGACAATACCTTGAAATAGTCGATAAGTGCTTTTGAATACTTCACAGCGTGGTCCCTTTTGAGCCGAAACATCCGCCAGTACAGGAGAGCCAGGCAGCGGTAACTGAGGCGGAAAGAGAGAAATGGGTGCTGGGAGCATGAGTGTGTCCTCTGCCAACAAGACTTAAACAAAAACTCTTGTTGTTCGAAGGCACCCCATATTTATTTCACGATTATGTGTACGAAATATTATTATACTTATGTTTATGTCTGCTAAGTATCTGACTTTCCTTGTGTTCAAAAGATCTAATTCAAAATTCTAAGGAGTACACCATAAATACATTTACACTAGATCCTCGCTTTATTGCTTCTTTCTTGGTGCTAAGGGACAGGCCATTTTCTTCTTCTGCCACTAGAGGGCAGTCTCTCTCCATGGGAGGAGTGAGGGAGTGCTAACACACAGCTCTCACCATGGCTGGGTGAGTCTCTGGCCGGAGCCACCTTCCTTTCTGACTGCCCCCTGGTGCCCAGGACCTCAGCAGTGTTGGCTTAGCTGAAAGAATAGCTCTTTACCTGTTTGTATTCCCTTTACTTTTAAACTACTTTACTGGACTAGAAGTAGTTCAAATAAAATAACAGGTACAAATGTCTTATAAGCAGAAAGAATTCAATGCTGAGAGTAGTTATTATTTTATTGTTTTATATTTATTATTTACATATTAGTATTCTATCTTATATAATATGAAGTATTATTAATCATTATTAATTTGTTAATCCTAGTATTGAACTTTGAAAAGAACGCAGAAAGCCTTTCCTGAGACATACCCTCCTTTCCTTGGAGCTTTTCACTCATAATTATTTGCTAACTCAGATCTGGTGCTGACATGCTGGAATGCCAACATACCACATATAACTTTCTAGTCTCTTCTGAGCACATCAGATTGCAGATGATGGAAAACTACCCGAGGACACTCTCTTCTGTGTATGTTGATGTTACATTCCTTGACACTTGATTCTCCGCCTTGTAGATTAGGTTCTAGAGTGGAGTGAATCACCATAGAGCAAAGAATGTTGGATTTCTACAGGTAGGTGTCCTGTGATTTGGGAGAGTGGGATGAGATGTCCCAAGGAAATGTAATGGGGAAAACTATTATCCTCACATAATTAGTACCACTGTAATCATTACAGATATACAAAAGATCTATTACATATTGGAACAGTTTAAAAGAAATTCTTTTATTATTACAGTGTAATGAACTTGTTCCTTACTGATGTGTTGAGAACTTCAGCCCATCATCTTGATTCAGTCATACTAATCCCACATGTACATAGACAAATGGATTATTTTGATTGTGTCTAAAGTGTTAAACAAGAAAAATGACACTTGGCACAATTCACATTCAAATTATTAAAGCACAGACCTACCTGATTTTAAAGTTGGGTGTGCATACCCACACACGGATAGGTACGTGCATGTGTGCACACAGGCACACACAGAGACATACACAATCACATAGAGTAACAATTATTCTTGTGTAATGGACCTGTTGATTCTCAATCACTGTGAATTCAGATCATGCATGGTATAGCAACAAGAAACAGTGAGGACTCTCCCTGGTCACCATTAGAACTGCATTTGGTTTTGCATGTCAGAAGACACTAGAAAAACGTATGCCTTTCAGCACCTGGTTTACCAATGAACATATACAAGGCTGAGAAAGGTGTTTTTTTTTTTTTTTCAAAGATTTTATTTATTTATTTGACAGAGAGAGATCACAAGTAGGCAGAGAGGCAGGCAGAGAGAGGAGGAAGCAGGCTCCCCGCCGAGCAGAGAGCCCGACGTGGGACTCGATCCCAGGACCGAGATCATGACCCGAGCCGAAGGCAGCAGCTTAACCTACTGAGCCACCCAGGCGCCCCGAGAAAGGTGTTTTAAGCTGATATTATGCACTCACCATAATGCAGCCAATTGTTTGTCCTCTGGTGTTGCATTGGGGCCTGAATGGGTTTTTAGTCTCATAGCATACCTAGGGGGAAAAAACCAACAACAACAAAAGAAATTTTAAAGAAGCTTTCTCATTAATAATAAAACATCTTTTATGACTGAAGTTCTCTTTGCCCAATACTTAGTTTTTCATAGTACTTGCTGTTAATTCTCTCTCTCTTCTCTTTCTCTCTTCCTCCCTTCCTTCTTCCCTCCCTCCCTCCCTTCCTGCCTTCTCTAAAGAGGGAAGGGGGAGGGGAGAGGAAAGAGAGAATCTCAAGCAGATTCCCCGCTGAGCATGGAGCCCGACATGGGGCTTGATCTCAGGACCCTGAGATCAGGCACCCAACCAACTGGGCCACCCAAGTGCCCCATCTGTTAATTCTTTCTTAAAAGCTAGCTGAAGTAGCCCCATTTTCCCCGAAGCATGACACTACTATGACAACTAGAACAAAATAACTTTTAGGATCATCTAGACAGTTTCTGTTCCTCAACAATACAAGTCCAAATGCTACAGACAGTTGAGAGTAATACAAGATGAGTCAAGGTGACACATCCATTTTTACTAATTTAGACTTATGGCTGAGTGGTTGACAAGATGGAGTGAAGTTCAATCCTTCTAAACCAATATCCAGAAAAATGTTCACTCCCTGTACTCAGATGAATGCTTGGATTTACACCTCTTTCATTATTCAGGAACTCTTACTTTGATGGCTGCGTAAGTGTCCCATGTGCACAACTAGTGGCATTTATGCACTTTACGTAATCCCTCTTATTTCTCTAAACCAAGGGGACTATGGTCATCCCATTCTCCCAATAATATACCAAGTTACTTGCAGATTTTTTGAGAGAGCTGAGACAATAGGTGAATGGTCAGAAAGTTCTGGGTTCAAATCGGAATTTAGCCTCAATTTCCCTACCAATAAAATAAGACTAATATTGCTGATCACATAGCACTGTTGAAAGGATGTATGGGTAGAGTTCACTGTAAATACTTAAGAAATGTTACTGTTATTATACTAGCTCCCCACCATGCAGATTTGTAAGGTCTCTATCTCTGTGCACAGTTTTCCTAGTAGTTGCTCTGGTTTCTTACAAATGCATATGTGCCTTACTGAAATTCACTGGTGTTAACATGTTCCACTTGGAGTGAAGAGTGGAGAATTTATTTCCTTTTAGGTCCCTTTACTTTACTCCCTTTTAAATAATGTTATCTTGAATATCAGCTGGTGGTATAATTTTTCTTTTCATCACTGAATAGGATTTGTAAAACTCATGAGGAGGATAGTTTATGACATGAATCCTTATCTCTGTTCTTCTGTTGTTCTTTTTCCTTTCTTTTTTTTTTTTTTTAAAGATTTTATTTATTTATTTGACAGAGAGAAATCACAAGTAGATGGAGAGGCAGGCAGAGAGAGAGAGAGAGGGAAGCAGGCTCTCTGCTGAGCAGAGAGCGGGACTCGATCCCAGGACCCTGAGATCATGACCTGAGCCGAAGGCAGTGGCTTAACCCACTGAGCCACCCAGGCGCCCCTGTTCTTTTTCCTTTCTGATGCTTCAAGATTCCTTCATTTGTCATCTCCTTTCTGTTTGAGGAACTTCCTTTAGTCAATCAGCAGGCTCTCTGCTGAGCAGAGAGCGGGACTCGATCCCAGGACCCTGAGATCATGACCTGAGCCGAAGGCAGTGGCTTAACCCACTGAGCCACCCAGGCGCCCCTGTTCTTTTTCCTTTCTGATGCTTCAAGATTCCTTCATTTGTCATCTCCTTTCTGTTTGAGGAACTTCCTTTAGTCAATCTTCATAGGTTAAAAACAAGTATTTTGTTTTTCTTAGTTGGAGAATATTTTTATTTCCTCTTCATCCCTGTATAATGAAGTTGCATTGAATCTAAAATTCACAGGTTGAGGGTTTTTTTCTTTCAGCACTTGAAAAATGTCATGCCACTCTCTTCTTTCCTCCGTGGTTTCAGATGAGAAGTCTGCTGTCATATGAACTGATGCTCCCCTACAGGTTATGTGTCATTTCTCTCCTGTTATCTTCAGGATTTTTTGGTTTTTGTTTTTAGTTTTCAGAAACATTGTTATGATGTGTCTTGGCATGCATTTTTTTGTTTTGTCCTAGTTGGGTTTTTTTCTCAGCTTCTTATAACTGTAGGTTTATGTCTTTTGCCAAACTTGGCAAGTTTCAGCCATTACTTCTTCAAATACTCTTTGAGTCGCACTTGCTTCCTCTCCTGAGACTACAATGATGCACACGTTGGATCTTTTGTCCCTGTGCTTGAGGATCTATCCATTTTTTCTTTCAGTTTCTTTTCTTTTTGTTGTGCATGTTAGGTAAATTCTATTTTCTGTTCTCAGGATCGCTAATTCTATCCTCTGTTGTTTTGTTGAGAACGGTCTTCAAAAAGCTGTGACTGCCAGTTGACCTGGACCCTGTGAGCTGGTCCCAGGTCACTGGAGGCTCTTCACCTCCTCCCTTGTCCTTGAAATGTGGGTTCTACTTCCTTTTCTGCTCCCAGAGGCTGCTGCAAGGATACACCTTGAGATAGTGATATGGCGTGGAGAATATCTGCACAGGGTATTGGCTGAGCCCATTTAAGGCCTCTATATAAACTTTAAGATCTGGTGCGCAGGTGCAGGGATCCATTC
This sequence comes from Mustela lutreola, assembly GCF_030435805.1. Taxonomy (NCBI): domain Eukaryota; kingdom Metazoa; phylum Chordata; class Mammalia; order Carnivora; family Mustelidae; genus Mustela; species Mustela lutreola. The sequence goes on along the minus strand of NC_081298.1, from coordinate 65,363,305 downwards.
ATCTTCTGGCCACCCGAGTAAGTTCTCTTTGCTTATTTAACCTGCCACCCACCAAACTGGAGTGGTCTGCCCCTTTCCCCCTGTGTCTACCCACTCACAATGTGTAGGAGGAAGATTCAGATTACATATGGGAAGCTCTTGAAAGGGTTATACACCAACACATCTCCACTCTACTACTGAGCCCATCCAGTGAGATTTTTGTTTCTCCTATCTTTTTCATTTCTGCAATTTATGTTTAGTTCTTTTTAAAAAATAACATATTTCTTTGCTGAGATTTTTGATTTTTTGTTTCTTTCAAGAGAATTTATCATTGTTGAAGCATTTTTATGATGGCTGCTTTAAAATCCCTGTTAGATTATTCCAGTGTCTGATTCTTCTTGGTGATTGGTGTCAAATGGCTATCTTTTCTCATTCCAGTTGTCATTTCTTGTTTCTTGGTATGATGAGTGAGCTTCTATTGTAACTTGGACATTTGGCTCTTATGTTAGGAGACCCTGGATCCTATCTAAATCTTCTCTTTTAAAAGGAAGTCACACTGTTTAGGTTTAGCAGGTAGGTCTGGCCTACTTCTGGGCTGTAGTTCCAATTACAATTTAATTTTCAGAGTCTTTGTGGTGCCATTTTGATTTGTGGTGCTTGGTATCTCTTGGGGAGAAAGGAATTCTCCACCTCTGGGGACAAAGAGGGTACCCTGAGCTGGACAGTTGTGAGGAGATCTCCCTTGCCAGTGCTCCCAGCTCCCGGTGTTTCTCAGTGTGGGAGAAGAATCTTAAGCCTGGTTGGCAACATGCAGATTTAAGGTGGTGAATTAATGTTATTTTCCAACTCAGATAAGAAAAATTTCTTTGTCTTAGTTTTCTAAGTGGTTTAAGGGATTCTATTCAGTCTGAGTTATCTAGAAGATAGATTATATTCTCCAACATGCAATGACACATGCATCAGTGAACACACCAGAGTCCTAACCCTGGTGTGGAGCAAGTGTAGCACATCACACCTCCAGGTGTATTTGACTGACATCAGGCTTTATTGTTGTTTGCATTTGTTTATTTATTTTTTAAAATTTGAATGCCTTAAAGGGGGTCATGCACACTCCAGTTCACCATAGGCCCTCCGACTTATTTATTCATTCAAATATTTATTGAGCACATACTACATTGCAGGAACTGTTCCAGGGATTAGGGATATATCAACAAACAAACCAGAACACCCCCTCCCAATTCCCTGTGTTGGAGGCACTTGCATACTTGCATTCTAGGGCACCTTACTTCTTTGTGCCCATCCAGTGTCACCATTTTCTTACGTGCTTGTGGATATGAGTTTGTGCCTTATTCTGAGGAAGCAATGGAAGAATCTAGGATCTCTTAGAGTAATTTTAAGTATTTTACTATGGTGACTTCTTGCCTTCACTGACAAAAAGAGCATGCCATTTAAGAAAATAGAATGAGGAATAAATGAAACAAGATGGGATTGGGAGGGAGACAAACCATAAGTGACTCTTAATCTCACAAAACAAACTGAGGGTTGCTGGGGGGAGGGGGGCTGGGAGAAGGGGGGTGGGGTTATGGACATTGGGGAGGGTATGTGCTTTGGTGAGTGCTGTGAAGTGTGTAAACCTGGCGATTCACAGACCTATACCCCTGGGGATAAAAATATATTATATGTTTATAAAAAATTAAAAATAAAAAAAAAAGAAAATAGAATGAGGAAATCACCAATACATTGATATAGTAGAAATATTTTAATAAGAAAAGTGACTGAACAGTGTTGACTTTCAAAACATTAAAAAATTTTTAAAAAACATTATTAAGAGGTATTTTATGAAGATGACGTGTACTCTGATACTGAGATGACAGTTTCAAAGGTTGGAAACTACTTACTGAAGGAAAGTGGTATACAATACCAACTTGCATCTTTGGGCCAATGCAGATCAAAAAGGTTATGACCTAAGATGGCTAGAAATCTTTCATCTGGAGCGACAGAGTAAATACCTAATCTTAGGTTGCAAAGAATTCCAGAATTAGAAAAGTCTCTTAAAGTTAGTTTTGGAGAAGAATAGTTTTACCTGTGGGTATTAAATATTATCCAAGCAGTTGAATTAACTAGAGACATAAACTGTATGACAAAGTTCTCAGTATGGTTCATGGATGAGATTTCCTTAAGGGTTCCTTAAAAACACATTAAAGATGTTTATTTCTGGGTCTCCATGATGGAAGACAAGAGTCTCCCAACCAATCCCTTGATGTGCCCATGTTAGAACCCTGCTTCTGTTCACATTACATGTCTCACTGCAGGTGAGGGATGGTGTTCCTATTCAGGTCTAAGACCAAAACATCAGTATCCTCTGAGACAGCATATCACTGGAAAGATTTCCTTTCCTAAAATACCCCTGAATCTTTTCTCTCATTGAATACTCCTGAATCATTTACTGATAGAGTTAGGATTTTTATGATACTAACCTGAATCAGACTTTTTTTTTTTTAAAAAGACAGTATAAAGGTGAAATCAGTTCAAAATCTGCCACTCCCACCTGGGTGAGGTAGGCATGTCACATCTCACTTGGACTCAGCTTTCTTTCTGTAGCAATCGAGGGTTAGAAGAGCTCTCCTACTCACTCACAAAGAAAGCAAAGGAAGCAGGGTGTGTTAAAGTGCCTTGCAAAATCTTACATTCCTCTTTGTGAGGATGAACCTTAGTTCTTGGTAGCTGATAGTGAAGGCTGGGATTCTTTTCTCTGTTTTCAGAGAACTGACATACATTCCTTACCCCCTCCACTTCCCCAACAAGACAAAGTGCTTACCTGATGAGCTCTACTGTTTCCGAATACATTGTATAAGGAGATTTCGACTCCATCGGGCCTTGTTCCATTGCGTTTCCACACTCAATAAATGACAAAGCTGCTTCAGCATAGTTCAAAGCCTTCCCAAACTTTTCCACCTGATCAACAGAGTTAATAGAGTGTCTTCCCTAAGTACAATTTTTTTTTTTTAAACAGCACTGTCACATAGTCTATATGCTTTATTTGAGAAACCCGACTTTGAGTTCCAAAATCCTGTGAATGGAGCCGAGAGAAGAAAAAAATAGAATGCTTCCTTCTCTAGTTATTTTCACAAATTGCTACTGGCTGAGGGTAGGTGAATGAATGGTTACAGACAGCTATGTCCCAAATCCATACAACAGCTGCCAGTCAGAATTGGTCAGAACTACACGGTTGCTCTAATTTCTCTTTCTCTTTCTAACCCGTAATTGCTGGGCAACTTCCATCCTTGTCCCTCCATGCTATGCTAAATAAGAAAAAAAAAAACTTGGGGGATGACCTCAAGTTGTCCAATTTATGCTAATTTCCTCCCACATCAGTGAGGAGGAAATCAGCATCTCATAAATCTGAACTTACATATCAAGTTCCTACTTTCATATATTGTTACTCTCTGTGGTAATTACGTATTCTAAATTTGGATTGTATAATCTTCCCAGTTTTCACATACTCATTCATCAACACAAACAGAATTACACAAATACTCTATTATACTAGGTCTTGCCTCTAAAAACAATTCTCATTCATAGTGGATACTGTAGAAAACACCAATGGAGAGCAAAACCCTCCCTCCATGGCAAACCAAGTTTTTAAACAGCTTATAAATCTAATAGGCCATAGAGGAATATTTCTTGGCAATGCTTTCAGACCAAGGAGTTCATTTCATTCAACAAGTATTTTCTACAGCACCCAGTTCTGTGTAGTGTGCACTTGATTCACAAAAGCTCCTTCCAGGAACCCAGAATATATCTGAAAAGAAAAAATGTGCACCCACAATATAGTTCAAAGTACAAGGCAGTCTGTGATTAACTGAGAAAATGCAAAGCCAAAAGTCCAATGCAAAGAGATGGTAGGAAGGGAGCAAGTCAGGGGTTCAGAGGGGCTGTGGAGGCCTCAGGGGGAGACCTGAAAATGAGAGTAGGAAGGAATGGGTATGATTTGGCTGGGTTTAGTGAGGAAGCTGGAGGTGTGAGTAGCTGTGAGTGTCTGTGTGAGGCTCTGTGGCTGCAGGAGCCTGCACTGGGATGAGTGAGGTGTGCTCAGAGGCTGGGAGGGCATCAGCTTGGATGGAACAGCATGTTGATAGGCAAGGCCACATTTGGTAACACGACCAGAAGGAATGATCTTGGTAAACCTTGGGTGATTCAGGAGGAAAATCCCACTCTGCTTTAACATTTGGTGCTCTTCTTTAATAGTGACCAGGCATCGGCTTCTTCAGGTGAAGAACTCTCCACCACATTGTGGGGTTGTGAGGAGAAGAACTAGACCTTCCATTTCCTTTGTCTATTTTCTGATAATTCTGCTTATCTCCCCTGCAACCCCATGTCCCTAGGCAGAGATCTTCATACAAATAAATGTTTGATTGGCAACATCACTAGCACTGGGAGGAGTACGCTTCTGGTTTCAGCATCTTCAACACTGGAATAATACCCTGAAGGGCATTTGAAATGCCTTATTCATCTGCAGCACCCTGATGCCAGTTAGGAATGCTGGAGGGGAACAGAACTGGAATTACTAGGTAGGAAAAAGTCTCTTTGGAGGAGACCGTAAGATGGAACAACAATGTGATTACTCATAGAAAAAATTAGAAGTTTTCTATGTCTTGCCTGGAATAGTCAAGCTTTCCAAGACAGGAGATTATCTAACTAAGTTGTATTTTTTTTTTTAAACATCAAGTCATGGTGACTTTAGGGTCTTATATGCAGCATAATAGTTTCTGTGTTATACAGTTTCAGAGGAAGTATTAATTTTGGCAGATACACAGGCAAAACAGGAGTCTTTTTGAAAAGGGATTTGATCCTGGGACCAAGCCAAGGGCTGGCCAGGCTAATAAGAAAGAAAAATGCAAACCTAGATTTTTTTTTTTTAAAGGAACAAAATACTACCACCCACTGACTCCATTGCCTCTAGTTACTATTCAAACTTTAGAACTAAATTGAAATATTCATTTATCTAGGACTTTCTCCCAGTCAGACATTATTGGTTGAAGTCATAATTTATTGGGCTATGAACACTTGATTATATAAACATTTCTCCATTTAACAGACCCAGCCATCCTTGTAATAGATTTTATAATTACCCCAGTTATATGGCCCCAGTGATGAAGCTGCAGTACAAACATAATTTGGAAGAACATATCTGGAGAGAAAAGGGTCTTACCATTGCATCTGCTTTATGCTTCATCCGTTTAGCTTCTTGCATAAAATAATCTGCACTGCGTGGCCTATAGGAGAGAATATTAAATGCCATTATTGTGTAAGTGCAAGATCTTTTGAAAATATTCTTCCCTTTTACTCAAACTTGAATCACAATTTTCAAAGTCTGTTTAATATAGAATCAAGCATTCCCAAATTACTGTGTATATGTGAAATATCACAATTCTTTTTCTCTTAAATTAGCTATTAAAAACACACTCAATATATGCAGATAGTTTACATTTATAGTGATTTTAACATGGTTCCCCAGTGCCTAATTTATGAATCAGATTTCTTATTGCATGGTTAAGAAAACAAGTAAAAAATCTTATTTTACACAATATTTGTATACAACAATCCCTTTTTAATGTAAAGATCATAAATATACCTAATAATAACTGTATGGACATGTATGGATGTATGTTTATGTATTCTTATGAAAGTACATGTCATTATATGCATAAATACAGTTGCATGTATCTATATATAATTATTTTAGGGTTTCCCTGTGGAACATGAAAAGAAGTAACACTGTATCATTATATTCCAGTTGTAATGAAGTTAATTGTAAAGTGATGTCTACCTTGTAACAATGCAAACATGGCATGTATTCTCCAGAGTTCTGATTAGCTAGCTGGTAAACATTAACAGCAGACATGTGCATTATTAAAGCAATAACCCTGGCCAGCACTAACTCTGCTGGGAGATGAAGGTAATTCATACAGAGACAGATCCGAGTGTGTGTAATGACTCCAAGTTATGCTAAGCTACTCATCAGACAGTACCTTTTATGCTTAGTCTGATAGATTTTTAAAAATCTGCATACTCTAGGTACACATATACTTTTTTATATTATGGGTCTTTATATAATCAATAAACTTGATCTATTCATGAATATCCAATATAAGCCAGGACTCCCCAAACGAGAGGTAAGATGTAAATAGTGATATTAATCACAGAATGACTCACCTATTGTTACATGCTTATTCTGAACGCTCCTCTTTCAGATTCTAATTGGTCTTTTCCCTTACCGCAATATTAGGTGGTCAGAGAATCCTTTTACTCAAAGGGGATTATCA